>NC_142488.1:6152081-6462346 GCF_049115385.1 Moschus berezovskii | reverse complement strand
TGCAAGTGAAAAGTGAAAGTGAAGTCGCTCAGTCGTGTCCGACCCTTAGCGACCCCACGGACTGCAGCCTACTAGGCTCCTCCAGCCATGGGATTTTCTAGGCAAGAGTACTGGAGTGGCTTGCCATTGCCTTCTCCGAGGTTGCATCTACCAATCCCAAACTCCGAAACCCTCCCTCCCCCTTCGCTTCCCATTGGCAACCAAGAGTCTGTTCTCTGTATCTCTGAGTGTGTTACTATTTTGTAGGTAGGCTCGCCTGTGCCATATTTTAGAGTCCACATATACACAATGTCACATGCTGTTTGTCTTTCTCTGACTGACCTGCCTTGGTATGAGCATCTCTACTTGCATCCGTGCTGCTGCAAATTGCGTTATTTCCTTCTTTATAATGGCTGAGTCGTGTTCCACTGTATACATGTACCACCTCTTCTTTATGCATCCATCTGTCGACGGGCTTTTAGGTTGTTTCCACATCTTGGCTGTTAGGATCCTGTGTCCTTTGGATAGAAACGTGTCACTCTTTGAGCCGTCGCTTGCTTTCTGGAATAGTACTCTCCAGGCTTTTCTTATAACTTCTCTGCCCCAGCTTTGGAATCAGCTGTTTCTGCAAAAGCTGTACTTACTTCTAGTAGAAAATGGTATTTATCTTTATCAGTTCAGTTCAATCACTCAGTCGTGTCCGACTCTTTGCGACCCCATGAATCACAGCACGCCAGGCCTCCCTGTCCATCCCCAACTCCCGGAATTCACTCAAACTCATGTCCACAGAGTCGGTGATGCCATCCAGCCATCTCATTCTCGGTCGTCCCCTTCTCCTCCCGCCCCCAACCTTTCCCAGCATCAGAGTCTTTTCCAGTGAGTCAACTCGTCGCATGAGATGGCCAAAGTATTGCAGTTTCAGCTTTGGCATCAGTCCTTCCAATGAACACCCAAGATTGATCTCCTTTAGAATGGACTGGTTGGATCTCCTTGCAGTCCAAGGGACTCTCAAGAGTCTTCTCTAATGGAGAAGATAAAAAAAATTATCTTTATAGTATGTATAAACAAGAATCTAATACATGTATGCTCTCCTTGTTGCCTACTTGGTTGTGATGTCTGTCTGTCCATCGTTTAATAATTGGATTCTGATCGTTTGATAGAATTCTAAGTTAAGTCACTATGCAAATTGCCAAAAAGATAAGAAATTGCCTGATGCATTAATTTGATAACATTCAATATGCATGCTAGATTATTTAAATAAGTGACACTCAATTTAGAATAAAAAGGTTTGAATAAAGCCTGTGCCAAGTAATAAGATATGAAAGACATTCCATAAAAGCAGGAGTGTGACAAGTAAGCCTGGTATCTCTGTCAAGTTTTGGAAGCTCTAGAAAATACAGAAGCAAAGATAAACAAAAGCTGAAGACATGTGGTGAAATATAGCAAAACCATTATCATTTGTGGCAGAAAGTGAAGAAGAACTCTTGGTGAAAGTGAAAGAGGAGAGGGGAAAAGCTGGCTTAAAACTCAACATTCAGAAAACTTAAGATCATGGCATCTGGTCCTATCACTTTATGGCAAATAGATGGAGAAACAGTGGAAACAGTGGCAGACTTTATTTTGGGGGGGGCTCCAAAAATCACTGCAGATGGTGACTGCAGCCATGAAATTAAAAGACACTTGATCCTTGGAAGAAAAGTTATGACTAATCTAGACAGCATATTAAAAAGCAGAGACATTACTTTGCCAACAAAGGTCCATCTAGTCAAAGCTATGGTTTTCCAGTAGTCAGGTATGGATGTGAGACTTGGACTATAAAGAAAGTTGACCGCCGAAGAATTGATGGTTTTGAGCTGTGGTGTTGGGGAAGACTCTTGAGAGTCCCTTGGACTGCAAGGAGATCCAACCAGTCCATCCTAAAGGAAATCAGTCCTGAATATTCATCAGAAGGACTGATTCTGAAGCTTCGATCCTTTGGCCACCTGATGTGAAGAGCCTGCTCATTGGAAAAGACCCTGATGCTGGGAAAGATTGAAGGCGGGAGGAGAAGGGGATGACAGAGGATGAGATGGTTGGATGGCATCACCGACTCGATGGACATGAGTTTGAGTAAACTCCAGGAGTTGCTGATGGACAGGGAGGCCTGGCGTGCTGCAGTCCGTGGGGTCACAAAGAGGCAGACATGGCTGAGCGAACGAACTGAACTGATTATCATTTGTAAGTTGTCTCTAGCATTATGCATATATGCTAAATAGTTGAAGAACCAGCGAATGATTCTATTCCTGAAAACCCAAGATAATGAACTGGGAGAGTATTACGAGAAGTTAAAGAATTCATTAGAAATGCTTTAATAATATATGAAAATTAATAGTGCCTTCCTATCAACAGTGGAACAATACATTCACTGTAGCAAAAAGAGATGTACAACCTCTTAAAAATATTCAGGACACATGCAATAATGACATGTTAACCTTCTGAGATGAGATTACACGCTATGTCATGTATAGTTAAATGAAGGCACACAGTTTACAGTCTCTGGTCACATGCTCAATATTTTTGTTTTCAGAGTGTGACAAATGGATGGTAGCGTTCATCTGGCAGAATAAATGCTCGATGACAGCTAAGACAGGATAAGTATTTTTTATGTTTTATTTTTTATAGGGAGAGCCACTTTATTTTTTACTTACATTTTTGGCCTTATTCTCCCAATTCTGTTCTCCTTTCTCAAGATTGTTTTGGTTTTTTGGGATCGTTTGTGTTTCCATACAAATTAAAATTTTTTTTTTCTTTTGTTCTAGTACTGTCAAAACTGCCATAGATAATTCGATAGGGATTACATTGAATTCTGTACATTGCTGTGGGTAGCATAGTGATTTTGCCAATTTGATTTTTCCAATTCAAGAGCGTGATATATCTTTCCATCTGTTTGTATTGTTTTTGATTTCTTTCATCAGCACCTTAAAGTTTTCAGAGTACAGGTATTTTGCCTCCTTATGTAGGATTCAGTTCAGTTCAGTTCATTTATTGCTAGATATTTTATTCTTTTTGATATGGTCCATAGGGATGTTCCCTTAATTCCTTTTTCTAATTTTTTGTTCTTAGTGTATAGAAAAGGAGCACGTTTCTGTGTTTTAATTTTGTATCCTGCAACTTTACCAAATTCATCGATGATCTCTAGTAGCTTTCTGGTGGCTTCTTTAGGATTTCCTTTGTATAGTATCATGTCATCTGGAACACTGACAGTTTTATTTCTGCTTCTCTAATTTGGAGTCCTTTTTTTATTTATTTTTTTTCTCTAATTGTTGTGGCTAGGACTTCGAAAACTGTGTTGCATAATATTAGTGGCAGTGGACATCCTTACGTTGTTCCTGATTTTAGAGAAAAGTGCTTTCAGTTTTGCACCATCGAGTATGATGTCAACTGTGGGTTTGTCATTCTCTGATTTTGTGCGGTCGCTGAGTCATGTCCGACTCTGTGACGCCATGGACCACAGCACACCAGGCTTCCCTGTACTTCACTACCTCCCAGAGTTTGCTGAAACTCGTGTCCATTGACTCAGTGATGCCATCCGACCATCTCATCCTCACCCACTTCACCTCCTGCCCTCAATCTTTCCCAGAAAAAGTGAAATTTTAGTCACTCAGTTTGCGACCCCATGGACTGCGCCCGCCAGGCTCCTCTGTCCATGGGATTCTCCAGACAAGAATACTGGAGTGCGTTGCCATTTCCTTCTCCAGGGGATCTTCCTAAACTCAGAGATCAAACTCAGGTCTCCTGCATTGCCGGCAGATTCTTCACTGTCTCAGTCACCAGGGTATCCCTATCTTTCCCGACACCAGAGCCTTTTCCATGAGTCGGCTCTTCGCATCAGGTGGCCAGAGTATTGGAGTTTCAGCTTCAGCATCAGTCCTTGCAATGAATATTCAGGACTGATCTCCTTTAGAATGGAGTGGTTGCAGTCCAAGGGACTCTCAAGAATCTTCTCCAAGACCACAGTTCAGAAGCATCCATTCTTTGCTGCTCCGCCTTCTTCATGGGTTTATCATACATGCCTTTTATTGTGTTGAGGTAGATTTCCTTTCTGGAGGAACGTTTATCATAAACTTTCTGGAGAATTTTTTCATAAATGCATGTTGAATTTTATCAAAAGACTTTTCTGCTTTTATTGAGATGACCGTATAGTTTTTATTCTTCGGTTTGTTAATGCGTATCATGCTGATTGGTGAAAATTGAAAAAATCCTTGCATCCCTGGGGTAAATCCCACTTGATATTTGTGTAAGACCCTTTTAATGTACTGTTGGATTCAGTTTACTGGTATTTTTTTTTTTTGGAGGACTTTTGCCTCTATTTGTAAGAGGCCTATAATTTTATATTGGCCTGTTATTTTTTTTTCCTATGTGATATTTTTATCTGATCTCGGTATCAACATGATGGTGGCCTCATAGAATGATTGTGGACGTATTCTTTCCTCTGAAATTTTCTGGAACAGTTTCACAAGGATAGCTGTTAACTCGTTTATAGATGTTTGATAGACTTCACCTGCGAAGACGTCTGGTCCTGGACTTCTGTTTATTGGGAGTTTTTAAATCACAGATTCACTTTCAGTTCTTGTAACTGGTCTGTTCATATCTTCTGTGTCCTCCTGGTTCAGTCTGGGAAGATTATACGTTTCTAAGAATTTGTCCATTTCTTTCCAGTGTCCATTTTATTGACATACAGTTCCTTGTGGTCGTCTCACATGGTCCCCTGCATTGCAGACGGATTCTTTACCAACTGAGGTTATCAGGGAAGCGTATATAGGTTTTAATTTTACGTATTGTGCTTCATCTTTTTAATTTTTTCACAGTATTCTTTCAATTGCTGAATTATACCATCTACTTTCCTTTTGATGGAAAGGCGTGTGTGTGTGTTCAAGTTTCTCAATTGTGTCCAACTCTTTGTGATGTTATGGGCTATAGCCCACCAGGCTCTGCTGGCTGTGGGATTCTCCACGCAATACTGGAGTGGGTTGCCATGTCCTTGTCCAATCTCCATCAAGACTTAATTCTATTCAGTTCAGTTCAGTTCAGTTCAGTCGCTCAGTCGTGTCCAACTCTCCGCGACCCCATGAATCACAGCACGCCAGGCCTCCCTGTCCATCACCAACTCCCGGAGTTCATTCAAACTCATATCCATCTAGTCGGTGATGCCATATAGCCATCTTATTCTCTGTCATCCCCTTCTCCTCCCGCCCCCCAACATTTCCCAGCATCAGAGTCTTTTCCAGTGAGTCAACTCGTCGCATGAGGTGGCCAAAGTATTGGAGTTTCAGCTTTAGCATCAGTCCTTCCAATGAACACCCAGGATTGATCTCCTTTAGGATGGACTGGTTGGATCTCCTTGCAGTCCAAGGGACTCTCAAGAGTCTTCTCCAGCACCACAGTTCAAATAACCCACAAATACTTCCATGGAGTGATCTTGTTAGCTTCCTATTACCTAATTTCAATATTTTTAGATCCCGTATTCTCAGTTACTGATGACATCCTCTGTATTTTCCGGATCGTATTTACCATATTCCAGAGAACACTGTTTCCTTTACCACCATGCGTTTCTAGAGTTTAACTTTAATCCTGCCCATTTCTACTAGCTAAAGATAATGTGAGATATCGATGCATCTGTCCTTTTTCATTTTGATGGATTCCGTAATATGAAAACAGTTCTGTACATGAAAAATACCACTGTTTCTACTTTGATACCTAATTCACTTGTATAGCAGTCTTCTAAGTAGCCATATTTCATTGATATCATCAATAAAGCAAAGGCTTATTAATTAAACTAACTCGATTTCTATAGGCATTTCAACATTGATTACACACCTAATGAATTTTCTCTGTTTAATTCAAATCATTCTGACATATCTGATTTTCTTAAATGCTTTTCAGCACTGCATGAAGCACAATACACACATAATATTAAGCTTATTGAAAACCGGATTGGTTCACTTGGGCTAATCAGGCCAAAAGGGCTAATAAATTTAATAGTGTTTCTCTACCGTCTGTGTTCTTTTCCCTCTTGTTTGCTGTGCTTAGTCGCTCAGTCGTGTCCGACTCTTTGTGACCCCATGGACTGCAGCCCTCCAGGCTCCTCTGTCCATGGGACTCTCCAGGCAAGAATCCTGGAGTGGGTTGCCGTGCCCTCCTCGAGGGGATCTTCCCAACCCAGGGATGGAACCCAGGTCTCCCGCATTGCAGGCAGATTCTTTACCAACTGAGCTACAGGGAGGCTTTTCCCTCTTATTCGTTTTTAAAATAATATTTATGTTCATTTATGTATTTGGCTGTGCCGGGTCTTAATTGGGATGTGTGAACCCTTAGTTGCAGTAGGTAGGATCTACTTCCCTGACCAGGGATCGAACCCTGGGCCCCTTGCATTGGGAGCACAGAGTGTCAGCCACGGGACCACCTGGGAAATCCCCGCTCTTCCTTCTTTTTACTGTCTTTGGTTTCATCCGTTTTACCTACTGTATACATGTCCAGTGCTCCGGTGGTCCCACACACCGTAAAGATGAGGCGTGTTCTAGCTGCCCACAACTGAAGGATGTGGTTCGCCAACCAGCGTATTTATTCCTGATCTAGGTCATGAGGACTGTTTGCACCTTCCAAGATGATTTTTCCCAAGTTGATTACTCACCAAGAGAGGTCCTGCTTTTACAGTGCTCTGCCGTCCTTGACGTAAGTGAAGTGTCCCAATCACTGCTTCCGACAGTTGGTCACTTTCATTTTCCGGTAGCCCTAGGTTTTCTCCCAAGCTGTCACTTGGTCTGGACACCTCAGCTTCCTCATATAATCCAGATCGTTATAAGCTTCATTGAGTATCATGTTCATGCGTCACACAGGCCAGAGTCGCCTTCTCTGCCGTTGGTGGTCCTGAGGGCGCCTTAGTCTCGTCCAGACACATGAGAGAGTCTAGGTCAGGGAAGCTCTTGGAAATTCCTACGGCTCTTGCCCATCTGCCATTTAGTCCTGGGTATTGGCTTCTGTCTGCCCTCCGATGCAGGTCCGTCTAGTCAACAAAGGTCCATTTAGTCAAAGCTGTGGTCTTTCCAGTAGTCACGTATGGATGTGAGAGTTGGACCATAGAAAAAGCTGAATGTCAAAGAATGGATGCTTTTGAACTGTGGTGTTGGAGAAGACTCTGGAGAGTCCCTTCCTCTGCAAGGAGATCCAACCAGTCCATCCTAAAGGAAATGAGGCCTGAATATTCACTGGAAGGACTGATGCTAAAGCCAAAACTCCAATCCTTTGGCCACCTGATGCAAAGAACTGACTTATTGGGAAATGCCCTGATGCTGGGAAAGATTGCGGGAGGAGAAGGGGACGACAGAGGATGAGATGGTTGGATGTCATCACCGACTCTTTGGACGTGAGTTTGAGTAAGCTCCGGGAGTTGGTGATGGACAGGGAGGCCTGGCGTGCTGCAGTCCATGGGGTCGCAAAGGGTCGGACACGACTGAGCGACTGAACTGAACTGAACTGATTGAGTTCTGTGACTGTTGACCATTATGATGATGAGATTGTTGTTCTCACTGTTTGGTTCTGTCGACTGGTACATGCTTGTGATTATCCCTCACGCACACAAACTGAACACATGTCCTGCGCCGTTTTAACTCAGAGGACTGCCAGTTCTGTCCCCGGGAGTCTGTCCATATTTTTGGACAGTGGCTAGAAAAATAAAATTATGAAGTTGCGTTTTGATTGCCATCTGCCTAGCTCAAGAAATAGTAGCTGAATACCCTCACAGAAGACTACCAGCCGTGACTGGAGAATCAGATTGGTCCGTTGGAGATAAAAACAGGTGCTGTACAAGCCATAAATACAGATAGACAGATGGAAAGTTTAGCATAGAGCAAAAATGCGCGCCACCTACTATTTTAGCTCCCATTATCTTGTCCTTCCCGAATAGTCTCCGAGTCTGTAGAAGGTTTACGGCAGAACAGGCATGAAAAAGCAGGAAGAGACAAACTTTTATTTATGGGCTTGAGAAAATGTAGAAAACTGAGTACAGAATGATACCAAGCAGAAGTAATAGCAGGGTACTGAATTACTGCACGTAGAAAATTCACATGGTTGGGTGGCATCGCCATCTCAAATGACAAGTGTTTCAGCAAACTCCGGTAAACAGTGAAGGACGGGGAAGCCTGGTGTGCTGCAGTCCATGGGGGTCACAAAGAGTTGGACCTGACCGAGCGACTGAACGACACCCCTTAGTTGCGTCCCAGTAATGCCTTTTTGATTGTGATGGCATTTTCATAAATGTGGTATCTTCATACTCCTGATGAATCTGCTAATTTAAAGCTTGGCCCACATTCTGCACACTTTCTGTTTCCTTTTACCTTTTCTATTCTAAAGGAGATCAATCCTGGGTGTTCATTGGAAGGACTGATGCTGAAGCTGAAACTCCAATCCTTTGGCCACCTCATGCGACGAGTTGACTCACTGGAAAAGAGTCTGATGCTGGGAGGGATTGGGGGTGGGAGGAGACGGGGATGACAGAGAATGAGATGGCTGGATGGCATCACCAGCTCGATGGACATGAGTTTGAGTGAACTCCGGGAGTTGGTGATGGACAGGGAGGCCTGGTGTTCTGTGATTCATGGGGTCGCAAAGAGTCGGACACGACTGAGCAACTTAACTGAACACCAGACAATGTGTGACAACGTTCACCAAAATATTATATTTCTGAAATTTTGTGGAGAAAAAGTCGCTTATTTTTACATACCCCTTTTACATGCAAAATCACTTCCAAACGGTTATTATATGAGCTGAAGGATTTCCCCCTCAACTTTATTTGGAAGATAAGAGAAGTTTCTGAGCCTGTCAACACATGACACGTTAGTTTCAGGTGAGTTGACTTCCTTCACACAAGCCAGAAGACTTGTTAAGAATAAAACAAAACATACAGGAAAACGTCTGAAACTGCCAAGCCACAAATTTTGCAGTGGGTAGCTGCCTTCTGTCGGAGAAGGCAATGGCAAGCCACTCCAGTACTCTTGCCTAGAAAATCCCGTGGATGGAGGAGCCTGGTAGGCTGCAGTCCGTGGGGTCGCTAAGGGTCGGACTCGACTGAGCGACTTCACTTGCACTTCTCACACATTGGAGAAGGAAATGGCAACCCACTCCAGTGTTCTTGCCTGGACAATCCCAGGGACGGGGGAGCCTGGTGGGCTTCCGTCTGTGGGGTCACACAGAGTCAGACACGACTGAAGTGACTTAGCAGCAGCAGCAGCAGCAGCTGCCTTCTGTAACATGGATTCTGAGTGTTTTAGAACCTTCACGTGTCTGGCAGTAAATCTTACTTGAAAATGTGTGTGGTATTTTCATTGCAAATGGTATAGGCACATAGTAAAAAAATGTGTATGCACATTTAAAAACAGAGGAAAAATTATTCACGTCATCTCCCATATCCATATATTAAGAACAGTCATTACTATCTGTTTGGCATCTGATTGCTTCTTTGAGAGTACAAATCAGGATGCAAAAGTACATCATGTTTTTTTTAAGTACAAAAAGAGATTTGGTCCATACTTTCTATTAGAATATTCCTCCACTACTTTAATTTTCCCCATTCAGTAGCAAATCAAAGAAATAATTCTATTGTTTTAAATTGAAGATAGTTAATTGACAATGTTGAATTAATTTCTCTTGTACAGGAAAATGATTCAGTCATATAGCTATATATTTTCCGTGATACTTTATCACAGGATATTGATTACAGTTCTCTGTGTTACACAGTTGGACCTTCTTATTTATCTGTTCTATACATAATAGTTTGCATATGCTAACTCCAGATTCCCAGTTCATCGATCCCCTCCCCCCTCCTCCTTGGCAACCACCAGTCTGTTCCCCATGAGTCTGTTTCTGTCGATAAGTTCATTTGTGTCATACTGTAGATTCCACATATAAGTGATAATCATGTAATATCTTTCTCTTTCTGACTTCCTTCATTTAGTATGATAATCTCTGGGTCCATCCATGTGGTTACAAAGGGCATGGTTTCATTCTTTTTCTCGGCTCAGTAATATTCCATTCTTCTTGATCCATTCATTTGCTGGTGGACATTGAGGTTATTTCCATGTCTTGGCTATTGGGAACAGTGCTGCTATGAACCTTGGGGGGGCATGTATCTTTTCACATTATGGTTTTCTCTGGGTCTGTGCCCAGGAGTGGGACTGCAAGATCATAAAGTAGTTCTAGTTTTACTTTTTATTCTGAGAAACTGCTGTCCTATTTTCCAAAGTGACTGCACCAACTTACATTCCCACCAACACTGTAGAAGGGTTCCCTTTTCTCTACACACTCTTTCCAGCATTTGTTATTTGTAGATTTTTTTTTTTTAATGATAGCCACTCTGACTGGTATGAGGTACTACAACTGGTACTTTATTGTAGATTTGATGATTTGCATTTCTTTAATAAATAGCGGTATTCAGCACCTTTTTGTGTGCCTGTTGGCCATCTGTTTGTTTCCTTTGAACAAATTTCAGTCTTCTAACGGGTCAGTCGGTAAAGAATCTGCCTGCAGTGCGGAAGACCTGGGTTCGATCCCTGGATTGGGAAGATCTCCTGGAAGAGAGTATGGCCACATACTCCAATATTCTTGCCTGGAGAATCCCCATGGACAGAGGAGCCTGGTGGGCTGAGGTCCATGGGGTCACAAAGAGTCAGACACGACTGAATGACTAAGCACACAGCACAAAATTGGGTTGTTTTGTTGTTGTTGGTAAAGAAATAATTCTCTTGAATTACTACCTTTAACTTGCCCTTGTTGAAGAACATGCTCACTCATAGGTTCATTTCCTACTCATGCACCCTTAGATTATCTTTGCATCCATCTTTGAACACTGAAAGTATTTCTATAGGAGAAACCAGTTCAGGAAGGATTGCTGGCTCAAAGGGAATGCATAGTTCAAACTCTCAAAGGGTCTAGGCAAACTCCCCTGCAGAGAAGGCTGTACTAAGACACACTCTCTTAAGGGCATCTGAGAACATTTTTCTCCCCACCTTTATCCACAATGGACAGTATCAATCTTTTCAAATTTTGGTGATCAGGAAGGCAAAGATAATGGGAACCGTCCCTTGTCTTGATAGGAGAACAGTGATTTTGTTCTATCATGGTAAAGATCCACACTGGCCACATTCAGAAACTCATAAGCCAGGGCTTCCCCACCTCCAGGGTCTAACGCCTGATGATCTGAGCTAGAGCTGATGTATAGAACCTCTGCTCCAGGGTTTAAGAGGGGTGGGTATTGGGGGGAAAGACTTGCACTACCTCTTTGTTTTTCCTGCTTTCACATTGGAGAGAGTTTTCTCCAAGATGACCTCCAGGTAGGCATTTGGTGTGGCCCCGGGTTCAGACTGTCATTCCTTTTCTCTCTCTTAGACGCTTACCCTGCCTGCAAGGAGAGGCTGCCTCCTAGCTCCTCCTTGGCTGCATCCAGGCACGTGAGGACCACGCCCTTCTGGTTCACTTTGTTGTGTGGAGGATGTCACGAGGACCGTTGAGTTTTCACGTGTCCAGCTTCAGCAGCTGTGTTTGTAACTTCCCCTGCTGGCTCCAGGTTTTCAGAGGTGGACCCTAAAGTTTCAATGGGGTGTGAGTGCCGGGGGGGGCGGGGGTGGGAAGATGCTTCCAGGCTGAGTCATCTTCAGATGCACGAGACATCCTGCGATTCAAAGACACAGACTTTATGCGGCTCTTCTGTCTGCGCTTTAGCATTCATCTCTTGTTCTCTTAATTGCTGTCACCCCCGACCCTGAAAATGTTTGAGTCAAAAGTTGTGCTTGTACACGATTTGTGAGATGTCACAGTTTTGAATTTCTTTGTCCTCCAAAGGTGGCCAACTGGAGGAAAGCTGCCTATTGGGCTGGCCAAAAAGTTCATTTCGATTTTTCCCATACCACCTTATGGAAAGTTCTTGTCCCACCCACTATATTGATTCAGATTGTGTAGATATGACCAAAAATTATAAGCATGATGTGACATTTGAATTAATAGTGCAAATTTTAGCTATATTGCTATTAATAAAGGGACTTCCCAGGTGGCGCTAGTGGTAAAGAGCCCGCCTGCTGATGCAGGAGACATTAAGAAACCCGGCATCAATCCCTGGGTCGGGACGATCCCCTGGAGAAGGAAATGGCAACCCACTCCAGTATTCCTGCCTGGAGTATCCCATGGACAGAGGAGCCTGGCGGGCTACAGTCCATGGGGTCACAAAGAGTTGGACACGGCGGAAGCGGCTAAGCACGCAAAAGCACTATTGATAAAATGGAGATCACAAAGAAAACTTTTTACATGACAAAGGGAATTTGCCAGTTTCCCAAAATTCGCCTAAAATATACAGACAGACTTTTGATAAAAACATTAAATTTCTGTGTAAACTGATGTTTCTCATGCAGCTCGGTCAGCTCACCGTTAAGGCTACTATGCGTTCTACAAAATTGTAAACCATCTATCATTCAGAAGGGAAGCCGGGTATGTGTGTCCTATTTACACAAATAGTAGGCTCTGTCAATGTGTGTTTCACTATGAATGCACATTATACAAATAATCAGCCTAACAATTTGGTATTTGTTCAGGGTTCTTCTAAAATTTGCTGACAGAAAGCTGTGCACAGAATTAGAAAGCGGAGGCATGTCCAAAAAGATAATAAATCCAGCTTCTCTGCTAATTTAAATCTTACCTGAAGTGTTCAGTTCAGTCGCTCAGTCGTGTCCGACTCTTTGCGACCCCATGGACTGCAGCACGCCAGCCCTCCCTTGTCCATCACCAACTCCCGGTAGGTAGGGTCTAAAGAGGTGTGTTCGTGCTAAGTCACTTGAGTCGTGTCCGACTCTTTGCGACCCCGTGGACTGTAGCCCCGCCGGGCTCCTCTGTCCGTGGGATTCTATACTGGGGTGGGTTGCCATGGTCTCCTCCAGGGGATCTTCCCCACCCAAGGATCGAACCTGAGTCTCTTATGTCTCCTGCATTAGAAGGGGGGTTCGTTACCACAAGTGCCACCTGGGAAGAAATGCAACTAAGGCGGTCATGAAACATGCCATTATCCACTCATTCTCTGTGCGCTGATTCCATGCCAAAGTTTATCATGCACTTACTAGACAATGAACGTATATAGTGAAGGATTCAGTATATAATCATTGTACCATGAATGGATGATCAACATAGAAACACACGGAATACTTTTGGGATGCACCACAAAGATGTCCGGGATGATTCCAAATTTTCCATTAAAAGACGAGAAGCCAGCTCGCTGCCCTCAGGGCATGTTAATGACGTCAGCATACAAACAAGGTGACCTCTCTCACGGATGACCATTTTCCCATCTCTTGCTCTTGATATCCGCTTCAGGACTATCCTTCCCTGTAGCTGCAGGTTGATGCTTAGGAGTTGCACCCTTTATGGTAAAGGAGGGACATCCTTTTCCTTTCTTTCCCTTGAGCCAGCTGTTCCTGGTCTAAGACTTGGAGTTGTTACGCTTTGTCTGCCAGCTCCTACTACTGTAAAATCTGTGAAGGTTTAAAATGAACAAACCACCAAATGCATTTCTTTTTCTTTTCTTCGTCTTTTGAGAATGAAGTCTATCTTTATTTTCCCTACTGGAGTATAATTGGTTTACAATGAACGCTGTGTTTGGTTTGTGCCATACAACAGCATCCACCAGCTCTAAGTAGACATAGATGCCCTCCCTCCTGAACTTCCCTCTCCGCGCCCCGTCCCACCCCTCTGGGTCATCACAGAGCCCCGAGCTGAGTTCCCTGTGCTCGACGGCAGCTGCCCGCCAGCCTTCCGTTTTACACCCGGGTGTGTGTGTATGTCCATGTGGCTCTCTCAGCTCATCCCACCCTCTCACTCCTCACCATGTCCATATTCTCTGCGTCCGCATCTTCATTCCTGCCCCGCAAACAGCTTCATCAGTACCACATTTCTCAATTCCGTATCTGTGTATGAACATACAAGTTCTTCTCTTTCTGACTTCAGTTCAGTGCAGTTCAGTTGCTCAGTTGTGTCCGACTCTTGGCGACCCCATGGACCTCAGCACACCAGGCTTCCCTGTCCATCACCAACTCCCGGAGCTTGCTCAACCTCATGTCCATCACATCGGCGATGCCATCCAACCATCTCACCCTCTGTTGTCCCCTTCTTCTCCTGCCTTCAATCTTTCCCAGCATCAGAGCCTTTTCAAATAAGTCAGTTCTGTGCATCAGATGACTAAAGGATTGGAGTTTCAGCTTCAGCATCACTCCTTCCAATGAATATTCAGGACTGATTTCCTTTAAGACAGAGTGGTTTGATCTCCTTGCAGCCCAGGGGAATCTCAAGTCTTCTCCAACACCACAGTTCAAAAGCATCCATTCTTCGGTGCTCAGCTTTCTTTATAGTCCAACTCTCACATCCATGCATGACTACTCGAAAAACCATAGCCTCGAGTAGACAGACGTTTGTTGGCAAAGTAATGTCTCTGCTTTTTAGTATGTTGTCTGGGTTGGTCATAAATTTCCTTCCAAGGAGTAAGCGTCTTTTAGTTTCATGGCTGCAATCAGCATCTGCAGTGATTTTGGCGCCCCCCAAAATGAAGTCAGCCACTGTTTCCACTGCTTTCCCACCTTTCCGACTTACTTCCCTCTGTAACTAGGCTCTCAGTTCACCCCTTCGGTTCAGCTGGTATTTTTAAATGTGTGTTTCTATTTATTCCTTTGGCTGTGCAGTCTCAGTTGCAGCAAGTGAGATCTTTGATCTGCATTGTGACACGTGGGGTCTAGATCCCTGACGGGACTGGCCCTGGGCACCCCCCTGCATCGGGAGGATGGAGTCTTAGCCGCTGGACGGCCAGGGACGTCGTGCAAAACTCTCTCGTCCTCGGCCTGCGATTCCAGTTTGTCTGAGAGCCTTACTTCTGCCCATGCTCACTAAGAGCTCACACACACACACGCCCGGTTCCCCGTCTTCGCATCTGACCATTCTCCCTCCTGACGGAGGAAGACAGCTGTGAGACCACAGGTTGCTTCCTCTGAGCCTGACTCCTTTCTCTGGGTCTGCTCTATTCTAAAAGCCCTTCTCTATGGAGGCTTCTCTTTTCTCCCTGGCACCCCTCTTAGGAATTTTTTGAGCAGCTGCTTTGCTTGGCTCTTAATGAGGTTAATGCCTAATTAACCCTGGTAAGAGTGACACCGAACCACAATGACAGTTTCATACATAGAGGAATCTGTATGTACTAGAATGGTTTTCAAAATAAAGAAGAGTTTCAATATAAGGATGGATCAGTCTGTGTGTCATATTCACCGTGTCCTAGGATGTGTCCTGAGCTGGCCTGTCTGGCCTGAGATCTGTGTGTGGAGTTCCTGGGCATAAAGCGACATCACTGGTTCCTGAACATGGCAGAGGGAAGCACCACTCTTATACTGGGTTGGCCAAAATGTTTGGGTTTTTCCGTAAGATGTTATAGAAAATCTTTGAACGAACTTTTCTGCCAAGTCAGTGTTTCAGGATGATAAATCAGAAATCACGGAGCAGAAGTGAGAAAAGCCTTGAGGAGACAATTGTACCAGATCACTTCAGTCGCTCAGTCGTGTCCGACTCTTTGCGACCCCATGAATCAAGCACGCCAGGCCTCCCTGTCCATCACCAACTCCCGGAGTCCACCCAAAGTCATGTCCATCGAGTCGGTGATGCCATCCAGCCATCTCATGCTCTGTCATCCCCTTCTCCTCCCGCCTTAAGTCTTTTCCAGCATCCGAGTCTTTTCCAATGAGTCAGTTCTTCGCATCAGGCGACCAAAGGATTGGAGTTTCAGCTTCAATATCAGTCCTTCCTGTGAATACTCAGGACTGATCTCCTTTAGGATGGACTGGTTGGATGTCCTTGCAGTCCAAGGGTCTCTCAAGAGTCTTCTCCCATACCGCAGTTCAAAAGCATCAATTCAAAAGCAAACAACTGTACAGATGATTATAGTTCTGTGACAGGATTTGAAGGTCTGAATTAAACTACTGGGGGAGAACAGATAGACACTTCATGCCCTTTTAAGGAATTCTCAAAAGCATCACAGAGTTGTCGTGGCCCTCTGAATCTATCAACAGTGGGACGGACAAAGATGATGCTGTAGATATGAAAATGGAATATTACTGAGTCATAAAAAATGAGATAAGGCCTTTGCAGCAACATGGATGGACCCAGAGATGATCATACTCACTGAGATAAGTCAGTGCCCGCTCCCACAAAATCAAACAGTGTGTGATCTCACTGAACTGTGGAATTTAAAAAAATGGTGGAAGTGAGCTTTCTTACAAAACAAACAAACTCAGAGCTGGGAAACAAACTTTTGGTTACCAAAAGGAAACAGGGAGGAGGGATAAATTAGAGGATTTGGGGATTAACAAATACACACTACACCTGAAACTAACACGGCATTGTCAGTCAAGTAAGTGTGTGTGTGACAGTGTTAGGCGCTCCGTCATGTCTGGCTCTTTGTGGCCCCATGGAGTGTAGCCCAGCAGGCTCCTCTGTCCATGGGATTCTCCAGCAAAGAATCCTGGAGTGGGTTGCCATTTCCTCCTCCAGGGGACCTTCCGGAGCCATGGATAGAACCTACGTCTCATGCCTTGGCACATGGATTCTCTTCCACGGAGCCACATGGGAAGACCCAAATCAGATATACTCCAGTATAAAAAAAGATTTTTTTAAGTGGAAAGAAAAGAATCTATAGAATTGCCAGACCAGTCCTTCTGGGCAGAAGCCAAACCCCAGGTGAGTCATGGAGTTTTCAAGCTGCCTTGGTTCCGTGACGATGGGCTTAACCCCGCATTTGGGATCAGGATTGAGGGTGGAGGGCAGGTCTAGACCCCGAGGTCTAGAGTCTCATAAGAGATGCTCCATCTCCATGGTGGAACCTAAGGTAAAAAGGAGGCTTCACCAAGTGGCTCAGTGGTAAAGAATCCACCTGCAAGGTAGGAGACCCATCCGTTCCGTTCCGTTCAGTCGCTCAGTCGTGTCCGACTCTTTGCGACCCCGTGGACGGTAGCCTACCAGGCTTTTCCGTCCATGGGATTCTCCAGGCAAGAATACTGGAGTGGGTTACCATTTCCTTCTCCAGGGGATCTTCCCGACCCAGGGATCGAACCCGGGTCTCCCGCATTGGAGGCAGACGCTTTAACGTCTTAGCCACCAGGAGACCCATGGGAAGACCCAAATCAGGTATACTCCAATATAAAAAAAAAAAAAAAAAATTTAAGTCCAAGGGTCAGGAAGATTGCCTTGAGGAGTGGCAACCCACTCCAGTATTCTTGCCTGGAGAATCCCATGGACAGAGGAGCCTACTGGGCTACAGTCCATGGGGTTGCAGAGTCCGACGTGACTGAGCACTCACACAAGGTAAACGCAAATGAGCTGAACGAGCAGAACCCCGCTCCAGACTCGGCAGTCGGGTCAGAGAAGAGGAAGGACGTGATTCACGACAGCAGGGCCTCCTTGGGAAGCTGTGGTCTAGACACGACGGATTTGCTCTCCTACAAAGGTGATGTGGGAACCCTTGGCACGCGGCTGAATGCAACCCAGTCAGGAGCTTTGGGAGAAAGGTAAGGTTCGGGGAATCTACTTAGGGCGTGGCGGGACTCCCCTGGTTTTTAAAGGAGAAACAAAGCGTGAGAACTGAAGAGAGAACGGCAGGAGGAAGCTCCCAGGTGGGTTATTCAGCCGCGCGATGCAGTGGCAGCGTGTTCTGTCCTGAGGGGATACGTGGGAAGAATGGTCCTCCGTGAAGTGCAGTCCTCCGTGAATACATCTATAGGCACGGAACTTACATAGGCGCCGTCACGCTGTGGCTGGAAGGAATCCTTAACTGAGCGGCATTCCAGAAGGGCTCAGCGCGTCTCGGCGGCTCCAGGAACCACAGGACCAGGGGACCCTCTGGCCTCCAGAAGCAGCTGACTGTGTGTGTCTCTGACCTGCCATGAACCGGGAGGGAGCCAGCTCCACCCGCAGGGGCCCAGCCTGCCTGCACGCCACAGCAGCATGGACGTCTTCCCAAGAGAACGAACGCATTGTTTGAACCCCCAGGACAGCCCACTGAAAAGTAAGCAGAGCCAAACGACAGTTTAAACATATGCCTCCCTTTTCCTTTTCCTTTTCCATCGGCAGTATGTCTCGATTCTGTTGGATTTCCCCTAGCTTGTGAATTATAGTTCAGTTGGTAAAGAATCCGCCTGCAGTGCAGGAGACCCCGGTTCTATTCCTGGGTCAGGAAGATCCCCTGGAGAAGGGATAGGCTACCCACACCAGTGTTCCTGGGCTTCCCTTGTGACTCGGTTGGTAAAGAATCTGCCTGCAATATGGGAGACCTGGGTTCGATCCCTGAATTGGAAAGATTCCCTGGAGAAGGGAACGACTCCGCACTCCAGTATTCTGGTCTGGAGAATTCCATGGACTGTATAGTCCGTGGGATCACAAAGACTCAGACACAACTGAGTGACTTTCACTTTCACAGTATCTGATATGTTTCTTGCATGTAATGGCTAGTCGTAAGTTTTAAACCCAATTAGAGAACAGGGTTGGCAAAAGTAAACGGATTTCTGTTATTTTTAAAACTCTCCCATTCATAAAACTCCATTCAGTACAAAGCTGAATAATCTGCTTAGATTTAAACTAATTGCTAATAAAATCACATCATCTTTGATCCACTCAAATTGTGATCAGATTTATTTTTATCTCTCCCCATTTATTCAGGGAGTATTTATCAAAGCTGATAAGCTCTGAGTAGGATTAGCAACTTGAACAAGATGCCTGTTCTCAGGAGAAGTGAAGGTAGGAAGATTTCAGATGATAAAACAAAAAGAGAGAGATAAAAGGAAAACAAATCTCCCTGAGAGCAGAAAGAAACAGCATCCATCAATAAAGGAATGGATAAAGAAGATATGGTACATGTATCCAGTGGAGCATTACTCACCCTGGAGGAGGAAATGGCAACCCACTCCAGGATTCTTGCCTGGAGAATCCCACGGACAGAGGAGCCTGGCGGGCTACAGTCCATGGGGTCGCAGAGTGTCAGACACAATTGAGCGACTAATGCATAAAAAATGCGATGATGCCATCTGCATCCACACAGATGTATCTGAAGATGATCAAACCCACTCTATACTCCAATATAAAATTAGAATTCAGGTAATTAGTGGTATGCCCTTGGGTGTTCATTGTGGCCCTTTTCTCTGGGATCCACAACCCAGCAAGACGCCTTTCCCCAACCTCTGGTTTCCCAGGTAACCAGAGCGGAGCATTGGGAAATGCTGCCTCTAGTGGCCACTTCCTGTAACAACAACTTAAAACCAGGCCTTCTGGACGCTTCGTATTCAAAAGGCCCACAGGGCTATAAGAGACACCTGCCCTGAATAAATGTCCTGGCGAAGGGCATAGAGAAAGAATTCCAAGTAGGGCCCATTTTCAAGCTTCCCAGGTGGTCCCGGCGGAAAAGCATCTGCTTGCCAATACAGAAGTCACAGGTTTGATCCTTGGGTCGGGAAGATCCCCTGGAGGAGGAAATGGGAACCCACTCCAGGATTCTTGCCTGGAGAATTCCAAGGACAGAGGAGTCTGGAGGGCTACAGTCCATGGGGTCGCAAAGAGTCGGACACTACTGAGCACATGCATGCATGCATGCAAACTTAATTTGTGGGGTATATCCAGAGAAATACGGCTTCCTTGAGCTGTTGCCAAACAAATTCTGGATGTGCTACTCCCTGCAAAATGTAGTTAAAATGTACTGAATCTCCAGGATGTAGACTGCCGTTGACTTGTTTTCAGTTTTATTCAACGGCCAATAAAATTGGGACATTTACGTGGCACCCCGAAAAATGTTTCTTCCACCCAGAGAGTGGTCTTTAAGCCTCCCTCACCTCCTCCTTTAAGGCTCCTTCGCCTCCTCCTTTAAGGCTCCCTCGCCTCCTCCGTTCTACCCCAGATCTGTCAGTCACCACCACCTGCACCCAGCTCCACGTTTGCATCATCTTTGTCCTCCAAAGCTGCCTTCCCTGTCTATTTTCTTTCTTGTTTTTTTTTTTTTTTGTTATGGGACGAGAGTCTGCAGGTAGTGCTCTGTCTCAAAAAAGCATCTCATTACAATGCTGGGTATTCCTAACGGTTCTACAAGTTTCCCTCTGCCCTTTTTAATGACACTTAAGCGTTTCAGGAATCCATTATGTATCGTAGTCAAACATCATCTTGCCTGGTGCGTCTATTCCTGTTTCTTGCCTAGACTTCTAAGACGACTGGTGTATGTTTATCTGTTGTAACTGCATCCTCTCTGGTTTTCCGGGAAGAAGAGAGAGAGCTCAGGGCCTTGGAGCCGGCCAGTGGAGTGAGTTGCCCAGTTAACCATAGTGATTCTCTGACAGGAACCAAAGCAGAAGAGAGACACAGAAGCCCAGACTCTTATGGACAGACAAACCTAGATTCGAATCCTCTCTTAGCTGGTAAGACACTGATCTCCTGAAACAAAGTCAATTCGTCTCGTGAATATTAAGAGTTATTTTGAAGTTGTTATGAGGATGACAAGCATGAGAAAGGATAACAGATTTGTTGTCTAGTCTTTCAGTCGTGTCCGACTTTGTGACCCCATGGACTGTAGCCCGCCAGGCTCCTCTGTCCCTGGAATTTCCCAGGCAAGAATGCTGGAGCCATTTTCCATGCCCTCCTCCAAGGGATCTTCCCGACCCAGAGATGGAACGCGTGTCTCCTGCATGTGGGTTCTTTATTCCTGAGCCTCCTGGTAAGCCCTGACAGACTTGTTACCTTTCCCATAAAAATAGCGAATTATTCAGGCTCGTCTTCAGAGAGGGGGGCACCAACCAGGACAGACACGGCCTCCTTTGCCTTTCATCCTAAAATGCGTGTCAGTGCCTTTGTATGTTTTTCGATCATAAATGCCATCTGCACGTTTAGGGACCAAAATCCCAATCAGCTTTTTTTCTCTCTTGCAGAAATTCATTATCTATACAGACTTCACTGTTGGAGTCACCTTGACATAAGGAGGATAGGAGAAGAATGGAACCTGAAATCCAACCAGTCCATTCTAAAGGAGATCAATCCTGGGTGTTCATTGGAAGGACTGATGCTAAAACTGAAACTCCAATACTTTGGCCACCTCATGCGACGAGTTGACTCACTGGAAAAGACTCTGATGCTGGGAAAGGTTGGGGGCGGGAGGGGAAGGGGACGACAGAGAATGAGATGGCTGGATGGCATCACCGACTCTGTGGACATGAGTTTGAGTGAACTCCGGGAGTTGGTGATGGACAGGGAGGCCTGGCGTGCTGTGATTGATGGGGTCGCAGAGAGTCGGACACGACTGAGCAACTGAACTGAACTGAAGTATGATTTGTAACGGAAAAGGTTTCTGTGACCTCGCAAAACTCTGATGCCTTTGTTTTGAGATACATGCAAAGACAAAATAGAGCGGGGATTGTCAGAGACAAAGTGTCTTTACATAGTTACAAATGCAGTGGGCGTGTCCGAATGTTACTTCAGGAGGAAGACAGACCAGCTTATTAACTAATGTATGTATGTATGTATTTTGCTGTTATTGTTCAGTTGCTCAGTCGTGTCCAACTCTGCGACCCCATGGACTACAGCATGCCAGGCTTCCTGTCCATCGCCAACTCCCGGAGCTTCCTGAGACTCATGTCCATCGAGTCGGGGATGCCATCCAACCATCTCATCCTCTGTCGCCCCCTTCTCCTCCTGCCCTCAGTCTTTCCCAGCATCATATATGTATGTGTGTGTGTTTGTGCAAAGTAGTTCAGGAATCCATTTTGTACCACAGTAAAAACATCTTCTTGGCTTGTGTGTCTATGAAAATGAAAGTAAAATCGCTCAGTCATGCCCAACTCTCTGCGACCCCGTGGTATGTAGCCCACCAGGCTCCTCTGTCCATGGGATGCTCCAGGTAAGCATACTGGAGTGGGTTGCCACTTCCTTCTCCAGGGGATCTTCCCGACCAAGGGATTGAACCGTCTGAGCCACCAGGGAATCCCTTGTGTGTCCATACCTATTTCAAATCTAGATTTCTAAAATGACTGCTATTCTTACCTGTTTAACTCCATCCTCTCTAGGATTATATATAAATATATATATACACATAGAGACACATACACGGACACCCTACTCGGTACAAGTATAAGGAACATTTCAAAGAAAAAAGGGAACATCATCTTTTTCATACGTGGAAACTTTCTTACCAAAGTTAGAGACGAGAAAAGTACATTTTCCTCCTAAAAGAAAAAAATTCTTGCCTTTCTCAAGTGGAGATTCCATGTTATCGTTTATTTCCTCCTGGGGTATCTTCGGTGTGGGTTGTGGTTAAGTCATTCAGTCGTATCCAACTCTGTGACCCCATGGACTATAGCCCGCCAGGCTCCCCTGTCCATGGGATTCTCCAGGCAAGGATACTGGAGTGGGTTGTCATGCCCTCCTCCAGGGGATCTTCCTGACCCAGGGGTCGAACCCAGGTCTCCTGCATTGCAGGCCTATTCTTTACTGTCTGAACCACCAGGAAAAGCCCCATTATTCCAACACCAGCTGCTAAAACAGAGGCAAAGCCAGCAGTCATATTTACTCAACACTGTTTTGAAGCTAAGCATCCACTGCTACCAATAATGTCTTTTCCTATAACACACCAGAACGAATCAGTGGAGTTGTTGTGGTCATTTGTCAAAATCTCAGATCTAAATAATGATATTACATAGTATGGTCCAGACAGCGTGCTAACAGGAAATAAACGCAGAGCTTTGTAATATTTTTAAATTGTACGAATAGTTTTGACAGGAACTAATTTTTTTAAAGCAAGAAGACTAGAGATACAAATACACACAGAGAGAAGGGGGTGCCTTACCAAGCCCCACGTGAAATAATGAAATCATTGATTAAATGAGAAAATTCAATGATGCCTAAAGGAAGTCATTATCTAGGAGTCTTTCTGCCAACTTGAGACGTGTGCTTCATTTGGTTAGTACTACAAACTGAAAGAAAATAAGACAGCCCTAAAGTGAAGCTGGTACCCTTGCACATCAGTCTAAGCATGACACGGATGGGAGCAGGCAGGGACTACGGGAGAACAGAGAACACTTCCCATGAAGCTCTAGAACCTGCAGCCTGCAAAACTGGAATCCCATTACCTTTTACAGAATGCACCAGGCTTCCCAGGTGGCGCCAGTGGCAAAGATCCCGCCTGCCAATGCAGGACATGTAAGAGACGTGTGTTCCATCCCTGGGTGGGGAAGATCCCCTGGAGGAGAAGGCTTTAGTATAGACAAACAGTCGGGCTTTCGTGAGAATAAGAGCAATGCTTTAGTGAGGACAGGCTGAAGGTTTCGTGAGGGCCAGAGTAGACTTTGTGAGGACCAGATTCAGGATTTATTATGGATGAGAGTCGACCTTTAGTCGGACCAGAGTCAGGCTACAGTGAAGTCCAGAGTCAGATATCCGCAGTGACCAGATGGAAGCTGTTAGTGAGGACCACAGCCAGTCTGCAGTGACGAATCGAGTCAGGACTTAGTGAGGGCCACAGTCAGGCATGAGTGTGGACCACAGTAAGAGGGGAATTCAGTCCTGAGAGAAGTTTCAGTGAGGAGGAGAATCAGGCTTGAGTCAGGGCACAGAGAGAGTACAGTGTGGACCACGGTCAGGCCTTACTGAGGACCTCAGCAGGCTTTATGAGGACCAGAGTCAGGGCTTACTGAGGGCCTCAGGAGGCTTTATGAGGACCAGAGTCAGGCCTTACAGACGACCTCAGGAGGCTTTGGAGGACCAGAGTCAGGCCTTACTGAGGACCTCAGGAGGCTTTGTGAGGACCAGAGTCAGGGCTTACTGAGGGCCTCAGGAGGCTTTGTGAGGACCAGAGTCAGGGCTTACTGAGGGCCTCAGGAAGCTTTGTGAGGACCAGAATCAGGCCTTATTGAGGACCTCAGGAGGCTTGGTGAGGACCAGAGTCAGGCCTTACAGACGACCTCAGTAGGCTTTGGAGGACCAGAGTCAGGCCTTACTGAGGACCTCGGGAGGCTTGGTGAGGACCAGAGTCAGGCCTTACTGAGGACTTAAGGAGGCTTTGTGAGGACCAGAGTCAGGGCTTACTGACGACCTTGGGAGGCTTGGTGTGGACCAGGGTCAGGCCTTACTGAGGACCTCAGGAGGCTTTGTGAGGACCAGAGTCAGGCCTTATTGAGGACCTCAGAAGGCTTGGTGAGGACCAGAGTCAGGCCTTACTGAGGACCTCAGGAGACTTTGTGAGGACCAGAGTCAGGCCTTACTGACGACCTCGGGAGGCTTGGTGAGGACCAGGGTCAGGCCTTACTAAGGACCTCAGGAGGCTTTGTGAGGACCAGAGTCAGGCCTTACTGACGACCTCGGGAGGCTTTGTGAGGACCAGAGTCAGGCCTTACTGAGGAACAGAATCGGGCTGTACCCAATCTGGTACTCAATAAAGCCTCATTTGGACATTCCTGAAGCTCAAATGTGGTCCTCAGTAAGGCCTGACTCTCGTCCTAAGTAAGGCCTGACTCTCATCCTAAGTAAGGCCTAACTCTTGTCCTAAGTAAGGCCTGACTCTCATTCTCAGTAAGGCCTGACCCTCGTCCTCAGTGAGACATGACTCTGGTCCCCAGTAAGGCCTGACTCTGGTCCTCGGTGAGGCCTGACCCTGGTCCTCAGTAAGACCTGACTCTGGACCTCAGTAAGGCCTGACCCTGCTCCTCAGTAAGGCCTGACTCTAGACCTCAGTAAGGCCTGACTCTGGACCTCAGTAAGGCCTGACCCTGGACCTCAGTAAGGCCTGACTCTGGTCCTCGGTGAGGCCTGACCCTGGTCCTCAGTAAGGCCTGACCCTGGACCTCAGCAAGGCCTGGCCCTGGACCTCAGTAAGGCCTGACTATGGTCCTCGGTGAGGCCTGACCCTGCTCCTCAGTAAGGCCTGACTCTGGACCTCAGTAAGGCCTGACCCTGGACCTCAGTAAGGCCTGGCCCTGGTCCTCAGTAAGCCCTGACTCTGTTCCTCGGTGAGGCCTGACCCTGGTCCTCAATAAGGCCTGACTCTGGTCCTCAGTGAGGCCTGACCCTGATCCTCAGTAAGGCCTGACCCTGGTCCTCAGTAAGGCCTGACTCTGATCCTCAGTAAGGCCTGACCCTGGACCTCAGTAAGAGCTCACCCTGCTCCTCAGTAAGGCCTGACCCTGGTCCTCAGTGAGACCTGACTCTGGTCCTCAGTGAGACCTGACTCTGGTCCCCAGTAAGGCCTGACTCTGGTCCTCAGTAAGGCCTGACCCTGGTCCTCAGTGAGACCTGACTCTGGTCTCCAGTAAGGCCTGACCCTGCTCCTCAGTAAGGCCTAACCCTGCTCCTCAGTAAGGCCTGACCCTGCTCCTCAGTAAGGCTTGACCCTGCTCCTCAGTAAGGCCTGGCGCTTGTCCTCAATGCACGTGGAACATTCTTCAGTATAGATCACCTATTTGGCCACAGATGAAGCCTTGGTATATTTTTAAAATATTGATGCCATTTGAAGCACATTTTGTGTCCACATTGCTTTAGGATTCGATAGCTACTACAGCGAAAAAAACTATAAAAACAGAGACACAGGGAGGCTGTATAATAATAATAATGCTTCTGAATAGCCACAGGGCCACAGAGAAATCGGAGAGGAAGAGTAAAAATTCCTGGAAGCGAATGTCAAAACACGAGCACTCAAAACTTACGGGATTCATCAAGGCAGCACTAAGAGGGAAGTTTATATTTTTTTATCTTTCTTAAAATCTTTTTTAAAATTCATAGAGTGACTGTTCCAAGTCTTTACGCAGTTCATCTGCACAAACAGAAGTTTTAAGAAAATCTCTTAGATGGAAGTAAGCTTGATTTGCTGAAACATTTGATACTGAAATATGTCAAGGACAAAATTTGAAAGCACTCGTCAATTAAGATAAAATGTCAATGGACGTATCACAGTCGTGCATATGTATGAGGTGAATGATAACGCATCCGAATACATTTGAAATGTACTTACAAAGTGTATTTTGAAATGCAAAGATCCTTTTTGCCTTCGTCAGTCTTTGACAGAATGCGTCTACGGAAATAAATGAAAATGTAGAGAATATGTACACAGTGATCAATAATCTTTGTTAATAGATAAAAATTAACTTGGCCTTTGAAGCAGAAAATATAGTTTCTGTTTTTACAAGTGTATGTGCGTAGATTCATCCAAAGGATGATGCATTAGGTAACAGAGAATGTTATAGTCATTTTTTTCAACTCATTTTTTGAAAAGAATTCTGAAAATATTCTTTGATCTGAACACACACACACACTTTGATGACAATATAGTAATGACAAGTTTACCATCATCACATTCAGCAGGAGCAAACCAAATCCACCCCCAAAACAGGAACTGAAATACCCTTAGGAGTCTTCCACGGAAAATACTTGAGTGGGGTGGGAGGGACGCCTTTCAGAGTGGGTCAGAAATGTGTCTCTTGTTACAAACCAAAGTTATAGGCTGAGAATTTGAATTCCAGGCTGCCCGACTCTCATCTCCAATTCCATCCCTTTCTCTGCTGTCCAACCGAGAATAAGCCAACAGTGAGGATGGTTAAGGCAGCAGATACTGTGAGGCTAATTCACACACATGTAGGCGGATTGGAAAATCCCGTGGACGGAGGAGCCTGGTAGGCTACAGTCCATGCAGTCGCAAAGAGTTGGACACGACTGAGCGACTTCACTTGGGCGGATGGTATCCGTACACACAAGCATAGGAAACAGGGACCTCCCTGGTGGTCTAGTGGTGAAGGCATCACCTTCCGATGCAGGGGTCATGGCTTCTGTCTCTGGTTGGGGACCTAAGATCCCACATGCCACATGGCCACACACACACACACACACACACAATAGGAAACATCTCTGCAGACAGCGATCAAATGTCACACAGCCACTCTCTAATAAACTGCTGGTCACTCCCTGTTCCTACATGTACACTGTACTTTGTGTACTAGAAAGGTGCTATATATAATTTTTTAAAATTTCATAACAGCGAAAGAGAAATTTGAATGATGATCCATAAACCCAGGAAATCCGTCTTTGAATCGATCAGGAAAACAGACAAGGCTCTGCAAAACTGAACAAGAAGGCCCAAAATAAAGCAGAAGAGGGCACCAACAAAATTAGCCATGAGAGTGTGACCAGGGCAGACCCAGAGATCAGATTCAAAGATTTACAAGGCAATATGATACACACACCCCTACGGATAAACCGCGAAATTTTAGCAACATGGAGAATATCCTTGAAAAATATAAATGACCAAAATTAACTGAAGAATTCTAGAGGAAGTGGGAAATCTGTGCAAATTAAAAAAAAAAGGGGGGGGGAATGAAACTAAAAGGTTGGGGGGAGGTAGGGGATGATGGTCAAGGCCCTGGGGTCACACAGATTTACTGATGAGGCTTTGAGATCCTTCAAATTCAAACAGTAAATAAAATCAATCCCCTGATTTCATGTAATAGACACACGCAGGACAGGGGGTATTCCACTATATTGTCAGAGGTTTGCATATCTCTGATGGGAAAATCCGATGAATACAGAGGAGAAAGCAGAGTTCAAAGCAGTATATTCAACTCTGGGGAAAAAAAAAAAACGTCCGTTTTTATCTTCTTCAGAAAACTAAAGAGCAGAACAGCTACAAATGGAGCTGTTCCCCTGGGAAGGGGAGAGAAGGCCAAGGAGCAAGTGGAAGCCCACCCCGCCCTGTTCTCGGTGACCCGTGCGGCAGAATGGTCCGTTGAAAGTCAGGGTCATTTCCCTCCATGGGCTTTCCCTGAGCTCATTCACTTGCGTACATACCCAGAACCCTCAGTCATCCAAACTGGTTTCACGCTACCATCTTCTGGGGGCCTGGAGAGCATTCAGATGCTGGGATCCCACCATCAAAACATTCTCACGGGGAATAACCTGGAATGTGGTCTGGGCATCCAGACTGTTGACTCGGGTATGCAAGTCTGAGAGCAGCTGGCTTAGAACTCACCCAGACATGGTGAGGAAGTGCAGATTCTGATGTGTGGACTGCCTGGGAGGCTGTGTGCTAGCGTGCTAAGTTGCTCAGTCGTGTCCGACTCCTTGCGACCCCAGGGACTGTAGCCGGCCAGGTTCCTCCGTCCATGGAACTCTGCAGGCAAGAATACTGGAGTGGGTTGCCACGCCCTCCTCCAGGGGATCTTCCCCACCCAAGGGTCGAACCTGCGTCTCATTGGCAGGCGGGTTCTTTACCACTAGCTTCCCTGGTGGCTCAGATGGTAAGGCATCTGCCTGCAATGCGGGAGACCCGGGTTCGATCCCTGGGCTTCCCAGCCCATGGGGTCACACAGAGTCGGACAGGACTGAGCTACTTCACTTTCTTTTCACCTGGGAAGTCAGAGAGGGTGGTGATAGGTAAATAACTCTTGGTTCCCACTGACGCTGCTGGTCTGCAGACCACATTTCCGAATGGCTGGGGACTTGGAGATCCTACCTTCTCGTCTCTCCTATGGGGTCCCATAGCACCATTTCTTCTCCCCAGCCTGGGTCTCAGTTCATGTCATACTTCAGTGGAAAACCCATCATGCTGTCAGTATGAAGATTCCACAAGCTTCGCCTGGCAATCTCCCCACTTACCAATACCAGTCTTCAAGCCTACACATCCACCCTTCCGGCTTGTAGCCACACACCACTCAAAGAAGTCCCCAGAATGGACTTCCTTGTCACCTCCCACAATTATCCCCCCTCTCTCATTCCCCGTAGCCATGCGGAACTAAACCCCTTCAGGCAGGAGCAGGCTATGTCTCCTTACAAAGAATGAAATAATGCCGTGTGCAGCAACATGGGTGGACCTGGAGATTGTCCTGCTGAGTGAAGTAAGTCACATACGGAAGGAGAAACATCATATGACGTGCCTTACATATGGAATCTAAACAGAAATGATGATGCAAATGAACCTGTCACCAAACAGACACTCCCAGACTTGAGAGAATGATCTTAAGGTGGTGAGGGGGAAGGATGGGAGGAAGGGATAGTATTGAGAAGGAAACTCTGCTCAATCCTCTGTAATAACCCTATGGTCACCAGGGGGAAGGATGGGGGAAGGGATAGTCAGGGAGTCTGGGATGGACATGGACACACTGCTGTGTTTAACGTGGAGAACCAGCAAGGACCTGCTGGACAGCACAGGGAACTCTGCTCAATGTTACAAGCCAGCCTGGATGGGAGGGGAGTTTGGGGGGAGAACGGATATGTATGTATGGATGGCTGAGTCCCTGTGCTATTCACCTGAAACCATCACAACATTGTTAGCTAGCTATACCCCAGTACAAAATGAAAAAGTTGAAAAGAAAATTAAATGGAAGTAGGCTCTGTGTCTCCCAGCATAACCCACCTCCAAGGAGGGAAAACATAAATGTCGATTTCCGTCTTCTCTTTCAGGGACTGCCCCCAAATCTCCCTCCTGGCATGAAAACACCTCAGGAAAAATAAGGTTCACTTTCCCATCTTTCAGTTCTTCTTTTCCATTCTCCTCTTAAAGCAGGATTTCTTAAAATCTCTGTAGTCACACTGGCCTTTTCTAGGTCCCCATTGACATCTGTGCTGCTGTTGGCAATGCGAAACTCAGTCTGCAGTCAACCAAACCTTAACACACACACTCACATGGAAAAAAAGTCCTTTCTTCTCTTGTATTCTTCTTAATCCTTCTTCATGTTGCTGCTGCTGCTGCTGCTACTGCTAAGTCGCTTCAGTCGTGTCCGACTCTGTGCGACCCCATAGACGGCAGCCCACCAGGCTGTCCCGTCCCTGGGATTCTCCAGGCAAGAACACTGGAGTGGGTTGCCATTTCTTCATGTTACTCAGTGTCAACTGTATTCAGACCAAGACTCAGGACCTACCTGGACGTGCCAGTCACCCATCCGAGGCACGGACATGGTCTGCTGGCTCAGAAAGCTCTTCCCCAGAAAGCCACCTGGCTGCCTCTTCACCACCTTCCCAGTTGTCTGAAATGTGACCTCCTCCATGGCCCAAGGATACGCAGCAACCCTTTCCACCAAGTGTGTCCCAGTCTTTTGAATGTAAGAAAACCGAAAGAGGTGTTAGAGGCATCAAGAACATCTTTTTAAACGGAGAGACATTTTGCGACACTTCCAGAAAAGTTGCAGACGCTATGGAGAAAAGTATGCTGCTAAGTTGCTTCAGTCATGTCCGACTCTGTGCGACCCCATAGATGGAAACCCACCAGGCTCCCCCCGTCCCTGGGATTCTCCAGGCAAGAACACTGGAGTGGGTTGCCATTTCCTTCTCCTATGGAGAAAAGTATGGAGGTTCTTTAAAAACTAAAAGAAAAAAAAAAACAAACCCAGAGTGATCATATAACCCAGAAATCCCACTAATGGGCAGACAGCCAGAGGAAATCTTAATTCCAAGAGACACAGGCATCCCTATGCTCACTGCTGCTGCTGCTGCTAAGTCACTTCAGTCGTGTCCGACTCTGTGCGACCCCACAGACGGAAGCCCACCAGGCTCCCCCGTCCCTGGGATTCTCCAGGCAAGAACACTGGAGTGGGTTGCCATTTCCTTCTCCAGCACTACTTAAAATAGCTAAGACGTGAAAGCAATCTAAATGTCCATTGAAAGATGAATGGATAAACAAGCCATGGTATGTATATACACAAAGGAATATTACTCAGCCGTGAAAAAGGAGTGATACTGGGTCATCTGTAGAGACAGAGATGGACCTAGAGACTGTTATATAGAAGTGAAGTAAGTCAGAAAGAGATAAATGCTGTATCCAAACGTCTATATTAATAAGTGGAATCTAGAAAAATAGTACAGATGATCTTACATGCCAAGCATAAATAGAGACACAGAGAAGAGATGATAGGTACGGGCACCAAGGGAGAAAGGGAAGGACAGTGGGATGAGCTGGGAGGCTGGCACAGACACATATCCAATACTGAGGCTATGAATGAAACGGATAACTAATCCGAACCTGCTGTATAGCACAGAGAACTTTGCACAGTGCTCTGAGATGACCGAAATGGGAAGGAAATCCGAAAAAGGGAGGAATATATGTATACGTATGGCTGACTCACTTTGCTGGAGAGCGGAAACTAACACAGCATTGTAAAGCAGCTATATACTCCAGTAAAAAAAATTTTTTTAAAGATAAAATCTGTTGGAGTGATGCTTCTCAAACTAATGGTTCACTGCCCTTTCCTGGATGCACAGTGGGGCATGCACTTAGTTGCCTGTGAGTTAGCTCCCCTAAGGTCAGGTAGTTATCTGTCAGTTATTTGTCCCCTAAGGTCGGTTAGATATCCTGCCCCTTTGTACAGGGCTTCCCTGGTGGCTCAGTGGTAAAAGACCCACCTGCCGATGCAGGAGACGCAAGTTCGATCCCCGGGTTGGCAAGATCCCCTGCAGGAGGGCATGGCGACCCACTGCAGTATTCTTGCCTGGAGAAGCCCATGGACACAGGAGCCTGGCGGGGTCACAGTCCAAAGGAACGCAAAGGGTGAGAAAGAGCTGAGCCACTGAGCACACACACACGAGTATATAAAAATAAGTGGAGACTCAGTTTCCCTGGTCAGTGCGTTTAAGACGTGCATGGAAGAGAGGACAGGCAGAGCGTAACAGTTCAGCTCCCACTGCCCAGACGAGACAAGCATGGGACTCCACGTAAGCAAGCGCACTTTCATCACCACCCAACGCTCCCTTCCATCCATTAAAAAAAAAATCAGACAAATGTCACAATAACTCATACCAACTGGAAGAACTTTGCACGTAATTTCCCCGTAACATTCAGAAACGATTTCTATCAGTGATATTCCATCTCTGTAATGAATAATTATACGGCGCAGACAGAGCAATGGTAAAGCACGAGTGATGTCTCAGGAAAGGTACTCCGGGAAGTTCAGTCTCACTGAACACGCGCATCTTGTGGCATTTTGTTTGATTTCCATGACAGAAAGCATTTTATTCTGTGGACAGACACAATTACTTCAGCTGTGACCACCATCTCATTACAAGGGCATTATGTGTTAGCAGCAAATTGCATCTTTTGGGAATCGATTAAGGAGCTAATTTATTTCTGTGTTTGTAAAAACAGTCTCTGATGAATGGTTTGTTTCTGTCTTTGTAGCGTTTTTTTTTTTTTTTCCTTTCTTTCTTAATGTTTTCTTTCTCGACACTGCCTGGATAGAATTACAGGTACAAGAAGAATCTCCTTCCACCATATGGAGCCTGGTCATTTGGTTACTAACGTACTTATCAGATACTGACTTACTCTATTCATTGACTGCACTTCTGCTAAGAGCCTGCCGCTGTGCTCTGTGGAACTCGCGAATACAAAGATGATGAAGGCTGCTGCTGTTTAGATGCAAAGGCATGTCCGAGTCTTTTGCAACCCCACGGACTGTAGCCCGCCAGGCTCCTCTGTCCGTGGGATTTCCCAGGCAAGAATACTGGACTGGGCTTCATCTTCCTGACCCGGGAATCAAACCCGCTTCTCCTGCATAGCAGGCGGATCCTTTATACCACTGAGCCACCCGGGAAGCCCTTATGATGAAGGCTGTTACTGGCTAGACAACAGCCTCTTGCATAGAATCAAAGCTGTGTTCTCAGCAACAAGTGAATCCCGTGTCGTCCTGAACCACTGGGCTGGCTCCCCGCTAGACACGCTATATACCTTCCACTCCAATAGTTTTCTTCACAGTAACTCTTAGAATCCCTTTCACTTCTCTGTCATCTTGGCATTCCTGTGTCTTTACTTTCCATTGTTTCTCTTTGGGTTGGCCATAATTTTCAGGACTTTCTTCAGAAAAGAGGTACATTTTTGAGATTTTCAGTGTCTACAAATATTAGTATTTCACATTCATAATTGACTAACAATTTTGCTCAGTATTGCACTATATGTGAGGCCTAATTTGCCCGTAGGTTTTTTTTTTAATTATTTAACATTATTTATTAGCCTGTGCCAGCTCTTTGTCGTGGCATGTGAACTGTTAGTCAGAGCATGTGGGATCTAGTTCCTTGACCAGGGACGGAACTCGGGACCCCTGCATTGGGAAGGAGGAATCTTAGCCTCTGGGCCACGGGGGAAGCCTCCTCACAATGGTTTTGGAAGGTGTTGCTGTAATCTCAAGCATTTCTGTTGCAAAGTCCTGATATGATTATTGGTTATTCTTATTGTCAACATAGCGTTTCTTGACCTTGAAATTGTGAATTAGGCTAAGTCGTTCATTCAAAACGCCGAGGTGTCCAGTTCTTCCCCCACCAGCCTCCAGTGCCCCCACTGCTGACAGCCAGTATTCTTTTCTCAAGAAACTGACCAACCCACAGGGGAAGAGCTTGAGATTCTGTGCGTGCTAGTACCCCAGGGAAAGTTCTTAGTCTCTACTGAATTATCCTATTGTAAAGCCCACTGATTGGTGTCGTTCAGTCTCTCAGTCGTGTCCAACTCTTTGTGACCCCATGGACTGCAGCACACCAGGCCTCCCTGTCCTTCACCAACTCCCGGAGTTTGCTCAAACTCACGTCCATCGAACTGGTGATGCCATCCAACCATCTCACCCTCTGTCGTCCCCTTCTCCTCCCGCCCTCAATCTTTCCCAGCATCAGGGTCTTTTCCAGTGAGTCAGCTCTTCGTATCAGCTGGCCAAAGGATTGGAGATTCAGCTTCAGCATCAGTCCTTCCAATGAATATTCAGGACTGATTTCCTTTAGGATGGACTGGTTGGATCTCCTTGCAGTCCAAGGGACTCTGAAAAGTCTTCCCCAGCACCAACAAGAGCTACCAGCTGCCATTTTACTGTGTCACTCTCCAAATGAATTGGACAGTTCAGAACGACCAGTTAGCCCAAGTTTTAACATGATGAATAAACCAAAGCAAACAAAAAGGAGATAAAAAAGGAACTCTGAGGAAAGGGAAATGTACTCTCATGTCTCTACTATTTCTTCGATCTTCTAAAGTTGGGTGCTTTGTGTGTTAATTTTTAAACACTTGTACAAAAAATATATATATATGACAGAACTAAGTGAACATTAGGGATTCCCCTGTGGCGCTAGTGGTAAAAACTCACCTGCCAATACAGAAGGCATAAGAGACTCAGGTTTGATCCTTGAGTCAGGAAGATCCCCTGGAGGAGGAAATGGCAACCCATTGCAGCATTCTTGCCTGGAGAATCGCATGGAAAGATGATCCTGGCAGGTTACAGTCCAGGAGGTCGCAGAGAGTCAGACATGACTGAATTGACTTACCATGCAAGTGAACATTATGGTATGAAATATTAAAATTGCACATATTTGTGTTTATGGACAAAACTGAAGAAGTACCAACATAATATCAGCATAAAGATAAGACGCATTGAATTATCACATGAGAATTCATTCCGAAATCTTACCTGCTATCAAATTTCACTAATAATTTCACACAGGCAAAGCAGGTCTCAGATCATTAACTCCTCTAGAGTCCTTTCTTGTTTCATTTGACACTCTGACCCAGGTTGGACACATGAGGGCTCTGAGCCATGTTTGTGGAAAGAAACTCGATACAGCAGGGAGCAGCTATGCTCATCAGCCATTCCCACTTATACTGAGATATTTACACCTCTGGCTTCCCTGGTGGCTGAGCGATAAATAATCCGCCTGCCAATGCAGGAGATGCGGGTTGGATCCCTGGAAAAGGAAATGGCAATCGACTCCAGGATTCTTACCTGGGAAGTACCATGAACAGAGGAGCCTGGGGAGCTACAGTCCATGGGGTCACAAAGAGTCTTACACACTTAGCTACTCAATAATAACAACAACAAAATTTACATCTCTATGTGACATCTTCTGGGGAGCCATGTCCCGAAACCCGTAAACAATACCAGGCAGACCAGTTACATTCTGCTAAAAGTCAATGGATAGGGGCTGTCCCACAAGGAGCTAGTGTTTGCCAAGCGGTCTGACCTTGACAAGCTCACAGGGACAACTACCCTGATCGCCTTTCTTTCTGAGTTTGAACCAGTAAAAGGAAGAAAAGGGATTCCCAGTCTGGCACTAACCCTTTTTTACCCACACGTGTTAAGCTTTTGACATTTTTTTTAAACTGTTTAAATTGTATTTATGTTTAAGCACGCAGACATCAAAAACTACAACATGAGCCAAGATTCTAATATTCAGATAACTTTAGGAAGATAGATGAGCTACTGTATTTTAAGACCAAAGAATTGATGCTTTTGAACTGTGGTGTTGGAGAAGATTCTTGAGTGTCCCTTGGACTGCAAGGAGATCAAACCAGTCCATCCTCAAGGAAATCAACCCTGAATATTCATTGGATGGACTGAGCTGAAGCTCGAGTACTTTGGGTCTCTGATGAGAAGAGCCGACTCACTGGGAAAGACGCTAGTGCTGGGAAAGCTTGAAGTCAGGAGGAGAAGGGGACAACAGAGGATGAGATGGTTGGATGGCATCACCGACTCGATGGATGTGAGTTTGAGCAAGCTCCAGGAGACAGTGAAGGACAGGGAAGCCTGTCCTTCACTGCTGCAGACCACGGGGTTGCAAAGAGTCAGATACGACTTAGCAACTGAACAACAGCCACAAATGGATGTCTCAGTAAGGAACATGGATTCTCTAATACTGAAAATGGGATGTACCTGTGGGTGTACCCTATTTCCTATCTCCATTGTCAAAAGCGCTAGAAATACCAATAACGCCTTCAAATGTCTTCACGTCGGCACCGGTGAGGAAATCATTTGTTCCTATCTCTCTATGTGCTAGATCTATCTCTTTCTTGATTTGTGAGTTGTGGCATGTGGATCGTTGATTGGAGGATATGGGATCTAGTTCCCTGACCAGGCCCCAGGCCCCCTGCATTGGGACTGCAGAGTCTTAGCCACCGGACCACCAGGAGACTTTCAGTTTCTCTTTTTCTAAGCCTTCTAAGCCATTTCACTCTTTAATAGTTGGTTACAGTTTCTTTTCAGTTCTTCCCCTATACCTACAGAATGCATTCGCCAAACCGTCCACACTTGCTTTAGATTATTATACCTACATAGCATTTGTGTTTGGCCCAACCAGATGGAACCCACTACTGCGGTTTCAGGCACGGGGAAACAGTCTTCTTGCAAACGGTCCCTCTTCCTGCAGTCAGATTGAATACGGGGCCAGTGAATCACCAGACTTCTGACCTAGGAAAAGTTGTATAAATCAATGGTACCCTGTAAATAATATATGAGACTAGAGGCTCAATAACTCTCACGGTGAGCTCTGGGAAGAGAAGGGCCCTGGGTCAGGCAGAGTGGAGATTAATGAGGCTGTGTATATTTCCTGCTCTGCGGGTAAATAACTCAATATTTGCCAAGGAAGCCATCGACGGGAAACAGTAGAACCTGCATGGATGGCCCGGCGGTTCTGAGACCACAGTCAATGGAAATTAATTAAGTGCTACAATATCTATGATTAAATACGTCTCCAGGGAGAACTAGAAAAGTCACGAAAAAAGGAAATGGAGGAAAGAGGAAGCAAATTCTAAGAAGCAGTGGCAGAAACAATGATAGATGAACTTGTAAATAGGAGCTGAGAACAACAAAAATCTAAGCTGTACGCACAGCCCATCCGAGGCGTGGGAAGGAGAGTCCTGGGTCCCTTTAGATTTTACACGTTCATGTATCATCCGGTCAACACTTGTCGCGGCTTCTTCCTATGAGCAGTGACACTTGAGTCTTCAAGTAGGGGAGCAAGTTGGTTAGAGAGAAGTCCAAGGCTGATAGGCTGGCGGTCTTGGAAGAGGGGAGCAGTGATTGTCCGGTGAGAGTGATGGAGGCATGGGCAGAGGCTGGTGAGGAGGGATGAAGCTGTTCCTGTCTGGGTTGCCAGGAGCATGGCAGAAAGAGATTCTTATAAAGATATTGCGTGATGAGTGTCTGAGCGGAAGTCTATGTGGACTGGCTCAGAGGCCCCAACGTCAGCTAACAAGCATGGAGGACGCCACGTCCGTCTGGGATGAACCAGGAATTTGAGAAGGGCGAGATGGAAGGGCATCATAGAAGGATGGGGAGATGATGCTTCATTAAGATAGGAAACAGGAAACCGCCATGAGACGTGGGACAAGGCAGAAAATAGGAAGGAGTGAATCCAGACAAAGAGATGACCTTGTTCAAACATCTCGCACTTCAGGGCAGGGGTTCCCGACTTAAAGGATCTAGTGTCTGATGGTCTGTGGTGGGGCTGATGTCATAATAATAAAATAAAGGGAATCACAAATGTGGTGTGCTCGAGTCATCCAGAAACCATCCCACCCCACTCCTGGTCCGTGGGGAAACGGTCTGCCGTGAAAGTGGTCCCTGGAGTCAAAAAGGTTGGGGACTGCTGCTCTAGGGTGAAGGCTGACTTTCGCTGAATATGACCCGTGGGCTCTCCAGGAACGAGACCCTGCAGGACTCTCAGCATCATTGTCCGTCATCTCTCATCAACCACCCACCTGCCCAGTCTGAGCTTCAGCCACACAGCCCTTCCTGACCCTGGCTCCACATCCATCAATAGGAGCTCAGCAGTCGCTTGGTGATGGCCAGAGGGGGCGGGACTTCAGCGAAATCCGCCCCCTACCCCACCCCAACCTGTGGCCCAGGAAGGTTGTCAATCACTACTGCTACTTTGAAAGGCAATTTGTATTACAAGCATGGCGGAAAGTGAAGAAGAACTAAAAAGAGCCTCTTGATGAAAGTGAAAGAGGAGAGTGAAAAGTTGCCTTAAAGCTCAACATTCAGAAAGCTAAGATCATGGCATCTGGTCCCATCACTTCATGGCAAATAGATGGGGAAATAGTGCAAACAGTGGCAGACTTTATTTTGGGGGGACTCCAAGATCACTGCAGATGGTGACTGCAACCATGAAATTAAAAGACGCTTATTCCTTGGAAGGAAAGTTCTGACCAACCTAGACAGTATATTAAAAAACAGAGACATTACTTTGCCAACAAAGTTCCGTCTAGTCAAGGCTATGGTTTTTCCAGTGGTCATGTATGGATGTGAGAGTTGGACTATAAAGAAAGCTGAGCGCCAAAGAGTTGATGCTTTTGAACTGTGGTGTTGTGGAAGACTCTAGAGAGTCCCTTGGACTTCAAGGAGATCCACCCAGTCCATCCTAAAGGAGATCAGTCCTGGGTGTTCATTGGAAGGACTGATGTTGAAGCTGAAACTCCAGTATTTTGGCCACCTGATGTGAAGTGCTGACTCATTGGAACAGACCCTGATGCTGGGAAAGATTAAAGGTGGGAGGAGAAGGGGATGACAGAGGATGAGATGGTTGGATGGCATCACTGACTCCATGGACATGAGTTTGGGTAAACTCCGGGAGTTGATGAGGGACAGGGAGGCCTGGTGTGCTGCGGTTCATGGGGTCGCAAAGAGTCTGACACGACTGAGCAACTGAACTGAACTATGAAGTCCTTTTCTCCCTGTCCCAAAGAGGATGGAAAGGCAGCTTAGGGAAGTAAATGGGTTGACTTAAAGGCCCACCGTCAGAGCTCGCTTCTTAACCACACCTGCCCAGCTCCTAAGCTCTTATTTCTTTGCACCTCCATCCCACCAAAGCCGAGAGACAAATATAAAGTACACAGTGTTATCAGGCTTCAGGTTTGCTTATATAAAAATGGGACTTTTTTATCATGCAAAAACTAGGCACTAGAATGCACATCTATTTTTAGGAATAGCTATTATATACCAAAAATAATATAAAATATCATGGTTTGTTATTCACCTAAGAAATGAACAGGGCTTCCCAGGTAGTATCAGTGGTAAAGAATCCATCTGCCATTGCAGGAGATGACGGCTCAATCCCTGGGTTGGAATGCCCCTTGGAGAATGACATGGCAACCCACTCTGGTTTTGCTGCCTGGGAAATCCCATGGACAGAGGAGAATGGCGTGCTGCATTCCATGGGATCGCAAAGACTTGGACATGACTTAGTGACGAAACAGCAACAGCAGGAAATGACAACGTTCTGGGGAGGTGAGTGTGGTCATGGCATTCTGGTTCCTTGATAAGAATGTTTTCTGTTGTTAAAATGTGTTCCACAGACAATGTTTGCATCCCTGCCACCAGCCAAATCCAAATGTTGAAATCCTAACCTGCTATGTACAGGGGATTAGGGTATGGGGTCTTTGGGAGGTGGTGAGTTCATGAGGGTGGGGCCCTTGTGAATGGGATGAGTGCCCTTAATAAACAGACCTTGTTACTGAATGCCTTGTTTAACGAGTGCCCTTAATAAACAGAAGAATACATCTTTTCACACAGTGAGAAGATTATGAGCTTGGAAGCAGATTCTCATCAGACTGTGGGTCTGCTGACAATCTAATTTGGGACCTCCCAGCCTCCGGATATGCCAGCAGATTTGGAAAACTCAGCGCTGGCCACAGGACTGGAAGAGGTCAGTCTTCATTCCAATCCCAAAGAAAGGCAATGCCAAAGAATGCTCAAACTACCGCACAATTGCACTCATCTCACACGCTAGTAAAGTCATGCTCAAAATTCTCCAAGCCAGGCTTCAGCAGTATGTAAACCGTGAACTCCCAGATGTTCAAGCAGGTTTTAGAAAAGGCAGAGGCACCAGAGATCAAATTGCCAACATCCGTTGGATCATGGAGAAAGCAAGAGAGTTTCAGAAAAACATCTATTTCTGCTTCATTGACTATGCCAAAGCCTTTGACTGTGTCGATCACAATAAACTGTGGATCATTCTGAAAGAGATGGGAATCCCAGACCACCTGACCTGCCTCTTGAGAAACCTGTATGCAGGTCAAGAAGCAACAGTCAGAACTGTACATGGAACAACAGACTCGTTCCAAATAGGAAAAGGTGTACGTCAAGGCTGTATATTGTCACCTTGCTTATTTAACTTATATGCAGAGTACATCATGAGGAACGCTGGGCTGGAAGAAGCACAAGCTGGAATCAAGATTGCTGGGAGAAATATCAATAACCTCAGATATGCAGATGACACTACCCTTATGGCAGAAAGTGAAGAGGAACTCAAAAGCCTCTTGATGAAAGTGAAAGAGGAGAGTGAAAAGGTTGGCTTGACACTCAACATTCAGAAAACAAAGATCATGGCATCTGGTCCCATCACTTCATGGGAAATAGATGGAAAAACAGTGGAAACAGTGTCAGACTTTATTTTTTTGGGCTCCAAAATCACTGCAGATGCTGATTGCAGCCATGAAATTAAAAGACGCTTGCTCCTTGGAAGGAAAGTTATGACCAACCTTGATAGCATATTAAAAAGCAGAGACATTACTTTGCCAACCAAGGTCCGTCTAGTCAAGGCTATGGTTTTTCCCGTGGTCATGTACGGATGTGAGAGTTGGACTGTGAAGAAAGCTGATCGCCGAAGAATCAATGCTTTTGAACTGTGGTGTTGGAGAAGACTCTTGAGAGTCCCTTATACTGCAAGGAGATCCAACCAGTCCATTCTAAAGGAGATCAGTCCTGGATGTTCATTGGAGGGACTGATGCTAAAGCTGAAACTGTAATACTTTGGCCACCTCATGCGACGAGTTGACTCACTGGAAAAGACTCTGATGCTGGGAAAGGATGGGGGCGGGAGGAGAAGGGGACAACGGAGAATGAGATGGCTGGATGGCATCACCGACTCTGTGGACATGAGTTTGAGTGAACTCCGGGAGTTGGTGATGGACAGGGAGGCCTGGCGTGCTGTGATTCATGGGGTCGCGGAGAGTCGGACACGACTGAGCGACTGAACTGAACTGAACTGAGCCTCCGGATACCTGAAAAATAAATGTCTGTTGTTTATTAGCCACCTAGTCTATGGTATTCTTTCGTAACAGCCCAAATGAACTAAGACAAAGGGTTTGGGGTTTTCGTGGGTTAGGATACAAATCATCTGTGAAGAGGTTTAGAGCAACACTGGGCTTGTATGTTCCGAGTGGACTTAGTCTCTATCCACGTCTAAATCCATATTAGAAAAGAAATGCACAAATTCCAGCAAATAAAGCTAAAATGGCTAGTTCTCTAAACATGAAGCCTGTGAAAAATGTATTTTTACTTTTGTAAGACTTATTTCTTAATCTGTGTAAATAATGTACCCCAATTTAAAGATGCACAAAAATAAATGCAGACAGAAGAGTAAGAAAAAAAAATAGTTGGAAAACAGAGGAAGAGAATGAATTTAGCTAAAGGTGGGCAGTTAATGTAGTTAGAATCTGATTAAACAGTGAAAGTAAAGTGCCAAATTAAAATAATCAGCAAACTTACACATTAACTGGGACAGCGAGTTAACCACACAACACGGTGTGTGCAACTCAGGTCAAGTATATTGCATTGGCAGACTGGGAGGATGTATTTGAATACAACACAGGAATGAAACGGATCATTCTAGCTCCAAATCATAGAAGGTTACCTCTAAAGGATTTCCCTTTTGGGAGATAGAGAAAAAGTGGGTGAGAAAGTCACTGTATGAGAGTCAGTGATTATTTTATACCAGTTTTTGAAATTCTGTCTCAAAACACACAATACTATTATTCACAACTGTTTTCAAAATATGCATCTCTCTTACTGAATAAAAGTTATTTGTCTACGTGAAGAAAATGGAAAGTAATGTTTTTACCTAAGGAATCAATGTCGAAGTCAAATGAAGGTGATGGTGGATCCACATACAATCACAACCCAATAAAACGACTGTAGAATATCACCTCCTCGTTTGGTTTTCTTTACACCGTACAGATGGTACACTCACTATGAGCTCTACAGCAATATCATCACTGGAACGATACATTAAAGGTGCAAATGTGCAGTCGCTCTCATTGTGGCATTCCAGCCTTCTGGTAAACCCACCTTCGAGATGTTCACCTTCAGCCCAATGATATATTTGTGTGGACTCAAAATTCCCATGAGCATTAACAGAACCTTTGAGGCTTTAACAAAAGCAGGATGTTAGGATAAGCTATGAGATGATGTATTTAATTCATTCCTAAAATATATAACCCTGCTTGCTGTGACTGTTCCAACTGGAGTAATTGGTTGCAATTAAAATAATGAGATATTCTTAAATAACGATACATGCAATACAAAGGCAGAGGGATATGTAATTTGTTAATTCCTTTATCATTTTTATGCTGATACATTTCTTCCTAATTATAATAAGCTTCTGAGCTAATAGGAATACATGTTGTCATCTGGACTATATTCTGGAGGAATTATTTCTCAACATTGCTAATGTGAAAGCCACTTGACTGAACCTAAAATATATAAACATGTAATATGGAAAATAAACTTTGGGAAACTATTGGGAGCTTTCTACAACCTGAAGACATGCTTATTCTCTGACTCAGCACTTTTGCTTCTGGGTAAATATCCGATATGTTTTTTTATGTGTGTTCACCAGCAGACATGTGCAGGAAAGCCTACGAAGAGTGCTAATCTGTAGTGTCTTAAGTGACCACGCAATCCCACTTCTGGACATATACCCAGAGAAAACCATAATTCAAACAGACATATGTACCCCAATGCTCAAAGCAGCATTATTTACAACAGCCAAGACATGGAAACAGCTTAAATGCCCATCAACAGAGGAATGGGTAAAGAAGGTGTGGTATACGTATACAATGGAATATTCAGTTCAGTTCAGTCGCTCAGTCGTGTCCGACTCTCTGCGACCCCATGAATCACAGCACGCCAGGCCTCCCTGTCCATCACCAACTCCCAGAGTTCACTCAAACTCATGTCCATCGAGTCGGTGATGCCATCCAGCCATCTCATTCTCTGTCGTCCCCGTCTCCTCCCACCCCCAATCCCTCCCAGCATCAGACTCTTTTCCAGTGAGTCAACTCGTCACATGAGGTGGCCAAAGTATTGGAGTTTCAGCTTTAGCATCAGTCCTTCCAGTGAATACCCAGGACTGATCTCCTTTAGAATGGACTGGTTGGATCTCCTTGCAGTCCAAGCGACTCTCAAGAGTCTTCTCCAACACCACAGTTCAAAAGCATCAATTCTTTGGCGATCAGCTTTCTTCACAGTCCAACTCTCACATCCACACATGACCACGGGAAAAACCATAGCGTTGACTAGACGGACCTTGGTTGGCAAAGTAATGTCTCTGCTTTTAAATATACTATCTAGGTTGGTCATAACTTTCCTTCCAAGGAGTAAGCGTCTTTTAATTTCATGGCTGCAATCAGCATCTGCAGTGATTTTCGAGCCCAAAAAAATTAAGTCTGACACTGTTTCCACTGTTTCCCCATCTATTTGCCATGAAGTGATGGGACCAGATGCCATGATCTTCGTTTTCTGAATGTTGAGCTTCAAGCCAACCTTTTCACTCTCCTCCTTCACTTTCATCAAGAGGCTTTTGAGTTCCTCTTCACTTTCTGCCGTAAGGGTGGTGTCATCTGCATATCTGAGTTTATTGATATTTCTCCCAGCAATTTCAGTTCAGTTCAGTTCAGTCGCTCAGTCGTGTCCGACTCTCCGCGACCCCATGAATCACAGCATGCCAGGCCTCCCTGTCCATCACCAACTCCCGGAGTTCACTCAAACTCATGTCCACAGAGACAGTGATGCCATCCAGCCATCTCATTCTCTGTCGTCCCCTTCTCCTCCCGCCCCCAACCTTTCCCAGCATCAGACTCAGCCATAAAAAAGGGAATGAAATTGGGTCATTTGGAGAGACATGGATGGACCTGGAGACCTTCCTACAGAGTGAAATTAAGTCAGAAAGAGAAAAATATCGTATATGAAGGCATATGTATGAAATCTGAAAAAAAATTTGTATAGACAATCTTATCGATAAAGCAGGAATAGAGACACAGAGATGAAAGGAATGGGCCTGAAGGCTGAAAGGGGAGGAGAGTGGGATGAATCAGGAGTTGGGCCTGACAGAAACACATGTTTACGTATAAAATAGATAATTAATGAGAGCCTGGTGTATAGCACAGGGAACTCCACACAGTGTCCTTTGGTCCTCTAAATGGGAGAGAAATCAAAAAAAAAAAAAAAGAGGATTTGTGTATACATAAAGCTGATTCACTTTGCTGTATAACAGAAATTAATACAACACTGTAAAGCGACTCTACTCCAAGTAATTTAAAACTTAGGAAAAAAAAAATTTCTGAAAAGCTACAGACATTTGAGAATAAAGTTAAGGCCTTGGCTATGTGACCTGCTCGAGTCTGGAGGCAGTGAGCATGATTTGGAAATTAGATATGGGACCTTCGTGGCAGAATAATTGCTCAGTTATTAGGTGTGATTTGAAAGAAGTAAGTTCAAACTGCTGGGCACCACATAAATAAGATAGAGGGCTGTAATATATGACACAGGGCATCTAACTAATACTTTATAACTGTAAGTGGAGTATAACCTATAAAAACGCTGAATCACTGGTTCACACCTGAAAGGACGGCAATGTGATCACTCAACTGTACTCCAAGAAAAAAGTTCCTATCCTTGATAATATGGTGCTTAATATTAACCATTTATTGAAGGGTCTGAGTACAAACAAATGTATTGATTGCCTGTGTGAATACTGTTCTAATAAACTTATGTGTTAGAACTCCTGTAGTCCCGAGGGTAGCTTTTCTTCTCCCCCGCTTCTATTTGCCTTGAAGTGATGGGACCGGATGCCATGACCTTAGTTTTATGAATATTGAGGTTTCAGCTAGCTGTTTCACACTCTTCGAGAGGCTCTTTAGTTCCTCTTCACTGGGCTGGCTTTTGGGGAGTGGATATAAACAAATGAAAGAATCAGACAGATGGACACACTGGGGACGATGATTCTAGGCAGAGGAAGCCCCTAGTCATGGGGTCTATGGATGGGAATCAGTATAGCATCTTGGAAGAACAAGTGGAGCGAAAATATCATGGTAGAGGGATGAGCTTGCAGAGGGGAGTTCAGGCAGGTCCTGGAACGGCTTTTAGGATGAGAATTTCCCTTGCCCAGAAGTGTGACTCAAGTATTGAAGGGTTTGCAGCAAGAGGGATAACTTCTCACCCCAACTGTAATTTTTGGTAAACTGACACTGGATTGTATAAACGTGGTGATGAGAAACCCCCAGGGAGCTCTCCTAACGACAAAGATGAAAACGACACTGGCTTGGAGCAAAATGCCACTGGAAGGAATGAAGAAAGCCAGGAAGACTCTAAAAGCAGAGTGGACAGGGCTTATGAATGGAGTCTACGGATGGGTGTGGCAACAGAGCAGGAAAGGACCCCTGTGTGTGAGTCTGGGTTCCCATCTGACACACATATACCGGGGAAAAGACCACTTGAGTGTTTGTGAGTTACGGAGTCCCATAGCTTTGTTTCGGACGTCTTCCTGCTGAGTTGCCGTGCAGGCATTCCGAGGGTTGAGATCAAATAAGTGGCTGGATACAGGATGTAGGAAAACAGGTCAGAGACAAGAATTTGGGCATTCTCAAGACGTAAATGCTATATATAACACTGCCTGTGGAGACAGAACAGACAAAGGGAAAATGAGAGGCTTTCCTGCTGGCTCAGACAGTAAAGAATCTGCCTACAATACAGGAGATTCAGGTTCGATTCCTGGGTAGCGAAGATCTCTGGAGGAGAAAGTGGCAACCCACTCCAGTATTCTTGCCTGGAGCATCCCATGGACAGAGGAGCCTGGTGGGCTACAGTCCATGTGGTCGCAGAGTCGGACATGACTGAGCAACTAGCACTTTCACTATCACAATAAATGCCATGCTGTCACGATAAATATTCTGTTTGAACACCCAGTCAAGGACACAATTGAAGCCCTAAGAAGTCCACCATGAGAACTCAGAGGAGGAGACAGGAAAGGACATTGGAAAAAACTGTGCAAGCATGCGGTACCACTGGAGTTGACAAAATTTGTACAGTACAGAAACGGTTTCATGAAAAGAGGATTAAAACTGAATTATAGCAGCTAAAGAGTTTAAGCAGAGAAGGCAATGGCAACCCACTCTAGTACTCTTGTCTGGAAAATCCCATGGACGGAGGAGCCTGGTAGGCTGCAGTCCATGGGGTCGCTAAGAGTCGGACACGACTGAGCAAATTCACTTTCAATTTTCACTTTCACACATTGGAGAAGGAAATGGCAACCCACTCCAGTGTTCTTGCCTGGAGAATCCCAGGGGCGGGGGAGCCTGGTGCGCTAACGTCTATGGGGCTGCACAGAGTCGGAGACGACCAAAGCGACTTAGCAGCAGCAAAGGGTTTAAGAGGACTTCCCTGATGGCTCAGCGGTTAAGAATCTGCCTTCCAGCGCAGGGGACATGCGTTCAATCCCTGGTTGAGCAACTAAGATCCCACATGTCTCAGGGCAACGAAGCCCGTGTGCTACAACTATTGAACTCACAAGACACAACTACCGAAGCCCTTGCACCCTAGAGTCTGTGCTCTGCAACAAGACAAGCCACTAGAATGAGAAGCCCACACAACACAATACAGAACAGCCTTCACATAGCAAAGACCACCCAGCACAGCCAAATAAGTAAATATTTAGGGTTTCCCTGGTGGCTCAGCTGGTAAAGAATCCACCTGCAATGTGGGAGACCTGGGTTCAATCCCTGAGTCGGGAAGATCCACTGGAGAAGGGGATAGGCTACCCACTCCAGTATTCTTGGGCTTCCCTGGTGGCTCAGCTGATAAAGAATCTGCCTGCAATGCGGGAGACCTGAGTTCCATCCCTGGGTTGGGAAGATCCCCTAGAGAAGGGAACAGCTACCCACTCTGGTATTCTGGCCTGGAGAATTCCATGGGTTTAAGATGCTTTTTAAAAATAAACTCCCTGCTGCTGCTGCTGCTAAGTCGCTTCAGTCGTATCCGACTCTGTGCGACACCATAGACGTTAGCCCAGCAGGCTCCCCTGTCCCCGGGATTCTTCAGGCAAGAACACTGGAGTGGGTTGCCATTTCCTTCTCCAATGCGTGAAACTGAAAAGTGAAAGTGAAGTTGCTCAGTTGTGTCCGACTCTTAGCGACCCCATGGACTGCAGCCTACCAGGCTCCTCCATCCATGGGATTTTCCAGGCAAGAGTACTGGAGTGGGTTGCCATTGCCTTCTCTGAATAAACTCCCTAGATTGAACCAAATAGAAGTGAAGAGTATAACATTAAAATATAAATACATGTCTGTTTTAGGGGTGTGTGTGTGTGTGTGTGCGCGTGCGTGCGTGCATGTGTGTGAAAGAAAGGAATCTCCACTATTTGCAAAGCTTTGGAAAAAAGTCACTCTCACGCAGCATGAGGAGTCTAATTTTCCTGGTAGCTTCCCAAAGAGAGATGGAAGTTATGAAATGGGTCTTTATTTTCTGGAGCCGACGAAAATAAGTCAAGGGCAAGGTCATTCTTCCAAAGTCAGCCCCCCTCCCATCATCTCCACACCTTTCAAGTTCATCTTTCTTTGCTTCAAGTCCAGAGAGGCTACCTGGTAGCTAATGGTACCCCATTACCCAATTCACTGCCAGGTGGGTTGTTACCTTTGGTTTCCCGGGTGGCCATGTCAAATGAAAGCCAGATGGCAACTCAGTCTGCTGGAAGACATCACAGAGGGGCCCCAAGAGGGCCTGCCCGACAATTATGCATTTGCTAAAGTCTCGTCAACATCGTCTAACTTTCCTGCTAAAACACCACCTTGGGATAAAAATACTGTACAGATCAGCACGAGCTGTGTAAGAACAGAGTCCTTTGGGTACGCGGTTAACCCCAGATTTAACGACTGGTATTTGACTGATGCTATTTAACCGTCTAATCCTCTGCCACCCTCTTTTTCTTTTGCCTTCAATGGTTAGACTTACTCCGTGGTCATGACTTAGCAGATAATGAAGCACAGCGGAGCCTGGTGTGCTGTAGTTCATGGGGGTCGCAAAGAATCTAACATGACCGAGTGACCGAACAACAATAGCAACGTTTTCCTGACGCGTGTCCCCAGCTGCACGCGGCTGTTCTCCCGGACAAACAGGACAACAGGCACTTCTCGGGGAGACTCAGAAGGACACCACGTCACCGGTGTGCAGGGATAATCAGGTCTACAGCAGCGCTCGCTGGATTCAAACAAGTGAAAATTGAAAGTCGCTCAGTTGTGTCTGGCTCTTTGCGACCCCATGGACTGTACAGTCCAAGGAGTTCTCTGGTCCAGAATACTTGAGTGGGTAGCCTTTCCCTTCTCCAGGGGATCTTCCCAACCCAGGGACTGAACCCAGGTCTCCCGCATTGCAGGTAGAGTCTTTACCAGCTGAGTCACTAGGGAAGCCCAAGAACACTGGAGTGGGTAGCCTATCCCTTCTCCAGGGGATCTTCCCGACCCAGGGATCAAACTCAGGTTTCCTGCACTGCAGGCGGATTCTTTACCAGCTGAGCCACCAGGGTGCTCACCGAGAATACTCGAGTGGGTAGCTTTTCCCTTCTCCAGGGGATCTTCCCGACCCAGGAATTAAACTGGGGTCTTCTGCATTGCAGGCGGATTCTTTACCAACTGAGCTATCAGAGAATTCCTCGCTGGCTTCTGAACAGACCAAATGTCCGGTCAACACTGAGATGGGCTGGTATCATTTCAGGGCTGGGTTATACTCTGACCTTCTGCGCCTCCAGACAGAACACTGGGAGCTTACAGGGGAGGCAGGGGCCATGCTACACCCCCAGGACACGTGGAAAGGAACCCTTAGTCCCTGACCGTGATGCTTAGATGAGCGTGAGGGCCCTGCCCTCGATTACGGAGACAGCGAGGGCAGAAACTCTCACCCGGTCCCCAACCACCAGTGTCACACTGATCACGAAACACCGGCGCTCTCGTACTTCGGACAGGACTTTTTTCCCCAACAGGTTTCTCACAACTTTGGAGTTTCAGCACTGTTGTACACATTTTGATCTTCCAAAATAAGAAGCCACATGATATTTAACTGTATTGGAGAAATCCCGAAAGGCAAAGAAGGAAGTAAAAGGAGCCTATGATATCTTTACCAGAGATACTTTGTTTTTTGTTGTTTAGTCGCTCAGTCGTGTCCGACTCTCTGCGACCCCATGGACTGTAGCCCACCAGGCACCTCTGTCTGTGGAATTCTCCAGACAGGAATACTGAAGTGGGTAGCCATTCCTTTCTCCAGGGGACCTTCCCCACCCAGGGATCAAACCCAGGTCTCCCACATCGCAGGCAGATTCTTTACTGTCTGAGCCACCAGGGAAGCCCATATGCATAATCATTTATTAAGCCAGTATTCATTCATAGAAAAAAAAAATGAAGAATTCTCATCAGCTCAACCCAGTGTCAATCAGGTCTACGATTAAGAGGAAGATTAGTGCATGGGGAAATGGCAAGGCTTGTTTAGAAGTCAGGGGAAACTGACGGCAGCTTAATTTACAAAATACACAAACAGCTCATACGAATCAACAATAAAAAAAAAAAAGAAAATAGAAAAGTTGGCAGAAAACCTAAACAGACATTTCTCCAAAGAGGACACACAGATGGTCAATAGGCACATGAAAAGATGCCCAATATTGCTGTTTATTAGAGACGTGCAGATCAAAACTATAAGGACATACCACCTCACGCCAGTCGGAATGGCCATCATTAACAAGTCTGCAAATAGTAAATGCTGGAGACGGTGTGGAGAAGAGAGAACCCTCCTGCCTTGTCTGTGGGAATGGAAATCGGTGCAGCCGGTGTGGAAAACAGTGTGGAGGTTCCTCCACAAACGAAACACAGAATTACCATATGATCCGGCAGTTCCACCCCTGGGCATATATCCAGATAAATCTATGATTCAAAAAGATACATGCACCCGCAATGTTCATTTGTTGTTCTGTCAGCCCTGTCCAACTCTGCGACCCCATGGACTGCAGCACGCCAGGCCTCCCTGTCTTTCCCCGTCTCCCAGAGTTTACCCAAACCCATGTCCATCGAGTTGGTGATGCCATCCAGTCATCTCATCCTCTGTCGTCCCCTTCTCCTTCTGCCCCCAATCTTTCCCAGCATCAGGGTCTTTCCCAAATAGTCAGCTCTTTGCATCAGGTGGCCAAAGCATTGGCGCTTCAGCATCAGTCCTTCCAATGAATATGCAGGACTGATTTCCTTTAGGATGGACTGGTTGGATCTTGTTGTTGTCCAAGGAACTCTCAAGAGACCACCACGATATTATAAGGTAATTAGCCTCCAATTGATATAAATAAATTGATTTTTTTAAAAAAGAAGAGTCTTCTCCAACACCACAGTTCAAAAGCATCAATTCTTCTGCACTCAGCCTTGTTTATGGTCCAACTTTCACATCCATACAGACTAAAGGAAAAACCGTAGCTTTGCCTAGACAGAGCTTCGTCGGGAAAAGCAGCTGTCTAGGTTGGTCATCGCTGTTCTTCCAAGGAGCAAGTGTCTTTTAATTCCGTGGCTACAGTCACCATCTGCATTGATTTGGGGGCCCAAGAAAATGACATCTGACTCTGTTTCCACATTCTCCCCATCTATTTGCCATAAAGTGATGGGACTGGATGCCATGATCTTAGGTTTTTGAATGCTGAGTTTTAAACCAGCTTTTTCACTCTCCTATGTTCGTAGTAGCGCTATTCACAATAGCCAAGACATGCAAGAAACCTAAATGTCCATCGAGAGAGGAAGGCATAAAGATGATGTGGTAGATATATATAGTTGACTACTTCTCAGCCACTATAGAGAACAAAATAATACCATTTGCAACAGATGGCTGGACCTAGGGATTATCATATTGAGTGAAGACGTCTCAGAGAGAGACAGATACCATATGATCACTTGTAAGTGGAACCCAAAATATAACCTAAATATAAATATACTCTAAATTTTAAAATATATCCGAGAGAAAGACCCCAGATAACCCAAGACACTTGAGGCTCTGGGAGATGAGGTACAACGAACTTCAAGAAAAGACAATCCTTTTGATTTATGTGGAGCCTGTGTTTGATGTGACGCCATCATGAGTCAGCTCCTAGATGAAGACATAGCACAGAATGAAAACATAAAGAATAAATCAGGGGGCTTCCCTGGGGCCTCAGTAGGAAAGAATCTGCCTGCCGATGCAGGAGACAGGTGTTCAATCCCTGGTCTGGGAAGATCCCACAAGCTTCAGAGCCACTGAGCCCATATGCCACAAACATGGAGCCTGTGCTTGTGAGCCTGGGAGCCGAAACTACTGAGCCCATGCTCTGCAACAAAAGAAATCACTATGATGAGAAGCTCGCACACCTCCCATAAAGAGTAGCCCCCACGCACCCCAACTAGAGAAAAGCCCACCCAGTAACAAAGACCCAGCACAGCCGAAAATAAATCAACGCAATTATTTTTTAAATTAATTAATTTTAATTGGAGGCTAATGGCTTTACAATATTGCAGTGGTTTTTGCCATACATTGACATGGATCAGCCATGGGTGTACATGTGTTCTCCATCCTGAATCCCCCCTCCCACCTCCCTCCCCATCCCATCCCTCAGGGTCATCCCAGTGCACCGGCCCTGAGCTCCCTGTCTCATGCATCCAACCTGGACTGGCGATCTGTTTCACATATGATAATATACATGTTTCAGTGCCATTCTCCCAGATCTCCTTGCCTTTTCCCACAGAGTCCAAAAGACTGTTCTATACATCTGTGTCTCTTTTGCTGTCTCACATATAGGGTTATCATTACCATCTTTCTAGATTCCATGTACGTGCGTTAGGACACTGTATTGGTGTTTTTCTTTCTGACTTACTTCACTCTGTATAATAGGCTCCAGTTTCATCCACCTCATGAGAACTGATTCAAACGTACTCTTTTTAAAGGCTGCGTAATATTCCATTGTGTATATGTACCACAGATTTCTTATCCATTCGTCTTCTGATGGGCATCTAGGTTGCTTCCATGTCCTGGCTATTGTAAACAGGGCTGTGATGAACATTGGGGTCCACGTGTCTCTTTCAATCATGGTTTCCTCGGTGTGTATGCCCAGCAGTGGGATTGCTGGGTCATATGGTAATCATTTTTTTAAAAGAATGAATCAGGATGCAATTCATCAAAAACCCCTGCAGAATTCAATGCTCCGAAAAACAAAGATTCAGTTACCTGAGAAGCTTGGTTCTGAATTTAGGCTGACATGTGTGAAAGATTTGTTAACTGCTAATCCAAAGAGAGATTATAGCACTATATTCAGTCGTGGACTTTAGCCCACCAGGCTCTTCTGTCCATGGGATTCTCCAGGCAAGAATACTGGAGTGGGTTGCCATTTCCTGCTCCGGGGGATTTTTCTGAGCCAGGGACTGAATCTAGCTTTCCTGCATCACAGGCACATTCTTTTCCGTCTGAGCCATCAGGGAAGCCCTAAAGAGAAATTCACGGGGCTCATGTTTGGTTTTGCTCATAACAGGAAATGTACATGTTTATTTAAAGAAACCTATCTCTTGCTTTCTTCCCCTTATCCCCTGCCAACCTCCAAGCTAAAATTCTAGGAATGTTTCACTATGTGAACTTTTATGAGTGACAGATGATCTCGACACAGATTCATTAGCAAAGTTACGAAAACTCAACTGAAACAGGGATCTCGCTGGGAAAGAGAGGGCGGGAGGAGAAGGGGACGACAGAGGATAAGACGGCTGGATGGCATCATTGACTCAATGGACATGAGTTTGAGCAAGCTCGGGGAGATGGTAAAGGACAGGGAAGCCTGGCGTGCTGCGGTCCATGGGGTCGCAGAGAGTCAGGTAGCGCTTAGCGACTGAACAGCAACAAAAAGAAAAGACACGCGTAGACTATCAACCTCTCGGCTGACACATGCTTGAAGATCCAGGAAGCGTGCATCGGTGAGATCCAGAGACAGCCTGCTCACTCCACAAAAGACTGCACACTTTTCACCCACGCATCTGCAATGCCTCACCCTATTCGTTTTGGGGTTTTTTTGCCTATATTTTTTTCAGTCTCCAGACACACCTGTCTAACCAGGTACAACATTCCCCTGACAACAACAGAGTTCAATCTTGCCTCTGTTTCAGAGATTTCTCTATCTGGCGTTTGGGGGAAGCCGTTTGCCAGGGAGGAGGGAGAATAACAGGACAACCTCTCAGTGTCTTTCTTTCTTCTTTAATCCCTTCGGAGAGACTCCGTCCGCAGTGAGCTGAGTGACTCACTCTTGACAGCTCCACGTGATTGCAGTGGGGTTGATTTTCTGTCTTGGCTCCGAGGATTCCCTTCCTTATTCAAATTGCTCTTCTCAGCCAGGGCCAGAGAATTAACAATATTCACCCCCAAACATCCCCTTCTGTGTGAATATAGAATATAACAGGGACAGTCCTATCCGTATCCTCTGTACACGTTCCTGGTTTCGTCAGCAGCCCGACAACACTTCCTTGTTCTTCTTTGATGCATTAAAAAAAAATCCTTATGGAAATGACTCATTTCTCAAGCTCTGTGTTGTTGGCGTAGCCCCCGGAGCTCACAAGAGCAATAACGTCAGGAACAAGGATAGACATGTCCTCATGCAAATCACTTCCCAGTCTGTGAGAGACCAGACCCTCTAACCCTCAGTCAACTGCCTTCTGGGCAGAACCGATTAAACAAACAAATTTTTTTTTTAAAAAGGGCAAAATTGGTACAAATCTCTGTCTCCAGACCAGGCAGTAGGAGATCATTTTACCGTAGCTGAATGAATGCACAGAACAGAACACTGTTAAATGTGGAGCTGCGAATGACAAATTGGAAATAAACTTTGGGACTTGAGCCACTGTAGAAAATGAGATGACAGAGCACTATGTAATGACTCCAGGAATATCTGAGCTTTTCTTTAGCATGTGGAAAGAAAGGGGAGTGGCTGGCCACGGTGACAACCCGGTAGATGACGAGGAAGACTAGGGTGATATTCAAAGTGACAGTGGGGTCTGGCGGCTCGCTGCTTGAAAGTCAATAAACAGCAAGGCTGGTGGAAAGGACACTTGGCTGTATTTTGGATCCCGGCAGTGGTGGGGTTGGGCGGGTAGAGAAATGGACTTGTATCCAAAACCTGGCTCCCGCTCACTGACAATCGGGGGGCAAGAGCTTCTTTAGACAGAGGGAGGGGGCTTCATGGGGAAACACCACAGTCAGCTCTGACAGTTGTCCCAAAATGGGTCATCGGTGGTTTGCCCGGCGTCATCATTATTGTCTCGGGTACAGTTAACCTTCAGTTCCTGGGGGAGGGCATGGCAGCCCTCTGCCGTATTCTCGCCTGGAGAATCCCACAGACAGAGGAGCCTGGCGGGCTGCAGTCCACGGGGTCGCAGAGAGTCAGACAGGACTGCGGCGACCGAGCACACAATCTGCAGTTCCCAGATCACACTGTTCCCATCTCCTGGAGGCCAGCTCTTGGAAGTGAGGCCGCTGAAGTCCTGGCTATGGTCTGGTCGTCGTGGAATCCACTTCTCCACCTGGTGGGGCTTCCGGTTTTACAAGGCAGCTCAGAGGATTATCCACAGCCCCTGAGGGGCAAGCCAAACTCCTTGGTTTTGCTTAACGACTAACCTATTATTGTTTGGTCCCCTTTGACTGTTTTCCTTTGTTTCTGCCTGTTCCCATTTCTATGATTAAACTCTTTTTTTAATCTCCAGCATAAGAGCAGATTCTCCTCGGCATCTCATCAGCGTGTGGCGACTTGATGGCCATCCTTGTCTCGGTCCAGAATACCGCTATGTTTCTATCCAAAACAAATGCTATTTATCCAAAACACAGCTAAGGTTCCTTTCCTCCAGCCTTGCTCTGCGCTGGCTTTTGAGCAGTGAGCCACCAGACCCCACCGTCACGAGCTGTGAACCTCCGCCTTGGTATCAATGAGAAGAGGCATCGCCCTTTCCCCAGTAACACACGTGTGAGTCTGTGAACAGACATTTGAAACTTCAGCGCTGTGTCCACACGAGAGGGTTCGGGTGTTTCATCAGTAGACGGCTGAGCTCTTTTTTTTTTTAATTTTCTAATTGAAGCATCATTGCTTTACAGAATTTTGCTGTTTACTGTCAAATCTCAACATGAATCAGTCATAGGTATACATATGTTCCCTGTTGAAACTCCCTTCCACCTCCCTCCCAATCCCACCCCTCTAGATTGATACAGAGCCCCTGTTTGAATTTTCCTGAGACATACAGCAAATTCCCTTTGGCTCTCCATTAACCTACATTCTTGACCTAGCCACTCTTCAGCCCAAAACTGAGTAAAGGGGAAAAAAAAACACAGTGGGTGGTTTTTCTGACTTAGATTGGTCTACAATGCTGGTTTGATTTCAATCATACACCAAATTGAATCAGCCATAGGTATACATATGTCCCCTCCCTGTTGAACCTTCCTGCCATCTCCTGCCCCGTCCCACCCCTCTAGGTTGATGCAGAGCCCCTGTCTGAGTTTCCCTGAGACATACAGCAGAGACAGCTGGGCGTCTTTAAGGCATTTCTCAGACGGTAACCCCTCTCAGTTTGTGGATGAATTTGGCAACAGAAGAGCACTTCCGGAGGTGGTGACCATGTTCATGGAGAAAGCACCTAACCTGCTACTTTAGATGAGAAAAATGACAGCACATTTTCCGACAGGCTGTCCCAGAATTCTCGTATCATCCTTTCTAGAGACACATCCTTTATTTTCATTATAAGCCTTTTATTTATTTTTATTTTCCTGAAAGATTTTTTTTTAATGTGGGCCATTTTTAAAGTCTTTATTATATGTGTTATGATATGGCTTCTGTTTTATGTTTTGGTAGTTTAGATGCAAGGCATGTGGGATCTTGACTCCCCGACCAAAGATGAAGCCCACACTCCCGGCATTGGAAGGTGAAGACTTAACCACAGGACCCCCAGGGAAATCCACACAGGCCCTTTAGACCATGGTCATACCCTCAGGAACGTTCCATTGTGGGGCTTCCCTGGTGGCTCAGCGGTGAAGAATCTGCCTGCCAATGCAAGTTCAATCCCTGGGCCAGGAAGATCCCCTGGAGGAGGCAAGGGCAACCCACTCCAGTATTCTTGCCTGGGAAATCCCATGGACAGAGGAGCCTGGCGGGCTAAAACCCATGGGGTTGCAAAAGAGTCTTGGACACAATTTAGCAACTAAAACAACACCACTGACAAAGTTCTGTTGCATAGATTGGATCGAATGCTTGGGAAATACACACGTTGACGCTTGAGGAAATCTCGCCTTAAAGTCATTTCGGGCACCTCGGCTACATCCTGAGGCTCTTGACTTGTTGGTAGCCAGCCTGACTGGTCCCATTGCGGTAGCACTTTTAGTTATCACTGTTGACACTCGAGCCTTACGGAATCATCTTCCATCCTTCTAAACATGCTCCGGTCTCACCTGATGGCTCTTCCCTTCACCTCTGTAACTGGGAACCCCTTGAAGACGCCGGGGTCGGAAGCTCACTCTTCTCCCTCTGAGTGTACCTTTAAGAGTTAATTAATGTTTATGACTTTGACCACCATCAGGGACATTCTTAGGCAAAATGACCGAGGTGAAATTTTACAGCATCTCCATCAGCTTTTCTGACCTCTCTTCTTAGCGGTACCCAATCACTGGTTTCTGTGAAGCTCTCAGAATGTTCCACTGCCTCATGGACCCCCTCCCTGTGGAACTCTTAGGACTTTCTTCTGATTTATGGTCAAATTCAGTGTTCAGCTAGATGCACTGTCAGGCAGCAAAGCCAACCCAAAACAAAAAATAATTTTTTAATCAATTGACTTTAATTGGAGGCTAATTACTTTACAATCTTGTGGTGCTTTTTGCCAGTGACAGTGAATCAGTCACAGGTGTATAAAATAGGTTTAATAACATTTGCATATTCACCTATCCAATTTTTGCCTAATTTTTTTTTTTTTTTTTTGCCTCACCTTTTGGCTTGTGGCATCTTACCTCCGTGATCAGAGATCAAACTGGTGCCCCTTGCAGTGGAAATACAGAGTCCTAACCACTGGACTAACCAGGGAATTCCCTTGCAAAAATTTAAAGTAGATACATCTCAAACAAGAAGAGAGAGAGACTGCTTACCAGGAAGCTTAGGAGGGGTGGCTTCCTAGATGGTTCAGTGGGAAAGAATCCACCTGCAGTGCAGGAGACGCAGTTTTGATTCCTGGGTGGGTAAGATCCCCTGGAGAAGGAAATGGCAACCCATTCCAGTATTCTTGCCTGGAGAATCCCGTGGATGGAGGAGTCTGGTGGGGCTACAGTCCATGGAGTCACAAAGAGTCGGACACGACTAAAACGACGGAGCACACAATTTTCAGTTCCCAGATCACAGTGCTCCCATCTCTTTGAGGCCAGTTCTTGGAAATGAGGCAGCTTACGTCATGGCTACAGTCTGGTCATCATGGAGTCCACTTCTCTACCTGGTAGGGTTTCCAGCACACACGCCAGCACACGCCTGCATGACATTTTCAATACAGACAAATTCCAGCTTCTCACCTTCTTTAAGAAATGTCTCAGCTAAAGGGGATCCTGGGGCAGGGGGAGGGAAGGTGAAAGAACCTGCACCTTGTCCAGCACAAGGAGAGTCTGTCAGAGAGGCATGGCTTTGCCCAGGAGGCTGCAAACGCATCAATTTCCTGTCTTCAAACAAAACCACTAAAAGAGTCTGCTCCACAGCCACACCTCCCACGTTCTAGAAGGATCTAGACTCCTCCCCCAGTTTGTGGGCTGCCCCCTGGGGGGCATTCAGCAGTCAGCCTGGGTATCCCTCGTCCCCCTTGGACTCTGCAGCAAACACATCAGGGGAAGGCTTCTAAGCTTTCCTCCTTCAGCTCCTCAGCTCAGGCAGCCCACCCCCTTGCCCACACTTGAAACCCACCACCATCACGAACTGCCCTCAGCCCTGTCTTCACTTGGTCTCCAGAAATGACATTCTAATTTCCCGTCTCCTAGGGCTTCCCTCGGAGAAGGCAATGGCACCCCATTCCAGTACTCTTGCCTGGAAAATCCCATGGATGGAGGAGCCTGGTGGGCTGCAGTCCATGGGGTCGCTAAGGGTCGGACACGACTGAGCGACTTCACTTTCACTTTTCACTTTCACGCATCGGAGAAGGAAATGGCAACCCACTCCAGTGTTCTTGCCTGGAGAATCCCAGGGACGGCGGAGCCTGGTGGGCTGCCGTCTATGGGGTCGCACAGAGTCGGACACGACTGAAGCGACTTAGCAGAAGCAGCAGCAGCAGGGCTTCCCTGGTAGCTCAGCAGGTAAAGAATCTGCCTGCAATGTGAGAGACCTGGGTTCAGTCCCTGGGTTGGGAAGATCCCCTGGAGAAGGAAAGGCCACCCACTCCAGTCTTCTGGCCTGGAAATTCCAGGGACTGTATACTCCATGGGGTCACAAAGAGTTGGACACGACTGAGCGACTTGCACTTTTCACTTACATTGTTGCACACCCAGAGTTGCCTCTTCATATCAAATGCAAGGAATCAGAACTACACACCGATTTCATTAATTTGAACACTGTATTTGTCTGGAGGGAAAGGCAGGTAATAAAAATAAGGTTAGGCCGGGTATATTATGAGTCTGTCTCTTTTCTGTGTGGTTCCAAGGAGCCGTGGACGGTACAAATAAAATAGTTCATAGAAATTAATTCTGTTGTGTGTAAGATATTACTTCATTAAATTTTATTGGATTTTCAAAACTGTGCTTCTAACCACAGGAGCATAAGACAATCTCCAGTGGATGTCTGCTGTGTATTAAGGGAATTAAAGCTTAAAATCATGGGCAACTTTTAAATTCTGTGACTGGAATGTACTCATTGTTTATTCATTTAAATGGTGAATCTTTAAGTCAATTATGTACTTGTCGTTCAGTTGCTAAGTCGTGTCCGACTCTTTGAGACCCCATGAACTGCAGCACACCAGGCCTCCCTGTCCATCACCAACTCTCGGAGCTTGCTGAAACTCATGTCCATCGAGTCGGTGATGTGATCCAACCATCTCACCCTCTGTCGTCCCCTTCTCCTCCTGCCCTCAATCTTTCCCAGCATCAGGGTCTTTTCTAGTGAGTCAGCTCTTTGCAATAGGTGGCCAAAGTATTAGAGCTTCAGCATCAGTCTTTTCAGTGAATATTCAGGGTTGATTTCCTTTAGGATTGACTGGTTTGACATCATAAATTTAACTCTTTATCGTCCATACTAATTTTGGCCAGAGCTTCCTGGTGCCATATAATTTAAAATTTTATCATATAACATATAATTTTACAAGTTATACAGATGTCCTATGTGTATACATATACACACATACATGTTTATTTTACTTAAGTATGTATACATACCCTACATATCAAGGGATTAGAATCATTAGCTCATATACTATATGCAAAATGGTTTTTTAAAATATATTTAAATACAGTTTTACTGGTGGTGGTGTTGTATTAGTCCTTCAGTCATGTCCGACTCTTTGAGACCCCACGGACTATAGCCCATCAGGCTCCTCTGTCCTTGGGGATTCTCCAGGCAGGAATACTGGAGTGGGTTGCCATTCCCTTCTCCAGGGGATCTTCCCGACCCAGAGATTGAACCAAGGTCTGTTGCATTGCAGGCAGATTCTTTACTGTCTGAGCCACCAGGGAAAGCCCTAGTTTTATTACAAGTTGGTACATATTCAATATAGGTATATTAAGTATGTTCATTCTCAACAGTGCATTAAAGCAAGCTAATAAAAATATAACCGGATTCCTTACTCTAGGGCACAGGAAAAATGTTATCATAATAAGCAAACAAGACATAAGTCAACAGAGGCAGTTATAACAATGATCTGACATGCATATCCGACAGCATGGTATTAAATACCATGATTTATCTTGGGGTTTTTTTAACATGAATCTCTAATAGAGGAACCCTAGATTGTCAAAGAATAAAGGTTTACCTACATGCATTTTTGTGTGCTGTGTATGTTTTCCGTGGCGGTTAAAAAGTATGTTTTCACTGAATATTACATCTGAAATATGATTAGGCAAAAAGCTGTCAGCCAGTTTTATGGTCATCAGCAATAAAATCAACAGACGCATGAGACAAGTACCTGTAATTCTTGCTTAAGGCTGCTCGCACTGGTAGGCCACCAGATAAGTTGTGAATTGTAAAAGGCAAGCCATGATGATTCATGTTGATGCTTGGCAGAAACCAGCGCAATTCTGTAAAGCAATTATTGTTCAATTAAAAAAATTAATTAAATTTTTAAAAAGGCAACTATGATATATTAGAAGATGTTATTGAACAGTACAAGGAAAGGTGGCAGATTGTTTGAGGAAAGCCAAACTAAGGTCTTTCTCGGTTGATGGCTATGAGGAGTGAATGAAATGCTCCTAATTAAAGAAAAAAGAATTTACTCAAATGATGCCTCTCGTGGAGCTGGAGCTGGAGAAGACTCTTTAGAGTCCCTTGGACTGCAAGAAGATCAAACCAGTCCATCCTAAAGGAAATCAACCCAGAATATTCAATGGAAGGACTGATGCTGAAGCTGAAGCTCCAATACATTGGCCACCTGATGTGAAGAGCTGACTCCTGGAAAAGACCCTGATGCTGCGAGAGATTGAAGGCAGGAGGAGAAGGGGACGCCAGAGGATGAGATGGTTGGATGGCATCACCAGCTCAATGGACAGGAGTTTGACTAAACTCCAGGAGCTGGTGATGGACAGGAAGGCCTGATGTGCTGCAGTCCATGGGGTCGCAAAGAGTCAGACACAACTGAGTGACTGAACTGAACTGAACTATTTCATATGTATTTTTGAGTCATCCACCTGGGACTCGAGGCCATCAGCATGGCAACTCAAGCCTGCAAGGAGCTTGTCTAAGTGAAGTATTGTCCCCCTAAGGCACACTGCAGTCTTCTCAGACTTCCTTCCCTACAGCAGACAGCATTCAGTTCAGTTCAGTTCAGTTCAGTCGCTCAGTCGTGTCCGACTCTTTGCAACCCCATGAATCACAGCACGCCAGGCCTCCCTGTCCATCACCAACTCCCGGAGTTCACTCAAACTCATGTCCATCGAGTCGGTGATGCCATCCAGCCATCTCATTCTCTGTCGTCCCCTTCTCCTCCTGTCCCCAATCCTTCCCAGCATCAGAGTCTTTTCCATTGAGTCAACTCGTCGCATGAGGTGGCCAAAGTATTGGAGTTTCAGCTTTAGCATCAGCCCTTCCAATGAACACCCAGGATCGATCTCCCTTAGAATGGACTGGTTGGATGTCCTTGCAGTCCAAGGGACTCTCAAGAGTCTTCTCCAGCACCACAGTTCAAAAGCATCCATTCTTTGGTGATCACCCTTCTTCACAGTCCAACTCTCACATCCATACATGACCACGGGGAAAACCATAGCCTTGACTAGACGGACCTTGGTTGGCAAAGTAATGTCTCTGCTTTTTAATATACTATCTAGGTTGGTCATAACTTTCCTTCATTAAAACACCATAATTAGGGGCCATTTCCCACAGGGACACCATTGCTAAAAGACATATAAATGTGAAAAACGCAGCCCTACGTAGTCCACGTAAAGACACTGGTTTATAGCCTGAAAGCTGAAATCAGAAGGCAGGGCGTTGCAATGTCCAACCCCTAGCTGAGCCAAGTCCATGAATGATCCACAAAATAACCTCCAGGATTGACTTAACAGGTAAGAACAGACTGTAGCAGAGTGGATGAGTTTGCAAATACAGAGCCCAAGATTAACGAGGCGTGATCCACAGTCTGCTCCTTCATCTCCCCGCTTCGTGCACGCGACAGTCAAGTCATGGCTAAGTGACGTCCAAGAATCACTGAGACTCTTGCCTGCAACACTTCCTAGAAGCTTCCTGTTGGGATCACAGCAATACGATTCTAGAATCTTTCCCCAGCCTGGACGGACCCCAGAAAAGTTTCCTTGCCCAGATCCTTCCCTCGCTTCCTACAGCTTTTGTTCCCCCAAGTCTCCCTCCTACGCTGGGCTCGCTGACCCATCCCACCCTGCCGTTCCCCCTTCCATCACAGGTCTCAGCTTCAAGGCCATTTTCTCAGAGAACTCCCTGATACTTCCAAGGTCTGGGTTCCCTTCAGCCCCTCCACCTGGCTGTGTTCTGCACTTTTTTTCTTTCTTTTTAAGCTTTTATTTATTTCTGGCTACATCGAGTCTTTATTGCTGTGCGGGCCTTTTTTCTAGTTGTGGACAGTGAGGGCTCCCCTCAAGTTGCAGCACACGGGTTTCTCACTGCAGTCATTTCTCTTGTCCTGAGGCACAGGCTCTAGGGCTCCCGGGCTCCAGAGTACAGGCTCAAGTAACAGTTGTGATACACAGGTTTAGTTGTTACGCGTCATGTGGGATCTTCCCGGACCAGGGATCGAACCCGTGTTCCCTGCGCTCGCAGGAGGATTTTTATCCACTGGACCACCAGGGCAGTCCCTGTAGGTTTCTTTATTGGAAGCAGTTTATTTGTTTGCTAGCATGTTGGTGGCCCACACCTATAGGAATATAAGCACCCTGATCACAGGGTCCTTGCGATTCCAGCTGCATTCATAGCACAGAGGTCAATGTGCCCAGAGCTCAGTTCAGTTCAGTTCAGTTGCCCAGTCGTGTCCGACTCTTTGTGACCCCATGAACCGCAGCACGCCAAGCCTCCCTGTCCATCACCAACTCCAGAGTCTACCCAAAACCATGTCCATCGAGTCGATGATGCCATCCACCCATCTCATCCTCTGTCGTCCCCTTCTGCTCCTGCCCTCAATCTTTCCCAGCATCACGGTCTTTTCCAGTGAGTCAGCTCTTCACATCAGGTGGCCAAAGGATTGGAGTTTCAGCTTCAACATCAGTCCCTCCAATGAACACCCAGGACTGATTTCCTTTAGGATGGACTGGTTGGATCTCCTTGCAGTCCAAGGGACTCTCAAGAGTCTTCTCCAGCACCACAGCTCAAAAGCATCAATTCTTTGGCGCTCAGCTTTCTTCACAGTCCAACTCTCACATCCATACATGATTACTGGAAAAACCGTAGCCCAGCGCTCAGCAGTTCCCAATATACAAGTGTTGGATGAATAGCTTGCAGAGTACCCCTGAGTGCTACTTTACGGGGCTAATTTATGCCTCTGTCCCCGTGTTCCCTTTAATAATGTCAGCTCCTGGGCAGCGAGAATGACTTAGGCTCCGGTTTCACGCCAAGATGTTTATATTACGTCTCCTTTCCCTACTGTGTCATGGACAGTCAGTAGGATATGGTGGCAACAAAGCCACATGTCCGAGTAGCCTTTGTACCGTATAAGCTAAAAATACACTTAGTGAGTAAGTGGCCTGCGTTCTGGCGCTTGTGTCTAACTTGTGTTATGTCTAACTTCCCAGCAATCGGCTCCAATAGGAATGGGCTGAAAGCAATAGACATCATTTATTTTTTTGCTATGTTGTGTTCAGTCGTGTCTCACTCTTGGCGACCCCGTGGACTGTAGCCCACCAGACTCCTCTGGTCATGGAATTCTCCAGGCAAGAATACTGGAGTGGGTTGCCATTTCCTCCTCCAGGGGATCTTCCTGACCCAGGGATAGAATTAGAATTTCCTGCACTGGTAGGCTGGTTCTTTACCACTGAGCCATCCGGGCAGCCCAAATAGGGAAGAGGGTACATTAACCAGACTGAATGTCATGAGAACATTAGTGAAGACAGTTTGCATCAATATGTCTCAAGACAGTTCACTTCCAGCCAGACATAAAGGTGCGCAACCAGCGCTTTTCTTCTTTTGCTTCTGGTTTGTGTATGTGCGTCTGGCTCATGGAAGGGAAGCTGAGACAAACAATAACTGATTCTGACCTCCCTTGAACCGAAGGGTTGTTTCAGAGCGGAGCCACGGTAAAATGCAATGGACTGCAGACTTCATCTCAGAGTGCGACAGGGCCCCGACCACCCACCCACACATTCGCCCGAGTCAGTTTTCTAGAGACCTGCGCCAGAACGCTGGTATATTGTAAACACTTCCCAGTGACTCTTTGGATACTTAGATGTGTAATCACAAGCCAGATTTTTACCACCTCCAGAAACTCCCTTTGCTCTTTTGCTGGGGCTTCCCAGGTGGCACTGGTGGTAAAGAATCCGTCTGCCAATGCAGGGGACACAAGAGACGTGGGTTCCATGCCTGGGTCAGGAAGATCCCCCAGATGAATGCATGCAACCCACCCCAGTATTTTCGCCTGGAGAATCCCATGGACAGTGGAGCCTGGCGCTAGTCTACGGGATCGCAAAGAATCACCGTGTACTCACCTGTGTGTATATGTGTACGTACACGTATGTATTGGAGAAGGAAATGGAAACCCACTCCAGTACTCTTGCCTGGAGAATCCCATGGACAGAGGAAGCTGGCACGCTACAGTCTGTGGGGTCGCAAGTGTCGGACACAACTGAGCGACTCAGGACACACACATATGTATGTATAAAATGGCTACGCTGAAGAAGTATTGGAATTGGGCCATATCTATTTCCATAACATTTTCTTCTTGGGTAGAAATGTCTCACATCTTTAGGCAAACACTTCCATGATAATTCAAGTGGATGGGCATTTGGCCCCTTCTCTGGCAGCCTTTCTTTGTTGTTCTGCTTTGATAAACCATCACCAAACTTCTAGATGAGCACCCATCTTTCGAACTAATTGAATATGTTAACTTTTTTCCTCTGTAGAGCTGGTGTGTCATTATATTTTCCATTCCGTGCCTTGCTTTTCATGCATTTAAAGTGCTGGAGCAGCTGTTTGTTTGGAAAGTTTCCATTATGGCCATAATAATCTCCAACTAATTGCACATCAAATATTTATTTCTTGCATGTTAAATTAATGGAGCAGCTTCAACAAGAGAAAAATTGGATCAGGTTGGCAAACGGTGCCTATAAATTCAGGAAAGATTTCCAGTTCTTTTTTGGCAGGACTCCTTTGATACAGATTAACAGTTTTTAAATGGAAAAAAAAAATTCCCATTATCTGGTTGAGAGTTTTTAAACAGGCAAGCTCTCTTTATTAAAATACTTTTAAAATACTTTTCCCAATGTTTCCTTGTGGGATCATATTAGAGTTTTCAGAAATGAAAGAAAAAAAATCCATGCTATTAATTTTCCTATAAATTATTTGGTATCTTTTTTTTGCCTTGAATTGAATATGCTGTTTTTCAATCTACTTTTTAAAAACTTGGAGTAAAGTTAATTTACAATGTTATGTTTATTTCAAGTGTACAACAGTGATTTATACAGATACATACATATATAGATATGTGTATATATATATTCCTTTCATATTTTTCCCATTCTAATTTGTTACAAGATGTTAAATACAGCTCCCTGCAAGTAAGTCTTTCTTGTTTGCCAATCTTATGTACAGTAGTATATATATGTTGATCACAAATGTATAACAAAATTTATATTTCAGATTCTTTCCATTATACTCTATTACAATATATTGACTATAGCTCTGTGTGTTACACAACAGGTCCTTATTGTTTACCTCTTTTTATATATAGTCGTTCAGTCGCGTCTGACTCTTTGTGACCTCATGGACTGTAGCCCACCAGTCTCCTCCGTCCATGGGATTCTCCAGGCAAGAATACTGGAGTGGGTTGCCATGCCCTTCTCGAGGGGATCTTCCCAACCCGGGTATCAAACCTGGGTCTCCTGCATTGCAGGCAGACTCTTTACAGCCTGAGCCACCAGGGAAGCCCTAAATATAGTCGTGTGTATATATTAATCGCAATCTCCTAATTAACCCTCTCCCAAGTCATTCTAGTCCTGATACTCTAAATGCTTTCAGTGGATGAACGTCGCCCGGCGTCTTTATTAACGCGTGGCTCACACACAAAGACCTCCACATACTGCAGGTGTATAATTTGATGAGCTCGGACATATTCAAACACCTGTGATACTTATACACACAAGCAAGGTTAACAGCCATGTCGACCTCCTCCTATTTCTTTGTGTCCATCTTCTGTCTGTTTTTGTGGTAACAGCACTTGACATGAAATCTCCTCCCGAAGACTTGAGCGCACCATTCCATATTGTTAACTGGAGTTGCTGTATTTTACAGAGCATCTGTAGAACTTACTCATCTTGCATAACTGAAACATTATTTTCCCATTTCCCCATGGCCACCACCACTGTATTCTCTGCATCTATGAGGAACACTACTTAAAATACTTCACGGAAGTGGAGTATTTGTCCTATAACTTTGGCTTATTTCAATCCAACAGACATTTGTGCAAGGAACAGACACAAATAGCCAACTGGCTGAAGCTGAAACTGCAATACTTTGGCCACCTGATGCAAAGAGCTGACTCACTGGAAAAGACCCTGATGCTGGGAGTGATTGAAGGCGGGAGGAGAAGGGGACGACAGAGGATGAGATGGTTGGATGGCATCCCTGACTTGATGGACATGAGTCTGAGCAAGCTCCGGGAGTTGGTGATGGACAGGGAGGCCTGGCATGCTGCAGTCCATGGGGTCGCAAAGAGTCGGACACGACTGAGCGACTGAACTGAATTAATATGAAAAGATGCTCACCATCAGTAACTGGCACAGAAATGCAAATCGAAACTACAGACAGATATCATCTCACCCCTGTTAGGATGGCTACTGATCCAAAACCAAACCAAACAACGCCATGTGGATGAGGAAGTTGAGAAACTCAACTCTTGAATGCAGTTGGGAATGTACAATGGTGGATACGACGGAAAACATACTATCTTCAAAAAAAGGAAAAAAGGAACTGCCATAGGACCCAGCAGCCCCCTTCAGGATAGATGGAAAAGAATTGAATTCAGGATCTCGAAGAGGTAGTTACACTCCCACTTTCTATAGACATTGTTTGTGTGTGCATTCACGCGCTTGGTTGAGTACGACTCATTGTGACCCCACGGACTGTAGCCCCATCAAGCTCCTCTGTCCACGGGATTCCTCAGGCAAGAATACTGGCGTGGGTTGCCATTTCCTTCTCTAGGGGATCTTCCCAACCCAGGGACTGAATCCAGGTCTCCAGCACTGGCAGGCAGATTCTTTACCACTAGCACTAGCTGGGTAGCCTCCATGTTTTTGTTCAGTCCCTAAGTTGTGTCTGACTCTTTGTGACCCCTTGCACCACCAGGCTTCCCTGTCTTCCATCAGCTCCTGGAGCTTGCTCGAACTCATGTCCATCACTTCGGTGATGCCACCCAACCATCTCATCCTCTGTCGTCCCTTTCTCCTCCTGCCCTCAATCTTTCCCAGCATCAGGGTCTTTTCCAATGAGTCAGCTCTTTGCATCAGGTGGCCAAAGCATTGGAGTTTCAGCTTCAGCATCAATCCTTCCAATGAACATTCAGGACTGATCTCCTTTAGGATGGACTGGTTGGATCTCCTTGCAGTCCAAGGGATTCTCAAGAGTCTTCTCCAGCACCACAGTTCAAAAGCACCCATTCTTTGGTGCTCAGCCTTCTTTATGATCCAACTCTCACATCCATACATGACTACTGGGAAAATTATAGCTCTGACTAAACAGACCTTTGTCAGCAAAGTGATATCTCTGCTTCTTAATACACTGTCTGGGCCTCTATAGACGTTACTAGATCTTTTGCAGGTGGTGCTGCCCAGTATCTTGAGGCCGGTTCCATCCGGCTCCCTTTGTCACCTGCTTTGTCTACCAGGGGACCTAGAGATGCTTCTTTACTTTTATTTCAGCACAGCACACGGCTTGATTTGATTTCATGCTTATTAACTTCGCCTGAACCCCAAGTATAGCCATTCAAGCTAGAGTCATGTCCCTTTCTCACTTTGGTAAAATTTTCTTCTGTGGACGAACCTTGACTATTGTTTCTGCTCCATTTGCTTTCAAATGATCTTCAGGAACACTAATTAGAAGCTGGTTCCTTTCTTTCTCATTTGTAATTTTAATCTCTGGCCATTTACATCTATTTCTTCTTCTGGGAACGTGTCCCACCTTTACATGCCAGAAAACTGACTGTTTTCTTTGTGTCAGTTCCATTCTGACATAATCTTGCTGCAAATTTAAATTTGGTCATCGAGTTTTGTGTTTTGGTTTGCTTGTTTTTAAGCTATGTCCATGTTAATCTTATTCTGTTCTGTTCTTAGATTCCATGAACGCCTTTGTCTTTGCAGAACTGGAGGAATAAAGTAAGTCTAACGGGAGGAGAAGGGGACGACAGAGAATGAGATGGCTGGATGGCATTACCGACTCTGTGGACATGAGTTTGAGTGAACTCCGGGAGTTGGTGATGGACAGCGAGGCCTGGCATGTTGTGATTCATGGGGTTGCGGAGAGTTGGACACGACTGAGCGACTGAACTGAACTGAACTGACTGAATTACTTTAAATTCCCAAATAAAAATCCCAATTGCTTAGAAAGCTGAAAACCTAGACCATTTCCCAAATGATCCTTTAGGAAGGAAATCTCTTTTAAATGCCTCTCCTTTTCAAAGTTAAGGTGTATCAGTTGCTCAGTTATGTCTGACTCTGCAACCCCATGGACTATACTCTGCCAGGCTCCTCTGTCCATGGGATTCTCCAGGTAAGAATACTGGCGTGGGTAGCCATTCCCTTCTCCAAGGGATCTCCCCACCAGCGTTTGAATCTGGGTCTCCTTGACTGAATCTGAGTCCCTTGGAATTCAAGGAGATCCAACCAGTCCATCCTAAAGTAAATCAGTCCTGGATATTCATTGGAAGGACTAATGCTGAAGCTGAAATTCCAATCCTTTGGCCACCTGATGCGAAGAGCTGACTCATTTGAAAAGACCCTGATACTGGGAAAGATTGAAGGCGGGAGGAAAAGGGGACGACAGAGGATGAGATGGTTGCATGTTGTGACTGACTCGATGGACATGAGTTTGGGCAAGCTCTGGGAGTTGGTGATGGACAGGGAAGCCTGGCGTGCTGCAGTCCATGGGGTTGCAGAGAGTTGGAAGCTACGGAGTGACTAAACTGAATTTAAGCATTTAACAGGGTACCTGCCAGTGAGAAACACACGTGTTTGTGGGCATGCTCATTTGTGTCCAACTCTTTTCAACCCGCATGGACTGCAAGAGCCCGCCAGGCTCCTCTGTCCATGGGATTTCCCAGGCAAGAATACTGGAGTGGGTCACCATCTCCTCCTCAAGTGGATCTTCCCAATCCAGGGTTAGAACCTGCATCTCCTGCATTGGCAGGCAGATTCTTTACCACTGAGCCACCTGGGAAGCCCCCAGACGGGACTGAATGTGACATAAAACCATGTCCACAGCATTGGAAATTGCAGCTCAACATGGTAAAGGTTAAGAGACACATGTAAGCTGGTAAATAAACCCATAAAAGAACCACATCGTGTTGTGGATCTTGACCTAAAGCGATAGGAACAGATTGAGAAAAACAGATTTGTTTGGGGAGAAAAGAAACAGCCAACGTACAGATGCATCCGAAGCCTGGCTAGTATTCCCTCCAGAAAATAGATTCTCCTCTGCTCTCTCTTTCCTCCTTGGCCCCAAAGCTCCCAAAAAGGCTTGACTTCTGCTTCAATCATTAGGGACCAAAGAGGACAGTGAATCACGTGTTGACTAAATCGGGTCCACATTCCTTAGCCCTCAGTGGACCTCAACCAGGTGCTTTCAATTTGCAAACCATGAGGTTTCGTGAGAACGATACCCCGGACCACCTGTTGCCCACCTGCGACTGGAAACGTGGTTGACTCTTGTTTTCTTAAGAAAATGAGAACACTGTTGCTCTTCACACCTAAGGTGGCATACGGGGCTACGGACGCTAATGAAGCCACCAGAATGTCACCTGGTTACAAGATGACTAAGAATAAAATCACATCTTGACGACAGAACCCAGACCCTGAAAACTAGCAGCTTCTTTCCATGTCCCCCTGCCACTGGGTGTTTGAAAGGCTCAGATTCACAACCTAGGCCACTCACAGTTTGTATAAGATTTTGAACCAAAATATCAGGTGGCTGCAAAAGGAATCACTGTTTTGCACTGTTGACCTTTGCACTGTTGATACTGGAATACAGTCTTCAATAAATGTGGTATATTGTCATCTGAATGCACATTCTTGCTTTATGGTTTGTTTGTTTTTTTTTGCTAATGACTAGCTGTTTATTTTCTATGTATTTCATTTTTAAAAATTTATTTTAGACTATAGAAACACTGGTAGACACAAAGCAAAACTGAGCAATTTTAAAAAAGCAATTATCTATCTATTTATTTTTCGCTGTGCCGGGTCTTCACTGCTGCTCACAGTTTTTCTAGTTGCCGCCAGTGAGGGCTCCTCCATAGTTCCAGCTTCTCATTGTGGTGGCTTCTCTTGTTGCAGAGCATGGGCTCCAGGCAGGCAGACTTCAGTAGTTGTGGCCCGTGGGCTTAGCTGCCCCATGGCAGGAGGAATCTTCCATGACCAGGGACCGAACCTGTGTTCCCCTGCATGGGCAGATGGACTCTTCACCAATGGACCACCCGGGAAGTCCTTGAGTGCATTTTTAATTCAAGTTCAAAACGGGTGGTAAAGCAGCGGGGACACCTTGCAGCATCAATAATGCATCTGGCTCAGGAACTGCTAACGGATGTACGATTCAGTGGTGGCTCGAGAGGTTTCGCAAAGGAGATTAGAGCCTAAAGTGTTTCATCAGTAGACTAGCTGGGCTCTGTAAGGCATTTCGCTAAAGTTCACAGGCTTACACAGAGGTGAAACACATTGACGACACTTGGCCTTGGAGACACAGCTCAGCTAAGCGAGGATCCACCGTCATTTAGATTATCTGTTCAGGTGTCACCCTCAGGGTGTGTTTGCTTTTAGTTTCTGCCTGCAGAGGCACAAGTCCCTTGCTGGAAGATTTTCTATTGAAAGAAAGCTTTTGGGATGAAAGACGGGTAACGGTGTCAAGTGTTAGTCACCCAGTCGTGTCTGACTCCTTGTGACCCCGTGGACTGTCGCCCACCGTGGCTCCTCTGTCCATGCAATTCTCCAGGCAAGAACACTGGAGTGGGTTGCCATACCCTTCTCCAGGGGATGGAAGATGGGGATCTTCCATCAAGGGTGGAACCTGGGTCTCCTGTATCGCAGGCATATTCTTTAATGTCTGAGCCACCAGGGAAGCCCAACTGTGTACGTCTGGACAATTCATGAATTTGAAAATTTGATGCTGGTGGTAAGGGAACGTTTCAAAGTGATGTCAAAATAAAAATTATCTTCTCTTGGTTTAAAAGAGTTATATTTTGAGACTTCCCCGGTGGAGTCTTTCAACGGAGGGGGCATGCGTTGGATCCCTGGTTAGGGAACTAAGGAACCATATGCAGTGGTTGTTGCTGTTCAGTCGCTCAGTCATGTCCTACTGTTTGCGACCTCATGGACTGCAGCACGCCAGGTTTCCCTGTCCTTCACCATCTTCCGGAGCTTACTCAAACTCATGTCCATTGAGTCAGTGATGCCATCCAGCCATCTCATCCTCTGTTATCCCCTGGACCTCCCGCCTTCAATCTTTCCCAGCATCAGGGTCTTTTCCAATGAGTCAGTTCTTTGCATCAGGTGGCCAGAGTATTGGAGCTTCAGCTTCAGCATCAGTCCTTCCAATGAATATTCAGGACTGATTTCCTTGAGGATGGACTGGTTGGATCTCCTTGCAGTCCAAGGGACTCTCAAGAGTCTCTTCCAACACCACAGTTGAAAAGCATCAGTTCTTCCCCTCTCAACCTTCTTTATGGTCCACATGCAGTGGGATGCAGCCAAACATTAAAAAAATAAAACTTAACAAAACAGTTACATTTCCAACTCCTCTGGGCAGTCAGATCAGAGCCAAGTGTTATCCCTGACTTCTTTTGGGACTGCACTTACTCAATTAAGGTCTTCATATGTTTAGTCATTCAGTGGTGTCTGACACTTTGGGACGCCATGGACTGTAGCCTGCCAGGCTCCTCTTTCCATGGGATTCTCCAGGCAAGAATCCTGGAGTGGGCTGAAACACACGGATGGTATATTTCTACATACTTTATTGTGATCACCGAGTATTCAGTTAAATGTTTACCATAAGGCTATAATGTTCAGTTCAGGAGAAATTGTACAAGGCAAAATAAAAGAAGAAACTCTCTGAGTAAGAGTCTCTGCGGAGAACAAGCCTTGACCTCAACAGCCGCCCTTATCATAGGGCAGACAAGTGTTCCTGCATGGACACTTCACAGGCTCAAGATCAGAAAGAGAACCGTTCCTGTCACTTAAAGCAGAGGTCAAGTGAAGAAATTGCTCCCAGACACAGCAGAATGGATGATAAGGCAGAATATCTATATCCACAAAGACCTTCCAAATCCAAGCTAAAGCGGACGGCTTTCCTACTTCCCTCCCTGTGTAACCCCTGCCCACATGATTGGGGGCCAGCTGCAAGCTACACACACTGCTAGCAAACAAACCTGGCAGGATTCTTTCTCAATGAGGAAAGAGTCTATCATTGTGGGAAATCCCACTTTAAATCTGGTTGTGCAGATCCTTACTTCTGAAGGGGAAGTGGTTTGGAAGATTGGATGTCATTCATTTCTTTCCTACAATGTCTTTTGTTTGATTATTGAAATACTCCTGAATGAAGGGCACACATCAGTACATAGATATCTGGACATGTACCCAAAGCTATAGTTAACATGGAGAACCAGCAAGGACCTGCTGTCCAGCACAGGGAACTCTGCTCAATCCTCTGTAACAACCTTATGGTTCCCAGGGGGAAGGGTGGGGGAAGGCATAGTCAGGGAGTTTGGGATGGACATGGACACACTGCTGTGTTTAACATGGAGAACCAGCAAGGACCTGCTGGACAGCACAGGGGACTCTGCTCAGTGTCATGTGGCAGCCTGGATGGGAAGGGAGTCTGGGGGTGTGTGTGGATACATGTGGCTGAGTCCCTTCACTCTTCACCTGAAACTATCACAACACTGCTCACTGGCCACACTGTAGTACAAAATAAAAACTTAAAAAAAAGAAAATTTACATGTACCCTAATGTTCAGAGCATTGCTGTTTTCAGTCACTCAGTCGTGTCTGACTCTTTGAGACCCCATGGACTGCAGCACGCCAGGCCTCCCTATCCTTCAACAACTCCCAGAGCTTGCTCAAGCTCATGTCCATCGAGTCGGTGATGCCTGCCATCCAACCATCTCATCCTCTGTCGTCCCCTTCTCCTCCCATCTTCAATCTTTCCCAGCATCAGGGTCTTTTCCAGTGAGTCAGTTCTTCCCATCAGGTGGCCAAAGGATTGGAGCTTCAGCTTCAGCATTCGTTTTTCCAATGAAGATTCAGGGTTGATTTTCTTTAGGATGGACTGGTTGGATCTCTGTGCTGTCCAAGGGACTCTCAAGGGTCTTCTCCAGCACCACAGTTTGAAAGCAGTCGTAATGAAGTAAAACTCTGACCATGATGCCACCATAATCTCAAACTTCCAGCCTCCAGAAGTCTGAGGAACAAGTGTTGTTTAAGTCTCCGGTATTTTCTTTACACTAAGACTCAACAAGAGAAGTCACCTCTGGACCAAAGAGACCAGGGAGCTGTAATCTGAGTGAGCCAGTGCAGGCTGGACCTGGGCACCCAGAACCATTGTGCTTATCTGCACGTGCTCGTGCTGTGTGCTGAGTCGTGTCCGACTCTCTGCGACCCCATGGACTGTAGCCCACCAGGCTCCTCTGTCCGAGGCAGTCTCCAGGCAACAATACTAGAATGGGTTGTCATGCCCTCCTCCAGGGGATCTGCCCAACACAGGGATCAAACCCACGTCTCCTGCATTGAGACAGGAATTCTTCACCACTGAGCCACCTGGGAAGCCCCATGTGTGCACTCGATAAGGCAAACTTCAGTTCAGTTCAGTCGCTCAGTCGTGTCCGACTCTCCGCGACCCCATGAATCACAGCACTCCAGGCCTCCCTGTCCATCACCAACGCCCGGAGTTCACTCAAACTCATGTCCACAGAGTCGGTGATGCCATCCAGCCATCTCATTCTCCGTCGTCCCCTTCTCCTCCCGCCCCCAACCTTTCCCAGCATCAGAGTCTTTTCCAGTGAGTCAACTCGTCGCATGAGGTGGCCAAAGTACTGCAGTTTCAGCTTTAGCATCAGTCCCTCCAATGAACAAAGGCAAACTTAGTTGAAACATATTGGACGCTGGGTATTTTGTTGAACACCTTCCCGGAATCAGATTTGTAATCTGGAATTCTCCCTCGAGCTTTTAACCATCACAGGCCAGAATCTAATATTTTCAACTTGAGGGCAATTCATGATAAGGATAACATTTCCTACTATGTATGATCACTTTAGAAGCTTTTGGAACAAGACATGCTGCTGTTCAGTTCAGTTCAGTCGCTCAGTCGTGTCCGACTCTTTGCGACCCCATGAATCACAGCACGCCAGGCCTCCCTGTCCATCACCAACTCCCGGAGTTCACTCAAACTCATGTCCATCGAGTTGGTGATGCCATCCAGCCATCTCATTCTCTGTCGTCCCTGTCTCCTCCCACCCCCAATCCCTCCCAGCATCAGACTCTTTTCCAGTGAGTCAGCTCGTCGCATGAGGTGGCCAAAGTATTGGAGTTTCAGCTTTAGCATCAGTCCTTCCAGTGAACACCCAGGACTGATCTCCTTCAGAATGGACTGGTTGGATCTCCTTGCAGTCCAAGGGACTCTGTATATAAATCAATGACTTAGATAGAAAATAGGTAGACAGGTAGCCAAAAATAGAGCACTGCTTCGTTATTAACAAGTGATTCAACCTTGCAAGAGAAATAAACTCTTTAAAGGATGAACCTAAATCTTTCCACTAATTCCATCCCCAATATAGGAACCGTATAAAAAAAAAAATTGGAAATCTACAAGTATCAAAAAAAACAGCTACTTTTGTGCTACCAAGACTCATCTTTTCTACATGAGACAATATCGCCTACTTAAATCTGAAGCTATTTTTGCATTTGCCTCATTGGCGCACGTCCTATATTAAAGGCAGACGTGGGATGGAGGAAAAAGCACTGACACCAGAGGATTAATTTAGAGGCTTCACTTGAAAAATAGCCTCACCTTCCTCTAAATTAAGAAATATGTACTCTCACTCTGCAGATATCCAATGGGCAAAGAAATGATCGGGCCCTAGGTTTCTAGAGAAATGTCTCTTTTGTAGTGTTATAAATTGTGCCTTGCACATTAAACTTCTACAAGCGAAAGTTCCCTTTCATTTAGGGAAAACAGACGTTGTTAATATAATGCCTTTCTTTCCCAAGTGTAGGGTTTCCGCCTACGCTTACAGACGTTAAAAATAGCCCAATGTGACTGAGAACACTCAGAACAGAGCAATGACAAAGGAGAAAACAGTAAATCAGTCAATGATTAAGAAAAATGGAACTGTGAAAGTTGCTGTAAAGAATAAACACCCTTGTTTTCTTTTGCAGAAGCGTGCTAATCCTTTCTCGGTCTATTTATATCACCGAGTGGCTCAAAATAAAATCTGTAGAAAAGCCTAAGTTTTAAGCAGACATGTTCCTTTTGCTTTGAGTGTTTTGTGTCACCAGATGGATGAAAACAGGCTTCACAAACTTAACAGTGTCGTTAAACTGCAGATGCTTAAATAACAGTGCGTTTAGAACAGTCAAGTCACACACAAACGAACAGCATCGCCTTATCTGTCGTCCAGGTCGATGTATCTGGGGATGCAAAGGTGAACCAAATCCAGATTTTCACCTCACTGAGGGTAACTGAGGATGCAGGGAATGGTCCTGAGGGACAGTGGGAGGCAGGGTTGTAGAATAAACAGCTCTGCCCAGAGAGGAAAGCCGTTGTTTCCACCAGAAAGGTACAATCTCAGCTCTGCCCTCAACAACCTTGTATGCGTTAGGACCTGCAAGCGACCACCTCTACTAGGCAGGATGCACAGCACAGGGAGCTTTTTTTTTTTTAAAAAAAGAAAAGTGATATTGATAAATAAGAAGAGTCATTCAGTAAGGGTGGGGTGTGAAAAGGGTGGTGGCCGAGGTGAGGAGGCTGGGCTTGAAATCTAGCTTCCAAAGAAGAGGTTGTTCAAACAGCAAGAAAATGGACTGAGGGACTTCCCTGGTGGCCCAGTGGCTAGGACTCTGCACTTGCAATGCTGGGGCCCTGGGTTCAGTCCCTGGTCAAGGAACTAGGTCCCACAGGCTGCAACTAACCGTAGACATGCCACAACCAAAGACCTCGTGTGCCGCAGCTAGGACCTGGCAGAGGAATGCATTTTTCTTTTTTAAAAAAGGGAGAGAGGTAATGTAGCTTCCTGGGTTTGATCCCTGGGTTGGGGAGATCCCCTGGAGAAGGGAAAGGCTACCCACTCCAGTATTCTGGCCTGGAGAATTGCAAGGACTGTGTAGTCTATGGGGTTGCAAAGAGTCAGACGTGACTGAGCAACTTTCACTCACTCAATGTAGCTTACAAAAAAAAAAAAAACTAACACACTAAGAGACTTCCCTGGTGGTCCAGTGGTTAAGACTTCACCTTCCGATGCAGGGAATGGGTGTTCCATCCCTGGTCAGGGAACTAAGATACCAGATGGCTTTCGGACCAAAAATATATATATATATATATATATCAAAGCATAAAACAGAAACAACATTGTAACAAATTCAATAAAAGATTTTTGGTGGCTCAGCAGGTAAAGAATCCTAGTTCGATTCCTTGGTCGGGAAGATCCCCTGGAGAAGGGATAGGGTACCCACTCCAGTATTTATGGGCTTCCCTGATGGCTCAGACCATAAAGAATCTGCCTGTAAGGCGGGAGACCTGGGTTCGATCCCTGGGTTGGGAAGATCCCCTGGAGGAGGGCATGGCAACCCACTGCAGTATTCTTGCCTAGAGAATCCCATGGACAGAGGAGCCTGGTGGGCTACAGTCCATGGGATAGCAACGAGTCAGACAGGACTGAGCCACTAAGCACATCACAAAAAGTTAAAAAAAAATAAAAAGAAAGAAAATGGTCCGAAATAACACTAAAAATTGAGTCAATGTGCATGTTGTGTGCTTTCAGACTGAGAAACAGGCTATCCCCTTTTTCACTAACCGTTTCCGTCATCTTCATCTGTTGGTTCATCTGGATGGAAGCATCATGATGGGAAAAGGACAGGAAAGCAGAAAAGGAGCTTCTGTCGAGGGGACAGCCATGTACCCCAGATGCAGTAAGCTCAGCTGTAGCCTCCCAGATCTGCAACAGCTACAGCACAGACCTCGGGTACCACAATCCTGGACCCAGAGAAGGGAACGGGGCTGCGGACAAAATGACTGGATGAAAACACGGTAAAGGCAGTCACCTCCTTAGTCTGCGAGGAGCTCGTCCATGGCCTCCTTTCTCCTGAGCTGTCTGTCCCCAAATCTGGTCCCTGCCTGCCTCCTCCATCACTGAGTGGGACCGGCAGGACCAGGGTGCTGGGGACACGTCCCCTGAAGCCATCAGACTTGGCCGTGATGGCGGGACATCTTGAGAGTATGCCACCATGAGCGTTTGGGAACGTTAACTGGATGCTGGGCACAGGGGACCGGCAGATACACATCGCTGCAAATAGAGTGAGCGGAATGAAAGTTGTGACCCCATGGACTGTAGCCCCACCAGGCTCCTCTGTGTGTGGGGATTCTCCAGGCAAGAATACTGGAATGGATTGCCATGCCCTTCTCCAGGGGATCTTCCAAACCCCAGGGATCGAACCCAGGTCTCCCGAACTGCAGGCGAATTCTTTACCATCTGAGCCAGCAGTGGTCGCTGCAAATGTGATCTGGGAAAAAGCAGAACTCAAAACATCCTTTTGAAGATTTCTTTCAAAACCCCGAGTGCCAAGTGCTTTTTTCCCCATACAGGATGTACTAAATAATACATAGCAAGCAGAGTCGTGAGCACGGTACCCATTGTGAGTCTCAGATGCCTTTCTGTAACCAGATATTTTCAGCTCACTGTTATCAAAAGAATAATAATAAAAAAAAGAAACAAACAGACCAAAAAAAAAAAAAAACCACCAACTTTGGTGTCTTTATTGCTTAAACTTTCCTGATATGCTTGGGCATTGTGTAGATGGAAAAGAAAATGCTTCCAGGATGAAAATGAAAAATTAATGACTTTTAAAATTGAAGCATAAAAGCAAGGGGAGAAAAAAAAAAGATTGTGTTATTTTCTCCCTCAGTCAACTATATTTATAGTCCAAAGCTTTTCCTCCGCAAGTAGATGGGGTTTTAAAATGAATCTTACCCTATAGACTTGTGGAACGTGCCTGTGACTTTCATCGTCTGAGGAAAGGGGTTGGAAGTCAAATAGCAGGGAACGAGACGGATGTTCACAACTGGGATTACACTGGTTAATTATTGAAGACCGGAAAGGAATCTACATTTCCCGGGGAGAGATGGCATCGCAGGCTATCGACAAAGGCGACTTGAATAAATAGGTTTCGGGAAAACTTACTGACTCCTTGCTGCGGTTCACAAATTAAAAAGACACTGGATGCATTTTAATGAAGGTGACGCACACACACAGAGAAAGGAATATTCTTTGAAGCTGGCACACACACACACAAATACGGCCAGAGGTAAGCTCTTTCACAGAGGGACAAACCCTAGCTTGGAATGGCTTGAACAGTGACCACAAGTAGCGCTCCGATGATTCTTGACGGAGGCCTTTCGCATCAGGCGTTCCTTCAGGGTTTCAAAGTCAGGACTCTTATGTTTCACGGGATGAATGTTTCGAGATACGGACACGTGATAGACCCAACATCCTTCGCACAAAAATGGAATTCCCCGCCCTGCTTTCCGACTCTCTCCCTCTCGAAGGTAAATCTCTACCACGGCCCTGAGCAGCTAGGACTGGCAGAAAGGAAAAGTATAAAATGCAGGAGCAGAAACCTATTCCCAGATATTTTCGTTTGTTTGTTTAAGTTTCTCTGTCTTTAAAAAAAATGTGTTTATTTATCTTAATTGGAGGATAATGACTTTACAACGTTGTGATGGCTTTTGCCAGGCATCAGCATGAATTGGCCAGAGGTGTACACCCCTGCCACCCCCCTCCCCACCCCAGCCCTCCAGGTTGTCCCAGAGCAATGGCTTTGGATGCCCCACTTCATACACCAAACTCCCCCTGGTCATCTCTTTTATGTAAGTTACCGTATGTGTGTCAGTGCTATTCTCTCAAATCATCCCACCCTCACCTTCTCCCACTGAATCCAAACGTCTGTTCTTTAGGGCTGTGTCCCCTCTGCTGCCCTGCATGTAGGATCATTTATATTTACCACCCACACCAATCATCAAAATCTCAGTGCTTCCTAAAAGCCACGTGTGGTTGTACGTTTTTACTTACGGCTGCTTCCAAGCGCTGAGTACACTCTTGACCCATTTCCCCATCATGATGAGTTTCCACCCAAGTCTCACCTGCCCCCAGAATCAGCGCGAGAGTCATCAGCACGATTGCAAAGTGACCAGATAACCCGATTTGGTCCGAGGTCCTCAGCCTTGACTTCACACTTAGAACAACCTGGGCAGCTTTCCAGAAATTCCCGTGTGTCTGCAGACCCGTGAAATCAGAATCCTGGTGATAAGGTTTTTACAAGTTCCCTGTTGTTTTCCTGGGTAGCCAGCAATGCTGGCCTAAGAGATGGCCATCGGCTCATCCTATTAGCCATTGGGGTGTGCTGTGTGCTCAGTCCTGTCTGATTCTTGGCGACCCCATGGACTGTATCCGCCAGGCTCCTCTGTCCTTGGGGTTCTCCAGGCAAGAATACTGGGGTGGGTTGCCATGCCCTTCTCTAGGGGATCTTCGCAACCCAGGGATCGAACCCAGGTCTCTGGCATGGAAGGCAGATTCTTTTATCATCTGAGCCACCAGCGAAGCCAGATCGTATGTACCATGGACCACAACTACTGAGCCCAAGTTCAAGAGCTCATGCTTCACAAGAGAAGCTCCCGGAAAGAGAAGGCCACTCACCACAACTAGACAGAGTCTGTGTACAGCAACGAACACCCAGCACAGCCAAAAATAAAGAGCTAAAACCAAAACATTTTAAACGCATATACAAATAAAACAAATATAGAACCATAAAACTTTTCGGGATGTGTTTAATCCAGGAGTCTCCATCACTAAACACTTTATATTTTTATCAGAAAAACAAAAGTCGCATCCTGATAAAATGAGGCTGTGATCCATCCATTGGGAAAAGGATCACCATATGCAGAGATCTCTCTTCCTGAGGCTTTTCCCCAGACACCGCTCACATGCTTCATGCAAACTCTGGCGTTCCTCAACCCACAAGACTGGCCAAGGACACAAGGATGGGGCTTTCTTCCTCCAGGAAAAGCCATTCCCCGAGTCTCCAGCTGAGATTCACTTGACTTGATGTCCACGATGAAGCTTTGACATGGAACGTCACAGTTGGAAGGACCGTAAGATATGACCTAAGATAAAAATCTCCAAATTCCTACTGGATTGCCTTCGAAAACGAGTGTCAACTTGACCACAATCTCCACAGTGGCTACTCAGGGACTAACTCACGGACACACTGGACAAGGGGAGGATTCGTGTTCCGGGTGGGGCTGAGCAAGACCCCACGAGACTTCCTCCTGCTAGTTAAGAACATGAACGTGAAGGTCGCTCAGGCGTGTCCGACTCTTGGCAACCCCATGGACTATGCAGTCCATGCAATTCTCCAGGTCAGAATACTGGAGTGGGTAGCCTTTCCCTTCTCCAGGGGATCTTCCCCACCCAGGGATTAAACCCAGGTTTCCCTTACGGAATTTACAACATCTTTAACCGTTTATTTCTGGAAGCTTCTCTTTAATATTTTTGGACCGCAGGTGCCTGAGGGTAACTGAAACCACAGAATAGGGGACACACTCCTGCATAGAGAGGCAATGCACACAGACATTTAGATCTTCCTACATGGAAGCTGCAACCAACCCGGAGCATCGTCTTAGCAGGTCTGAGATTGTGACCGAAGAGGCGGAAAGAGAGAGGTGCGATGCATTGTTCACCCAGAGGCCTGAGTGAGGGCCCCTGTCCATTTGCTTTGACAAGACCCAGGGGCACAGGAACTGAGACTTGTCCTTGGCACACACAGAACTGGAGGAGGAGATGGCAGCCCACTCCAGTATTCTTGCCTGCAGAATCCTACGGACACAGGAGCCTGGAGGGCTGCAGTCTACGGGGTTGCAAAGAGTTGGACACAGCGGAGCGACTGGCCATGCACAGGACAATGAGGAAGCAAGAAATGAATGCCAATCCTTGTTTTTTTTTAGGGACAGCTTTTAAGAGCAAGTTTGCAACAAAATTAAGAGGAAAGGAAAGAGATTCCCACACATCCGCCACCTCTATGCATTCACTTTCTCCCCCATAACTCACATCACTTCCAGAATGGCGTTTTTCCTTTTAAACCAAGGGTGAGCCCACACTGACTCATGATAATAACCCGAAGTCCACAAACGACGTTACGATTCACTGTTGATGTCGAACACTTTGTGGACTTGGCTATGTGTACAATGATACGTGGGCTCCCAGGAGGCCCTGTAGTCAAGAATCTGCCTGCCAAGCAGGAGATGCGAGTTCCAGGGTTCGATCCCTGGGGTTGGGAAGATCCCCTGGAGGAGGAAATGGCGACCCACTCCAGTGTTCTTCCCTGGGAAGTCTCGTGGACAGAGGAGCCTGGCGGGCTACAGTCCATGGGGTCGCAAAGAGTCGGACACGACTGAGCGACTAAATGACAGCAAACAGCAATTAATCATTACAGCATCATACAGGGTAGTTTCGCTGCCCTGAAAGTTTCTCTGCTCTCTCTTCATACCCATCTCCAGCTCCTGGCAACCACTGTATATTTTAATTGTCTCCATCATTTTGCCGTTTCAAAACTTCATAGCATTGGAATCCTGCAGCAAGTAGCCTTTTCAGGCTGGTTTCTTTCATTAGGGAAATGGCTTGGCAATTTTTTAAGGAGGAAAATGAGGTGGTCACAGCAAGAATAGAGTTTATTGATGCTAACACTTTTGTCTTAAATATCTCCTTGGGGAAATGTCCGCCGTAATATACGCCTTCAAAATTTTATCTCACATTGCAATGAGAGGCTTGCACACCACAACTAAAGGGTAATCCCCAATTGCTACAACTAGAGAAAGCCCGCGCCCAGCAACGAAGACCCAGCACAGACACAAATAAACAAATAAAAATCTAAACAAAGAGTTTGTATCAGCTCCTCATAATTTCCATGTATCCTACTGGAATTTTCCCACATATCAGGAGGTCGTGTAGGCAGAGGAAAATTGGGTGTTCACCCAGGTTCCCCTGATGAAAAGCCACTTCTGCGAATACCAGATTAAGCTGCACTCATTAATGAAGGCTACTCCCCTCGCACAATCATATCTCATTACTGCTGACCTGACTGAGAATTCTTGAAGACTTGGACGTCACCCAGCAACATGTTACCTTTGCAAACCAAAGCTCTCCTTCATAAACTGTGCCAAGCCTTCAAGTAATAAACACGTATATACCTGCAAACGGTCACATAATTTAGACGACTCTCTCCACTCACGTGAAAGAGTGAGGCTTACGGATTTCCTATTTCAATGCAGAGTTTACACTCCTGACATTTCCAGGATAGAATCTACATTTTGTTCACTGCATCTTACTCACTGTAACTTTCAAGCAATCCTTTCTGCATATGACTGTAACGGGAGAAAATTTGCACTGTACCTCATTCTTAAGGGTAGAGATGTTTCTTTTCACCGTATATTTTTTTCTCTTAAAATGAAAAAGGCCTAATTTTAAGGGCTCATGAATCTATATAAAATCAGAACCATTACCTGTGCTGTCCGTTGCTATGGCTACATACTCATGTGATCTCGAGATCTGACATTGATTCAGGTGGTATCATTGCAAAGACATCAGAGAAAACTTAAGCCATGCAAGGAGCCAATAATAATAATAATAATTTACAGAACAGATTTTAAAAGAAAAAGCACACTTTAGGAAAGAATGAAATTTACTTTATTTCATATTTTCTACTTTTATTATTAACTAATTCACCTATCTTTTTATATATGATCCTTTCTCCCCTCAGGATCTATTTTTCTACTTAATACTTAAAGTGCACACACTAACTAGAACAGAAAAAAGAAAAAAAAAAAGGTAAAGATTTTCTTAGGGAATATTGCGTAAAAGTAATGTAAGGTGTCTGTAGAGATTAAATGTTTATTGCTTTTGCTTTCAAATTGTAAATTGCAAGAGCTATGTTTGCATAACAAGATTTTTCTGGCACGGAACCTCTATTAAATTGTATTGAGTGACCTTTGATAAAATGATAGAGCCATATTGCTTTTGTAGACGTTACCTTTTTAATTTAACAGATGGGTGTGTAATCTGAAGGCACAAATCAAATTGAGAGTAGAACAATGTTTGGGTATCACTGTTGTAAACAAGGCAACTCTATCAGCATTCATGCCTGGTTACATGGTTACAAGACAGGTAATATGTTGTGATAGTAACTGCATAATTAATTAATTTCACTGGACATGTTTCATCAGAATCCGTTATAGCCAAAGCATGTGTTCATCTTCCGGAAGCCCAGGAAATCAGGCTCCTTAATTAACACATTAAAGTGGCTGGTAAACAGTGAGTCTTCGTGGGGACATTCTAGTGGACACGTGTGTCGAAATACCGAAAAGAACAGGATTGCCGGTGAAGCGTTAGAGAAGAAAGCAAACAGACCCGGAGAGAAACAGAAGTAAGGTGATGACGAACAGGAAGAACACTCAGCAAAGAGCAACTGGAAAATAAAAGGTGAAATGCTGTGAACTCATCCAGACTGGAGCCCTGGATGTGAGTTATCAAGGCTTCGACAACTTGAAAGAAAGCTGACGCTGGAAACAGGAACTCTACCTGTAAGCGTTCAGCAATGTGGTCTACCTCTTTGCAATGGACCAGTCAAGATTTTCCGGAGAAACGAAATCAGTAAGATAGGCAGATGATACATAATAGATATATTGATAGATATGGATAAGAGAATAGATGGATAGATAAGTGGATGATGGATGGATGGATTCTAGATTACAAAGGTAGGTAGGTAGGTGGGTAGGTAGATCAATACAGGTAAAAGAACAGATAGCTAGACAGATGATGGATTGCTGAATAGATGGATGGATGGATGATAAACAGGTAAAGAGAGAGAAAGATGACAAAGGTACAAGATGACAGACGGGGTGACAGCTAGAGACATACCATCCAGGTCTAGAAGTCTACCTACCTGCCCAACTATCTATATACTGAGATTTACTCTTGAGACACCGTATGACTGAGGTTCTGGCAGGCGTGATGTTAGTCAGGCTGGGTGGAAACTCAGGACTTCTATGCTCCAGACGTGAGACTGAACACCCTTTACTCTGGGAAAGCTCAGTGTTTCGTTTCATGGTCTTCAAGCGATGGGACGAGGTCCACACTCACTACGGAGGACGGAAGTCTTCTCCTGCTCATGCTCCTCATATCTACGGGATACCTTCATCGGCAACACCTTCGCGTGGGTTTGACCAAACGTCTGGGCGCTGCAGCCTGGCCAACTTGACACACGCAAAATGTCATCATCGCCTTGACCCGACAGTACCCTCTCTCAGCTGCGGACATGCCTCTGGTATCGAAGAGAGGAGGTTTCTCCGGGTTGAGCCTTTTCGGGGACTAGAGACTAGATTAGTCTGTCTTAGGTAGACTTGATCCTCAAGCTGCATAATCACTGGACTGCAAATGATGTCTAGAAGGTGGTGTTTAGGACAGCTCTGGTGGTACACTGGTGAAGACTCCACATCCCCACAACAGGGGGCAAGGGTTCCATCCCTGGTCGGGGAACTAGAGTCCACATTGCACGTGCCAGGGCCCAAAATACAGCAGGTTGTGTTTACAGGGAAGTATGTCAATAGGAGGCAATTGCAGTCACAAAAGACTACAGATGCCATCTCTGCACTCATGGACGCCATACTCACAAGACTGGTCTGTACGATCCAACCCTTCTCCACGTTTTCACCTAGTTCCCGACCTTCTTGTGTGTGAGTCTCAGAGGCAGCGGTGGCACAGCTTGTGGGCTTCTGTAACCCTGCTGCTTGAGAGCTGAAATCAGCCTGGCCCCTTATGTCCTCGGTGGCCTGCGGAAAACCAGCCACACTCCCTAGACCTCAGCGTGTTCAGCGTGCTGTACCCAACAGCTACCCGGGACACGCCTGGATTGCTATGGTGATGAGATGGGGTGGCGTCCGTTAGGGCAGGATGTATCGGCTCAATTCCATGAGTCACCCCTGAGCCGGCTCACGCGGGACTGAGGTGTCTCTATGGTTGTGGGAGGCGAGGTCTCTACAGAAGACTGGGTGGGCTGTTTGTGACTCTCCAGGAAGGCCGCTCCATTCCCATACCAGGCTGGCTCATGGCAGTAGCGCAGGTGGATGTTCAAGTCTTTCCTATAAAAAGAAAGTCACTCCTCCTGTGATCGCATTTTTCTTGTACAGTTAGTGCATCCTTGTGAGATCGCATTAGGGGCTCAGTCGTGTCTGACTCTTTTGCGACCCCATTGACTGTCAGCTGCTAGGTTCCTCTGTCCATGGGATTTTCCAGGCCAGAATACTGGAGTGGGTTGCCATTTCCTACTCCAGGAGATCTTCCCAGCCCAGGGATCAAACACACATCTCTTGCACTGGCAGATGAATTCTTTAAACTGAGCCACCTGGGAAGCCCGACTCCAGCTGGTTCTTGCTGGTTCATCACAGCCAGATTGACTCACAGACTCTCTCCCTTTTGTCCACAACTTCTTAACCCACCGCAGTTCAGCTTTTGCCTCAAGGATGTTTCTGAAATGAATCACAAATCCTGTATACGTTGCAGTTATTTTTCCTACATCTCAATAAGCTCAAGTCTATTTCCTCAAACTTCTTGTGTCAAAATAGCCCCTCTGCAGCGTCCCAGACAAGTGTCAATGTGGTACTAATCCTGATACGACACATGAGTATATTACGTGTCGGCTAAATAAGCCTGTGGACCCTATTAATATTTTACATGTCCTTTAAAAATCAGCTTCTGCAAATGCGTTGGGAGACCCGACTGATAATTTATCTTCCTCCGCACTGTCGCCCTGGGGAAGGGTGTGCAGTTTTGCAGCTGACAACGATGGATTGTAGTAGTGGGGTTCCCGGGATTCTCATCTCTATCTAATCTACCATTTTCTTCATTCTCCGTCTGCCATCTCCACTTCTAATCTTGGAGGCAGCGCACAGTGGTACAATGAGTTGCTGACTCCAAAAAAATATCACCCTGATCCTGTCCCTACGGGACTCTCCTCAGTTACGTCTTGAGAATTTTGATTTGGACAGGATCAAATTGCGTACATGGAAATTTTGCACACATTGAGCAACACGGTTGATTCCGGGGGTGGAACTGGGTGGCAGAGGGAACAGTACAGCAGAGACGCTTGCTTTACGCTGCTTGCCCCTGTATATGTTTGAATTTTGTACCCCACGCATGCATTACTTATGAGCTACCCTTAACTAAGTAAGTGAAAGCCAATGAGCAATGCAATAAAGAAATTTACCTGCGGGGTGCCAAAACCTGTCAAGGTTCTATAAAAAAAAAATTGTACAGTGAACACTAAATGCTTTCTGTAGATCTTTCCTTATTTTGCCCTCCTGGCAGATTTAGTTTCCCAGGAGATGGAAACTGCTGTAATGAAAGGAGCCGCATGAGGGTTTCCGACACGAGTCTCTGAAATGAAGATGCGGCTCACGTCCGCTCCCAGAGGCACTGCGGGAAGAAATGTTGCCAGCTGCCATCCTAATGAGGTCCCCCGCACCAGCGTCCCAGATACCATTCCTCCCGGAAAGACAGAGTGTCTGCTTCCACACGGCTGAACGGGAGCTAAAACTGTGATGGGCTGTGACCAAGAGAAAGCGGGGGCCTGGAGACGCGAAGAGAGGTCTGGAGAACATGCGCCAAGCATCCTTGAGTTCCCGCTCTTGTACCCTGGGAAGGGAACTCAGACAGCATCCGACGTGGAGGAAGCCAAGTGCAGACTCTGAGAGAGGCAAGTTGTCTCTCAGTAGCTGAGTTGTGTCTGACTCTTGGCGACCCCACGGACCACAGCACGCCAGGCTTCCCTGTCCTTCACCATCTCCTGGAGTTTGCTCAAACTCACGTCCATTGAGTTGGGGATGCCATCCAACCATCTCATCCTCTATCATCCCCTTCTCCTCCTGTCTTCAATCTTTCCCAGCATCAGGGTCTTTTCCAATGGGTTGGCTCTTCGCATGAGGTGGCCAAAAGTACTGGAGTTTCAGCTTCAGCATCAGTCCTTCCAGTGAATATTCAGGGTTGATTTCCTTTAGGCTGGACTGGCTGGATCTCCTTGAAGTCCAAGGGAGGGAGAGGCCGGATGAAATAAACCCGGAGGAACCCTGGCCAACAGATGGCAGTGAAGCCATAGAGGAGGCCTAGACGGTATCTTGCTATGGCTCCTCCATCTCACAGTATCAGCCTTCTATCAGCCACAAATAGGAATTTTCGTCTTAATGTTTTGCCTTGTCATTTGTATTTTTTTGAATGACATCAAGCCTACCTACATTTAAAACAAACAAACAAACAAACAATTGTATGAAATGCACATAAAAAACTAGTGAATTAAATTGGGTTGGACAAAAAGTTTGTTTCAAGTTTTTCTGTAACATCTTATGGAAAATCCCACGCAATATATTCTCAGTGTGTGTGTGTGTGTGTGTGTGTGTGTGTGTTAGTCGCTCAGTGGTGTTCAAGTCTTTGCAATGCCATGGACCGTATAGCCTGCCAGGCTCTTCAGGGAATATTCGTGACCCAGGGATTGAATCCGGGTCTCCCGCATCGCAGGCAGATTGTTTACCACCTGGGTCAAAAGGGAACCGCATCCATATAAATATATATGTTTCCATGTGTGTGTATGTCAGTCACTCAGTCGTGTCTGACTCTTTGCGACCCCATGGACTACAACCCGCCAGGCTCCTCTGTCCATGGGAGTTTCCACGGAAGAATACTGGAGCGGGTTGCCATTCCTTTTTCCAGGGGATCTTCCCAACTCAGAGATCGAACCCGGATCTCCCGCTTTGCAGGCAGGCAGATTCTTTACCACTGAGACACCAGGAAAGTCCACACACACCCACACACATACATACATGTACACACACATATATACATATGTTACAAACATATGTACATGTGTGTATAATAAATCTCACATTATTCCCCACCTTTGGAATCTATGCTGCATCCCACTGGCCCGATGTGCTTTTTGGATTTTTATGCCAGCCATCTTCCCTAAGGAGTGACTCCTTCAGGAATAAGTCCCTGGAGAACGCCAACCGCATCGGTGTGCTCAGAGCTCTCAGCTCTGGCTCGGGTTTCTCCAGTGTTTCTATGCTGCATAAAGACCTTCAAAGTAGGCTCTCTTTTAAACCCGGCTTTGATCTAAAGGCTCTGAAGGGTACCCAGGGAGCGAAACCACTATCCAGACCCTGGGAAAGGACAGGCTTTGCAGCACCAAAGGGCTGGGTGTCTCAAACACAGGAAACAGCCGATGCTTCAGAATGCTCCCCTCGGGGCTTCCTGTCGATGCCCAGCTGCTGCCTGGCATCGCTGCCCCTCCGCCACAGCTGCTCCCTTGGGCCAGGTCACTGAAGACTGGGGTTGGGACTCAGCATCTTCACTGAGTCACAGGAAACCCGGGAAGCCTCTGTCTGGACCTGACACTGGGTCCAAAGTGAAATGCACTCAGTCGTGTCTGACTCTTTGTGATCCCATGGACTATCCAGTCCGTGGAATTCTCCGGGCCAGAATATTGGAGTGGGTAGCCTTTCCCTTAACCTCCCCTTATCCTCTTCTTTGCATCAGATATAGAGGCGAACGTATGTGTAATGGATCTCGAATATGAACATCCTCCACTAGCTGTCTGTGTTCACAAACATCAACCTAGGTCCACGGAAAAGTCCACTGTTCATAAGGATATGTAAAGACAATGTCTTTGGCTGTGAAACGGGCCTTTAACAGAATATTTTAAGTAGCGTGAACGTCACAGGATTCAGTGTGTATGTCGGACTCTCAGTGGAGTCTGACGCTTTGAGACCCCATGGACTGAAGCCCGCCAGGCTCCTCTGTCCATACACTGGAAAGTAAGTGGCCTTAAACGATGACTACTTCAGGAGGAGCTGCTCATTTGGACAGAAAATTTTCGGCATCATTTTTCAAGACAATTAAAACATCACCACCATATGCAGCCATGATGGAAAACAGTATGGAGGTTCGTAATAAAACCTAAAAAATAGAGCTGCCATATGAGCCTGCAATCTCACTCCTGGGTGAATACCTAGAAAAAACTATCACTTGAAATTTTACAGGCACCCCAGCGTTCACAATAGCCAAGACATGGAAGCAACCTGAAAGTCCACTGACAGATACGTGGATAAAGAAGTTATGGTATGTATATACAGTGGTATATCACTCAGCCATAAAAAAGAATGAAACGATGCCATTTCCCACAACGTGGATGGACCTAGAGATGATCGTCCTGAGTGAAGTAAGTCAGAAAGAGAAAGACAAATTCCACGTGATATCACTTCTGCGTGGAATCTAAAATGAAATACAAATGAATTCATCTACAAAACAGACTCATAGACATAGAGAAGAGGCTTGTAGTTGCCAAAGGGCACAGGTATAGGAGAGATGGATTGGACGTTTGCAATTAACGGATGCAAAACCATTATACATAGAATGGATAAATGAGAAGGATCTACTGTAGAAAACGAAAAACCGTATTCAACAGCCTATGAAAAACCATAATGGAAAATTATATGAAAAGTAATGTATATGCATATCTGAGTCTTTGCTGTACAGCAGCAATTAACACAGCATTATAAATCAACTATACTTCAGTAAAAATCTATGGAAAACGACCACCAGAAATCAACCACCAAACAAGCAACACAATAAAAAGCAAAACTAGCGTACAGGTAACGCATCATAATTCCACCTCAGTCTATTTCCTACCTAAAGTGCAGCATGTACGGATGTGACAGTTGAACCATAAAGAACACTGAGCAGAAGAATGGATGCTTTTGAACTGTGGTGCTGGAGAAGACTCTTGAGAGTCCCTTGGACTGCAAGGAGATCCAACCAGTCCATTCTAAAGGAGATCAGTCCTGGGTGTTCATTGGAGGGACTGATGCTGAAGCTGAAACTGCAATACTTTGGCCACCTCATGCGACGAGTTGACTCACTGGAAAAGACTCTGATGCTGGGAAAGGTTGGGGGCGGGAGGAGAAGGGGACGACAGAGGATGAGATGGTTGGATGGCATCAGCGACTCAATGGACCTGAGTTTCAGCAAGCTCCAGGAGATAGTGAAGGACAGGGAAACCAGGTGTGCTGCAGTCCATGGCGTCACAAAGAGTCAGACACGACCGAGCGACCGCACAACAGCAAAAGTGTATCTCTAGGACGGCTTTAATGTCACCACCTAACATTGTGCCTCCTGGTTTTAATCCCTGTTCTTGACACCGTATGACATGCTGCATCTAACATCCATTCCAGAAGGCAGCCTATTTCCCCCCACAGCCTACATTATTAATAAATACATCAAGGGAAAGATCGCCAAGCATCGACCCTTCCGGCAGCCTGACTTTTCCCTCAGTCAATATGCATGCGTGTTATCGACCCTCGAGTCAGCTTCCTGCAGGGAGGACAGGTTTGGAAGCAGCTGATGGGCTCCCGACTGGAGGGGAGCAGGTGGTGTCCTGACCACCACCATCACCTGGGAGACGGGCAGCAGGGTTTGCAGTCCGAACCCTGTTCTCGATGCCACCGTCAAACCTCTCTTGTCTCAATCTCCTTGACCACCTGAGCAAAGGAAGGGCTACGATGGGGATTTCCATTTCAGGGTGCAGAGCCCAGTGTCCCCGGGAGCGTGGGCCAGGTCCCTGAGAGCAGACATCCAGACAGGCGTTTTCTACTCGGGTTTGTGTGCCTTGAGAACCGCTTCCTCGTCTTCATCGTGATGGCTGGCCTAGATCACAGTCATGGGGCCAGGCTTTCACTCCCCTTCAGTCAGTTCAGTCGCTCGCTCGCGTCCGACTCTTTGCGACCCCATGGACCGCAGCACGCCAGGCCTCCCTGTCCATCACCAACTCCCGGAGTTCACTCAGACTCAAGTCCACAGAGTCGGTGATGCCATCCAGCCATCTCATCCTCGGTTGTCCCCTTCTCCTCCCGCCTTCATTCTTTATCTCCTCAATCTCATGGTTAAAACCTCTCTGGATCATTTCTGAAGCATTTAAGACAAGCAGGGAGGATTGAGAAACCCCCAACTCAATTCAGGTATAAGAGAATGAATCCCAAATACTACCCGGGCATCTCCCTTGAGCTCTGTGAGAATCAAACCCTACTTACACCTGTTTGCTTTATTGGGTTGTGTTTTGTGTCTTTTTTTTTTAATTGAGCTGCATGAGCTGTTTGTATATTTAGGAGATCCATCCTTTGTCCAATTCTTTGTTTGCAATTATTTTTCCCATCCTGAGATCTGTCTTTTCGTCTTGTTTATGGTTGCCTTGGCTATGCCAAAAGCTTTTAAGTTTAATTAGGTCCCATTTGTTCCCGGGCAGGAATAGAGACCCAGCCATAGAGAACTGGCCTGTGGACACAGGGTGGGAAGGGCAGGGGGGAAGGGACTAAGACAGCAGGCCGACGTGTACACAGTCCCACGTGTAAACTAGATAGTTAGTGGGAAGCTGCTGGATAACAAAGGGAGCTCAGCTCGGTGCTCTGTGATGACCAAGGGGGTGGGAGGGGGCTCAACACGGAGGCGACATGTGTGTACTTAGAGCGGATTCACACTGCCCTACAGCAAAAACCAACGCAACGTTGTTAAGCGATTACACTCCAACACAAATATAAAAGAAGTGAAAAAAAAAATCCTCCTTCGAGGAAGAGCTGGCATTACCGTTGCAAGACCATGAGACACACACTTTCAAAACGACTGCAAGTGACGAGGAGCCCTTATTGCTTTTTTTTAAAATAATTTGTTTTGCCATTGTTTTCTTCAACCGCCCCTTCTGGCATGCAGGAAGTCAGTTTTCTGACCAGGAATCAGACCCGGGCCCCCTGCCGTGGAAGCAAGGTGGCTTAACCACTGGGAATTTCCCCCACGCTCCTTTTGACGAGATTCACAACTGGGTCCTTCCAGAGGTTGCAGTGAGGAGTGGCTTAGGAGAACCCCAACTTCTATCAAGTCCCCCAACATCACCCCGACAAATAAACAATCTCAGCCATCCCCAACTGGGTGCCTGCTATTCAATCACATCTTCTAAACAACCTCCACACCTTCCCTTTCGTCCTCGGCGTGTGTGTGGCTAAGTCACTTCAGTCGTGTCCGACCCTTTGTGACCCCATGGACTGTAGCCCGCCAGGCTCCCCTGTCCATGGGATTCTCCAGTCCAGAATACTGGAGTGGGTTGCCGTGCCCTTCTCCGGGGGATATTCAAACCCAGGGATTGAACCTGCACCTTCTGGATTTCGCGTGGATTCTTAACTGCTGAGCCACTGGGGCATCTAGACTCCAACACAGAGAAATCCGAGAGTCTAAGGCACGAAAATCCAATGACACAGAGCTCTCCCGGTAAAAGAAAAATATATTGCCATATGTAAAATAGATAGCCAATGGGAATTTGCTGTCTGTCTCAGGAAACTCAAATAGGGGCTCTGTATCAGCCTCGAGGGGTGGGATGGGAAAGAGATCAGCGAGTGAAAGTCACTCAGTCGTGTCTGACTCTTTGCGACCCCATGGACTATACAGTCCATGGAATTCTCCAGGCCAGAATACTGGAGTGGGTAGTCTTTCCCTTCTCCAGGGGATCTTCCCAACCCAGGGATCAAACCCAGGTCTCCCACATTGCAGGTGGATTCTTTACCAGCTGAGCCACAAGGGAAGCCCAAGAGTACTGGAGTGGGTAGCCTATTTCTTCTCCAGCGGATCTTCCCGACCCAGGAATCGAACCGGGGTCTCCTGCACTGCAGGCAGATTCTTTACCAGCTGAGCTATCAGGGATGGCAGGGAGGTTCAAAAGGGATGGGATAGATGTATACCTATGACTGATTCATGGTGAGATTTCACAGACAACAACAAAACTCTGTAAAGCAATTGTCCTTCAGTCAAAAAATAAATTTTTTAAAAAAGAAAAATACAAAGCCTGGAATTCCTGAGTGTCACGTCACAGCCAAACCACAGTGCACTGGGGACTCAGAATGGACACTTTTAACTAGAAAGCCAGGTAACTCCTTGATGAGGGATATTTGCAAAGAACTGTTGCATGCCATCTGAATTTAAGTTAATTAGTCACCTTCAGTTGAGCTCGACATAAACTACCTTAGTGAAACCTGACAAGAATAACTGGCGTGGTTTATAGAAGACCCCCAGCAAGCCCATGGGGAGGGAGTAGACGTTCTGTGAGCCTCCTCTGTGGAGGCTCCACCAGACTGACGAGCGGACGAGAAGGAAGAGGGTGGTTGAGGGTGAAAATGCGAAGAGCCTACAGTGAACAAACAATCTGTCTTTCTTCTCCAGGATGTAACACTGCGGCAACTGGAAAGACTCAAGGGTGTTAGAGCCTCTCCTTATTGGACCTAAGATCCAAGGCTTGCAGCACCAGCATCACCCCATCCCTAAGCTGGGTAAACATCCAGAATCTCAGGCCCATCCCATCTCCAAAACCGTCCTAATCTGTGTATGATCAATATCCACAGCTCATTTTTGTGCACTGTGAAGTTTAAAAACAGCTGCCAAACAGAGAGACAGGACTTAACTCTCATGACTAACAAGGTGTCCAACCTTCCTCAACCCAGAAGAGAAGGAAAGCAGTTATTTCATCACACTGGTTTGCTGGGTACATGTTACGGGGCTTCCCAGGTGGCTCAGACATGAACGTATCCACTTTGCAATGCAGGAGACCTGGGTTCGATCCCTGGTCTAACGGAATAACGAAGTTATTCCTTTCAAGGTACACCGCGGTTCTTAGGTTAAGCTCAGATTAATGCAATTTGCTTAAATGAATAGAGTTTACCAGGGCTTCCCTGGTGGTCCTGGGATTCAGAATCTACCTGCCAATGCAGGGAACACAAGTTCGATCCCTAACCCAGGAAAATTCCACATGCCTAGGAGTTGCCAAGCACATATGTCACAACTACTAAGCTCAAACTCTAGCACCTGGGAGTTGCAAGTACTGAGCCTACACACCCTAAAGCCTGTGTTCCCAAACGAGAGAAGCCACCCCAATGAGAAGCCCACACACTGCAACTAGAGAGGAGCCCACAGGTAGCAGCAAAGACCCAGCACAGCCAAAAAGAAAGAAATCCTAGAAAGAATTATCCCCCACATTGAAAAAAAAATAGATTTTATCAGAATTAGGGACATGGAGAAAAGACTGGTGCTTGCCAAGGGGGAACAGGGGGTGGTTAACGAAGACCCTGATGCTGGGAAAGATTGAGGGTGGGAGGAGAAGGGGATGACAGAGGATGAGATGGTTGGATGGCATCACCGACTCGATGGACATGAGTTTGGGTAAATTCTGGGAGTTGGTGATGGACAGGGAGGCCTGGTGTGCTGCGGTCCGTGTGGTCGCAAAGAGTCGGACACGGCTGAGTGACTGAACAAAAAAAAACAACAAAAAGTGGAGTCACTGTTTACACATGAGGCCCTGTCGAGGACTCAGAAGCCTGAGCCCCTGCACAGGGAAAGGTTAAGATAGCAGGGCTGCATTGTCTACTTCCAAAAAAAACCCCATTTTGGTAGCTCCCGTGATTTGCAGCGAATACCTGCTCTCCCACTAAGGAGGTTTTGGAACCACACCCAGACACACGGGCTTCAGGAACCTACGGGACCGATTCATGATGAAAACCCCGGGTTCCGAGATGCGAGCGGGCTTCCCTGGCAGACAACAGCGCTCAGGTGATGACAACTCAAGGCTGGAGGAACTGAGTACACCCCACGCTGCTCCTGGAACAAGTCCCCTGGAAACATAAGCCTGGTGTCCCCTGGGACTTGGCCCCGTGCATTTTCTCCCTCTGGTGATTTTGCTTTGCATCTTTTCATTGTGAAAACACACTAACCATGAGTATGACGACTCCTGAGTCCTGTGAGTTCTTCTCGTGGATCTGTGAACCTTGCGTGGTCTTGGGGAGCCCAGACCCATCTCTTTTCCTTCTGTGACCTGGAAGCCTGGTTGGACAAAGTGTTGTCCATCTCACTAAGCTGAACGATTCCCATGGTGGCTTTTCATACACGGCATCAAGCCATCACAGGCTTCTTCTCGAAGGTCAAGTTTCTCAGATTCCTCAATAGCACCGCCATTAGCTTACTCCAACCCACCATGGAGCCAGTCTCTCTGAAACGTGTTCAACTGCATCTAGCTCCTCGTCCCAGTGAGGGACTCAGGCCTCTGGGTGTCTTTCAACCTGCACACACTGTAACCTGGCCATTCGCGTTTCATTCCGAATACTGTTCTCCAGCATGGACCGTGAGGTCCTATTTTTGAATTCACTTTATATCTTGTTGTTATATCCACTTGCTAAGTCCTGTCCGACTCTTTGCGACCCCATGGACTGCAGCACGCCAGTCTTCCCTGTCCACCACCAATGCCCAGAGTTTGCTGAAATTCAAGTCCATTGAGTCAGTGATGCCATCCAACCATCTCATCCTCTGTCATCCCCTTCTCCTCCCGCCTTCAATCTTCTCCAGCATCAGGGTCTTTTCCAATGAGTCAGCTCTTGGTGGCCAAAAGATTGGAGTTTCAGCTTCAGCATCAGTCCTTGCAATGAATATTCAGGACTGATCTCCTTTAGGAGGGACTGTTGGATCTCCTTGCAGTTCAAGGGACTCTCAAGAGTCTTCTCCAGCACTGCAGTTTGAAAGCATCAATTCTTTGGCTCTCAGCCTGGTTTATCTTCATGTTATTAAATAACCAAACGCCGTCTCTCTTGTTCCTTGCTACAGAACCACTATCTAACTTCTCTTCAAGTCCTCTTTCAGCCACCAACTGAAGCAAGTCCTTGACATCTCACAAGGCCAACATTCACCTTGGAAGTGAAGTGAAACCAGTCCTCCTGTCCCTCAATACTTTCTGGATCCCAGTGCATTGGTGGCAGATGAGCCTGGCAGTGTTCAAACGGAGCCTTTATCAGACGACTAAGGGTAAACATGACTTTCTCTGCAGAGAGCTAGAAATAAAAGATGTTTGCAGAGTGCAACACGGTCCGTCTCTCTGATCCTAACTCCAAGTGACACTGAGCTAAAAATGTACTTTGGTGGGTGATATTTACAAACACCTAGCTGCTAGGAACCTTGGCTTGAAAGAAAGGCATAACTCTCCTTTTCTGAGGCCATCTTGACTTGGCACTATTTCTGTTTGTTTAACCTTTACTCTTTCTGGACCAGTTTCCTCTCTGTGGCCCCGGGGACCACCTCTGCTCAGCATCGCTGCTTGGCCTCTGGCGTCCTGTACTCAAGAATGGTCCCTGTGGTCAAAAGGGGACTGCAGAATTTCCCTGCTGAGGTTCAGGCCGTGTGGACTCGTGTTGAATACGTCTTTCATCTGGTTCTAGCGAACCTTATGACCTGATAATGGTTGCAGCGGGTAGGAAGCTATTCGAACCCTGACACAATTCACGAAGGCACTTGAGATCTTTCTAAGTCTCAGACCATGCCCCCTGCCCTTGCACTTAACAAAACTGCGAATAATATGAGGACTAAAGATGCTGAAATCCAGGAATTCTTGTACTGCTGTCTTGGTCTGTTCATGGACACCGTTTAGAGCTGATAGCTTAGAGTTACATGTGTGTTAGTCACTCAGACTCTGTGTGACCCCATGGACTGTAGCCCACCAGGCTCCTCTGTCTACAGGATTCTCCAGGCAAGAATACTGGAGTGGATTTTCATCCCCTTCTCCAGGGGATCTTCCCGACTCAGGGATCAAACCCGGCTCTCTTGCATTGCAGGCAGATTCTTTAGCGTCTGAGCCACCGCAGAAGCCTCCTTGCCTAATTTCACTCATCTCTTCTCATCTTGCCTCCCAGTTTCCCAGTGACGCAGATTTTAACCTCTATCCCAAAGGACAGGGACGTGCCACCGCTGAAACCAAGCCTGAATGACGCAGTGTCACTCCGATAAAACTGTTGCATCTCCTCTTTTGCCTAAATAGATTTGGTGAGCTGAGAGAAGAGGGTAGCAAGCTATGGGGATGGGAGAAGGAGGGGGTGGTTTGGAGAGAAACAAGGGGTCCAAAATATGGGATGGGGCAGACTAGGGAAATAAATGGCTCAGTGGTAAAGCATCTGCCTGCAGTGAAGGAGACACAGGAGAGGCGGGTTCGATCCCTGGGTCGGGAAGATGCCCCGGAGAAGGAAATGGCAGCCTACTCCAGTATTCTTGCTGGGAAAAGCCCACGGATGGAGGAGCCTGGTGGGCTACAGTCCATGGGGTCCCAGAGAGTCGGACACGACTGAGCGACTGAACTGAACTGAAAGAACTTTAAAAGGATTATATATAGCATTCTGAGAGAGATACAAGGGCTTCCCTCGTGGCTCAGATGGTGAAGAATCCGCCTGCAATGTGGGAGACCTAGGTTCCATCCCTGGGTCGGAAAGATGCCCTGGAGGAGGGCATGGCAACCCACTCCAGTATTCTTGCCTGCAGAATCCCGAGGACAGAGGAGCCTGGTGAGCTGCAGTCCGTGGGGTTGCAAAGAGTCGGGCAGGACTGAGATAGCAATACAGCTGCTGCTGCTGCTAAGTCACTTCAGTCGTGTCCGACTCTGTGTGACCCCATAGACGGAAGCCCACCAGGCTCCCCCGTCCCTGGGATTCTCCAGGCAAGAACACTGGAGTGGGTTGCCATTTCCTTCTCCAGTGTGAAAGTGGAAAGTGAAAAGTGAAAGTGAAGTCGCTCAGTCGCGTCCGACCCTTAGCGACCCCACGGACTGCAGCCTACCAGGCTCCTCCATCCATGGGATTTTCTAGGCAATAGTACTGGAGTGGCTTGCCATTGCCTTCTCCGGATAGCAATACTAAAGAGATACAAAGAATGAAATTCCTCCTGGATGGGAGAGGAGTTTGAAAGAGAATGGATACATGGGTATCTATGGCCAGGTCCCTCTGCTGTCCACCTGGAACTGGTAAGATTTTGTTTGTTAATCAGCTGCACTCCAATACCAAATAAAACGTTCAAAAAGAAAAAGGAATTCCTTTTCAGGGTGTTTTTGTGCTTTGATATTATTTCTTAAATAAGGCACCGTGGCAGCACAGACCAAGGAAGTCGCAATGGACTTGTTACATGGCGTCCACACACACGTGCATGGGGACAGCTCTGTGGAAACAGTCACCACAGCCTGAGCACGGGTTTTAATATGAGATGCTACAGGATCTTGGTTGGCGTGGCCAGTTTTCCCATCTCTAGGGTGTCTTCATTCCCTGGAGATTATTAAAGTGTGTGCAGCATAGATGTTAAAATTGTTTCTGCCATCTTTTGAATGCCCTTATAGGATTGTTGCATCTGTGACAAATTATGTTGTGTGTGTATGGGTGTGTGTGTGTGAGTGTGAGAGAGAGTTCAGTCGACTGTCTGATTCTTTACGACCCCATGGACTGTAGCCCGCCAGGCTCCTCTGTCCATGGGATTCTCCACGCAAGAATACTGGAGTGGGTTGCCATTCCCTTCTCCAGGGGATCTTCCCCACCCAGGGACTGAACCCAGATCTCCTGCATTGCAGGGAGACTGTTTACTATCTGAGCCACCATGGAAGCCCTACCTTCATCAAGGCTATTATTTTATTACTGGTATAGTTCTCACTGTTTAGTTGGGAAAAACAGCTTTGTGCATAGGAGAGAAAGTGAAAGTGTTAGCTGCCCAGTTGTGTCCAACTCTTTATGACCCCATGGACCGTAGCCTGCCAGGCTCCTCTGTCCATGGGATTCTCCACGCAAGAATACTGGAGTGGGTTGCCATTTCCTCCTCCAGGGGATCTTCCCGACCCAGGGATCGAACCTGTATCTTCTGCACTGCCAGGTGGGTTCTTTACCACTCGAGCCATCAGGGAAGCATCACCCTATGTGACATAAGTCACTTACCTAAAGACAAATACTGCTGTGATTGCTGTGAATTTGGCTCCCTGACTTTTGAGACAATCCACTCAGGAAACAGCAGGGGATATCAAGACTTTATGTTCATGGAGTAAATTCCCTGGTGCATACACTTAAAAAGCCAAATAATTCAGATTCTTAAGAAGTGTGTTAGAGCCTGAAATACCGGTTCAAAATGATACAACTTTCTCCAGCGTTGGTATTACCACCCACACCACATGACGACATGTGTGGATAAACATTATGTAAGATAAAACTGAGTGGAAATTAAACAACTCCACAAGTACATAAAGTACATACGACAAACGAGATAACTCCTTCCATTACAGTATTGAGAATTTCCACGAAAAACACACAAACGTAAATCCTTCTCGTTCTACAATACTGTCCTGGATTCATGTATTTTTTTATGAATGTCATTTTTGTCAAATTATTCAACCCGAAGTTGCATACTGTTCTAAAAACTCCCCTGGAGAATATGTGGAAAAAGGGATCATTATAAATCAAGCTCCAGGTCCCCTGAAGCTCCGTTGAAGCCTCGGTAAGACACCCCCAGGTTTATAATAAACACCACCGAAAATCCAAATCAGCAGATTGGAATGAACCAGCTTTCGCTGAACAAAGGGCTGTGAAAAAGGATATTTTTTGGTTGACTAATGAGAGAAGTATTCACTTGTCTAATGGGAAATATTCCAAGAACTCTCCAGGGCCACACCATCACGTTCTTAGAAGACAGTTGCTAAGAACATTACCTTCCGCCATCACCCTGCTCATTACCGATCCATCTCCAGCCTCTCCCAGTGGGGTTACATACAGTCAGGAACCGTTCGTAACATCCAGTGAGACTTATTACGGATGTGACATTTCAGAAATTTCCTAATGGAAACATGATGCGTTACCGTCATGCGGGGAACTGATTTCAACATCCTCATTACTCACCACGTGCCATCTACATATTTTTTTCATTTGTTTATTCATTTTAAATTTTAATTGGAGGTTCATTACTTTACAATATTGCGGTGGTTTTTCTTTGCCATATATTGACATGTAGGCACTGCATCAAACTAGCCATGATTTTGCCTCAGTGTGATCCTGGCAGCATTAGTGAAATGTTTGCATTGGGTACTATTAGGTAGCCTCCTCTTTTTCTGAAAACGACATCCATCCACCCTTGTGTTGATCTTAAATTGAATGAGCAACAATTTTACGAGCTTGGCAGCCACAGACTGATGGCTCTTTTTTGCACATGTACATTTGCTCTGTAGATTATTTTCTGTGACTCTCTAATATTGGGAGACTGGGAAAGAGAATATGTGTCTAAGAAGATCTTCAGACGTACCCGTGGGAACCCTCTTCTCATAGACTCTGAGGTCCAGGTATGGGTGGAGGTCCAGATGAACAAACAGACAGAGAAGTCAGATACCGTGCTTGAGTTCAAAGATTCACTGCTGATAAAGGCAGACTTTCTCAAGTACCTAGGTTTCTCAACCACCAGGCCAGCCTCCAATCAAAAAATAAAAAATAAAGAGAAGCATTAGTCACTCAGTTGTGTCCGACTCTTTTGCAACCCCCATGGACTGTAGCCCACCAGGTTCCTCTGTCCATGGGGTTTCCCAGGCAAGGATACTGGAGTGGGTTGCCATTCCCTTCTCCAGGGGCTCTCTCTGACCCAGGGATCAAACACAGGTCTCCTGAACTGCAGGTAGAGTCTTTATCATCTGAGCCAACAGGGAAGCCCCATCAAAAGTGTTTCCAAAAGAGGAAGGCGGCAATTCAATTAACCTTCACTCCAATCTACACCGTTCCTTTACAGTGTATGTAGGTGGACTTCACTGTCCTGTGAAATTCACCATAAGAATACAGTTCCTAAGAAGCAAGGACATATTCCCTTTGCATCTTAGAATTAAAAAAAAAAAAATCATCTGAATGATCAGCTGGGTGACGGGAAGAAATTTGGGGGAAAGAAAAGGACCAGTGGCAATGGTAAACAAGATCGTTGTCTTTGAGATCTCCCTGGTGGTCCAGAGGTTTCCAATTCGCCTGCCAACGCAAGGGGACCCGGCTGTGATCTGTGTTCCAGGAAGACCCCACAAGTCGCGAGGAAACAAAGCATGAGTGTCACAACCTCTGAAGCCCGTGTGCCCTAGAGACTGACCTCTACAACCAGACAAACTGCTGCAATGAGCAGCGTATGCACCAGAAAAAAGGGAGTAGTCCCCACTGCTTGCAGCAAAGACCCAGGACAGAATCTATTGAGCAACTTTTGCCTTCCCGTTGGGCCCTTTTCTCCCGAGCAGAGAAGCTGTGCTCCCGGAGTTACGCCCAGCTCAAAGGTCTCACGAGCAGTACCATCGATTCCCCACACGCACCCAAAGCAGCTACCGACTGACCATAGCCAACGACTCTTTCAAGCCAACGTGATATTATTGTCTTATCTCGTGGAGAAAACTATTGAGAGGCCCTTGGACGGCAAGGAGATGAAACCAGTGCATCCTAAAGGACATCAACCCTGAATGTTCGCTGGAAGGACTGATGCTGAAGCTGAAGCTCCAACACGTTGGCCACCTGATGCAAAGAACCGACTCATTGGAAAAGACCCTGATGATGGGAAAGGTTGAAGGCAGGAAGAGAAGGGGACAACAGAGGATGAGATGGTTGGATGGCATCTCCGACTCAATGGACATGAGTTTGAGCAAAGTCGAGGAGGTAGTGAAGGACAGGGAAGGCTGGCATGCAGCAGTCCATAAGCTCTCAAAGAGTTGGACTCAACAATTGAACAACAGTGACACACAAAGCATGGGACAACTGGTAGACCTGGGGGAAGAAAGCCCGCTGCCCCCGGCCCATTGTGACATGCACTTGGGGTAGATCCGTAGCTATGGTGACTTGGAGTAAGGATCTTCTTGCAGCCCTGCTCAGTATGCAAAACCAGGTGGTATGAGGGACTTGCCTCAAGGCCCAGTGGCTACGACTGTGCTCCCAGTGCAGAGGTCCCAGGTTCCATCCCTGGTCAGGGAACTAGACCCCACATGCCACAACTAAGAGATCAGGCATGCTGCAACTGAGACCTCATACAGCCAGATAAACAAATAAATATTTAAAAAAAAAACAACAGGTGACATTAGAGAAAAAGATGATGCACACAGTATCATGTGAATTTTTGTGTCTATGAAGGCTGGGAAGTGGGAATGCTGGTGACCCGTGAGGACAAACAGGGGTTTAACCTTCTTTCACTTTGAAACGATAAAAACTGTGGGAGAGCTGGGAGGGAATGCTGATGTCATTTCAGGAAACAGTCAACCTTTTACAGACACGCTCGGGTATAAGGACGGGGAGACCTGAGTGGAGCCTAATGTTTAGACAGCAGGGTGGCTCAGATGGGAAAGAGTCCTGCCTGCATTGCAGGAGACACGGGTTCGATCCCTGGGTCAGGAAGATCCCCTGGAGAAAGGAAAGGCTACCCACTCCAGTATTCTTGTCTGGAGAATCCCATGGACAGAAGAGCCTGGCGGGCTACAGTCCATGGGGTCGCAAAGAGTTGGAAACAACTGAGCAACTAACAGTTTCACGGAGAAAAGAGTGTAATGCTATGGAGCCTTGGTGGGGACTCATGCAGGAGCTGTAAAGACTGCCTTTAGCAGCTCCACTAAAGCGGCAAGAAGAAAATTGGGATAAAGAAGGAAGGTGTGTTTGGGTGCAGGATAGCGTGCCTGTTAAGATCAGAGGTTTCAGAACCAGCAGAACTGAGTTTCCAGCGAGGCAAGCTGGGACTTCTGAACCCACCAGACTTCCCTGTCCTTCACTACCTCCCAGAGCCTGCTCAAACTCATGTCCATCGAGTCGGTGATGCCATCCAAGCATCTCATCCTCTGTTGCCCCTTCTCCTCCTGCCCTCAATCTTCCCCAGCATCAGTGCTTCAATTCCAACTAGGCAATGGATTTAATTTTCTAAGCACAGTTACTTAATATGGATCTCGAAAGGGGCATTTGAAACAATATGCGGTGATGTCTACATCAGAATAGATCAGAAAATCACATACTGAAAACATAGTTTAACAACACATTGTTTGTAGACCATCACTCCAACTTCTTATTCTGACAATTAGGGATTAAAGAGCTACACTGAAGACTCAGTTCTGACACCCAGAGCAGTCTTACCCCCCGGCACTGGGTTACCCCAGGTAAAGAAGCAAAGCTCTTATTTGCAAATATGTGTGGGCTAATAAAGGCATAAGGAACGAGAGAGTTAAAATAGATAGCTACTCTGTAAATTTGTAGCAAAAAATATATATGTCAAGGGACTTTCTTGGTGGTCCAGTGATAAAGAATTGGTCTTGTAATGCAGAGGTAAAGTGAAAAGTTGCTCAGTCGTGTCTGACTCTTTGAGACCCCATGGACTGTAGCCCACCAGGCTCCTCTGTCCATGGAATTCTCCAGGCAAAAATACTGGAGTAGGTAGCCGTTCCCTTCTCCAGCGAACAAATCTTCCCAACCCAGGGATTGAGCCCGGGTCTCCTGCATTGCAGGTGGATTCTTAATCATCTGAGCCACAAGGGAAGCCCAAGAATACTGAAGTGTGTTGCCATGCCCTCCTCCAGGGAATCTTCCCGACCCAGGGATCGAACCCAGGTCTCCCACATTGCAGGTGGATTCTTTACTGTCTGAGCTACCTGGGAAGCCCAATACAGAGGATGTGGGTTCAATCCCTGGTCTAGATCCCACATGCCTTGGGGCAACTAAGCCCAAGCGCCATTACTACCGAGTCCAGGTGCTGCAACAAGAGAGTCTGTGCACCTCAACAAAAAGTCCCACATGATGCTATGAAGATTCTGTCTGCTGCAACTAAGATCTGACTCAACCAAATACATACGCAATAATACATGCATGGCAAGCAAGGATCAGAGGGTGGTAAAACCATCATGCAAAAGTCTAACGGGCCAAGTGAATGAAGTCATATGCGATTACTAACCCATATTTTAAAATAAATATCCATCAGTCCATGGAGATGAGATATTTGATTAACAGATGACATGCAGAAGCATTTCAAATACTATGTTTTGCCCCTCTCCATGGTGGTAGACAATAAGTCCCTAAGTGTGACTTTCTTCCAAAGAGGATAGTTAGAAGTTTCTCTGTTCTTTATTTATTTTTTAAACTAACCACAGACTTCCCTGGTGGTCCAGTGACTGAGACTCCACACTCCCAGTGCAGGCGGCATGGGTCAGTGAGTTGATCCATGAAATAGATCCCACGTGCTGCAACTAAGGTTTCTCAAGACACAACTAAGTATCTCTCGTGCCACAACTAAACCCAGTGCAGTCAAATAAAAGCAACTACAGTGGAGACCCCTAAAATACTAATCAAACTGATGAGCAAGGTCAATATTAATAGACATAAGTTCTTGACATGATGTGATAAAAAAATCTCGGTTACCCTGGTGGTCTGCACCCCTAAAAATGCACTCCTGGGCATACACACCGAGGAAACCAGAATTGAAAGAGACACATGTACTCCAATGTTCATCGCAGCACTGTTTATAATAGCCAGGACATGGAAGCAGCCTAGATGTCCATCTGCAGACGAATGGATAAGAAAGCTTTGGTACATATACACAATGGAGTATTATTCAGCCATTAAAAAGAATACATTTGAATCTGTTCTAATGAGGTGGATGAAACTGGAGCCTATTATACAGAGTGAAGTAAGCCAGAAAGAAAAACACCAATACAGTATACTAACGCATATATATAGAATTTAGAAAGATGCAAATGATAACCCTGAATACGAGACAGCAAAAGAGACACAGATGCATAGAACAGTCTTTGGGACTCTGTGGGAGAGGGTGAGGGTGGGATGATTTGGGAGAATGGCATTGAAACACGTATGTTGTCATATGTGAAACGAATCACTAGTTCAGGGTCGATGCATGTTATAGGATGCTCGGGGCTGGCGTGCGGGGATGACCCAGAGGGAGGATAAGGGGAGGAGGGAGGAGGGAGGTGGGAGGGGGGTTCAGGAGGGGGAACTTATGTAAACCCGGGGCGAATTCATGTCAATATATGGCAAAACCAACCAATATAATATTGTAAAATAATTTGCCTCCAATAAAAAATAAATTACTTAAAAAAAAAAACAAACCCATAACACCGATCTCATCCTGAGAAAAACAGCAGACAAACTCAAATTGACACTCACTCTATAAAACACAGGACGAGGACTCCTCAAAGCTGCCGAGGTCATCAAAAACAAGGAACGTCTGAAACGCTGTCGCAACCCACAGGACCCTAAGGAGACGTGACGATGAGACGTAATGTGGTATTTGGATGGGGTCCTGGAACAGAAGGAAGACGTTAGGGGAAAAACGAAGGAAATCTGAATGATGTGAGGACTGTCATTAAACAGAAATGTATTGATACTGGTTCATTAATTATGAGAAATGTACGCCACTAAGGCAAGATATTAATCATGTGCGGAACACGACACAGTGTATATGGGAACTGTCTGTACCAGCCTTGCGATTTTTCTATAAATTTCAAAGTAGTTTGCAGCTTAAAACTCACTGGAAAAAGATTACTGGGAATGAGATATTTGTAGGGTGGCCAAATGCCACCCTAGCGCTAGGCAGATTCCCCGAGAAGGAGGGGAGTTGCACCCTATGATGGAAAGGTCAGGCTGGGAATTTAGTGTGACTGTCAGTCTGTCTACAGTGGACAAGCAAACCCCGTGTGCCACCTGATAGAAGTCATCGCTCAAGACTTGGGAGGGCCTCGTGACTATAATACTCCTGCCAAATCCAGCAAGCCTTTCTAACCACCTTCCCGGGGATGGGCCACACGGGGGACACGGGACAAGTTAACACGCTGTGAGAAAACAGACAATTCCCAAACACTCCACCAAACGATTATGTGTTGTTTTTTTTTTCCACCGAGTCAATATTATTTTTTGAAAATTGGTGAGGTTGGGCTGGCTGCGGTTGTTGAGCCACTCAGTCGTATCCAACTCTTCGCGACCCCATGGACTGTAGCCATCCAGGCTCCTCTGTCGATGGGATTGTCCAGGCAGGAATACTGGAGTGGGTTGTCATTTCCTCCTCCAGGAGGTCTTCCCGACCCAGGGATTCTAGCATCTCCTGCATTGGCAGGTGGATCCTTTATCTCTGAGGCAGTAAATCACGTACACTTCCATTTAAAGAAGATAATATTTAAACAAAGGGTGCCTGTCCGGAAAAAATACAGTGAATTTGGCCAACTACTCCAATGAACGCAGTCCCTACCACTGTGAACCAGAGCCAGAGTGACCCCATGGCTATCAAATCTCCCTCCAACACCACCTCCAACCGGCAGAATTCACTCTCCAAGGCTTTGCCAAGCGGCAGGCAGGTGTCAAAGCTGACCTCATTTGACTGCTACTGCAAAGGTCATGTCTCCACCTTGCCTTTCAACTCTTCCCATCAGCTCCTGGGAGTTACTATGAGAAGCTGGAGTTCAGAACCTCTTCCCCTTGGAAGCCACGGCTGCTAGTTTGAAGCTGGGAGCAGTTGGGTCACCATTTCATCTTCAGCGCGTAAAATGCACAGCGAGGCAACCCAGCCGATGAGTTTGGGCCAACACACACTTTTCTTCCTTTGTTCTAACCTAATGGATTTGTCACTGGTCTCCTCCCCTGTTGATTATCATTTTAACCTCCTCATTTCTCATTTTCTACACTGTTATTATTAGGCTGGTCTGCAGACCCCTTCACAGATGATCCCTGACAAATACCCATATACTAATTACTGTCCCTTTCCTCTGGCAAGATAATAAAGGTTATTTTCATTCCTAAATGCATTTTGTGGTTCGGAGACTCTGGTCTATTTACAGATCCCAGCTCTCCTATTTGAGAGATGAGAATAATACTAATAATTTCCCTGACAAGGAAGTCCCTTGTTGGTATGGATTTCTCTATTTTTATATGCCTAGGCGAGAGGATGCTTTATCCCCAGTCCAGATTGCACTAAAAACAGAGCCTTACCCTAGGCTATATATGCTTTGAAAAATAAGTTAACACATACACATTAGGTGGAAAAGCACAGTTCGAATTTCTGAAGGCAACAACAGCTCTTTCTTTGAATAGGGACCCAATAGTGAGACTTCGTGGAGAAGGCAATGGCACCCCACTCCAGTACTCTTGCCTGGAAAATCCCATGGATGGAGGAGCCTGGTGGGCTGCAGTCCATGGGGTCTCCAGGAGTCAGCCTCGACTGAGCGGCTTCACTTTCACTTTTCACTTTCATGCATTGGAGAAGGAAATGGCAACCCACTCCAGTGTTCTTGCCTGGAGAATCCCAGGGACGGGGGAGCCTGGTGGAAGGCCGTCTATGGGGTCACACAGAGTCGGACGTGACTGAAGTGACTTAGCAGCAGCAGCAGCAGGGAGACTTTGTAGCCGATTGCCTTTTAAGTCTCTGCTGTTTGTTGCTATTTTAGTCGCCCAGTCGTGTCCAAGTCTTTGCAACCCCGTGAACTGTAGCCCACCAGGCTTCTCAGTCTATGCGATTTTCTAGGCAAGAACAGTGAAGCAGGTTGCCATTTCCTCCTCCAGGGGATCTTCCTGACCCAGGGTTGGAACCCACGTCTCCTGTGGCTCCTGCATTGCAGGCAACTTCTTTCCCACTGAACCACCAGGGAAGTGCTTACGTCTCTCTGTGGTGATCAAAACACACTGTCCACATCCATGTTGGCCATACTGTGACTCTGACCCCGTGATGCTCCCAAGACAACATTCTGGAAGTTTACCAAGCTCCATCTTGAGCGTAAAGTGATAGTTTCCCTGAATTCTGGACGGTGCTCCATCGTCAACCTCTGGAGCTGAGTCTCAAAACCAGATTTCTTATTCCTGAGCCAAGCTGAGCACCAAAGAATTGATGCTTTTGAACTGTGGTGTTGGAGAAGACTCTTGAGAGTCCCTTGGACTGCAAGGAGATCCAACCAGTCCATCCTAAAAGGAAATCAGTCCTGAATATTCATTGGAAGGACTGATGCTAAACCTGAAACTCCAATACTTTGGCCACCTGATGTGAAGAGCTGACTCTTTTGAAAAGACCCTGATGCTGGGAAAGATTGAAGGCAGTAGGAGAAGGGGACGACAGAGGATGAGATGGTTGGATGGCATTATCAACTTGATGGACATGAGTTTGAGCAAGCTCCGGGAGTTGGTGATGGACAGGGAAGCCGGGCATGCTGCGGTCCATGGGGTCGCAAAGAGTCAGACACGACTAAGTGATTGAACTGAACTGAACTCACCCTGGACATGGGATGTATCCCAAACTCCCAGGCAATGTGTGGACACCACCCTGGCAGCTGGACATTTCTCATTGCTCATGTCTGTACCATCACATCGAGGGATATTTAAGTTCTCTGCCTTGAAACCCAATGGAATCCAAATTTCAAGACCATCTTGAACAATGTGAAACAGTGGTGGTACAGTTGAGTCGCTCAGTTGTGTCCAACTCTTTGCGACCCCGTGGACTGTAGCCTGCCTGGCTCCTCTGTCCGTGGGATTCGCCAGGCTAGAATGCTGGAGTGGGTAGCCATTTGGTTCTCCAAACATAAATGGACCATCAACAAAATGATGATTTCAATGTTGAAAACTGCCCGCATCTGCTAAGTCCACTGGAGGTTTAATTTTCTAGAATGTTTCATACTGTGAATCTCATCGATAATTTGCAGAATTTTTGTGAAATTTCATTGAGGAGCTACCGATTCGGACACTGGCTCACCTGCTGGAGCAGTTAATTTACATCTTCCCCCAGATCAAAGTGGAAAGATGGGGTCATTATCACCCCGCCCCCCCAAGTAGAACTCTAATTAAAATATGGAGCGTATTTTAGCTTTCCTGTGCAGTTTACATTTAGACAGACACAGCTTGAGGCTCCCTAATAATAGCAGAAGTAATAGGTTTTAGTGGAAAAGATAAGCCTTCTCCATTCTCTTGTTATTTTGGATTTGCGTTCTAACAAAATAGGATTGGACACATTTGATGAAGTTAAACTGATAAGTGTGTTACGGTAATTGCCTCAAAATGAATGTAGATAAGAAAAAAAAAAGAAGAAGAAGAATATCTCCCTAACTAAATGGGATGTTAAACATGGGCTTGATGTTAAACATAGGATGTTAAAATTGGGTCTTGAATAAATCAGGTACATATTGGCTGCCAACACCAAAGTTAAAAAAAAAAAAAGCACAGTTAACTCATTCCACACTCTAAGGATGGAGAGGAGGTGACTACATATTAAATGTTTATAAGACAGCATGTGTATATATAGATATATATATATATCTCGAGCTTCTCAGAACCCACCTGCCATTGCAGGAGATGAAAGAGACTCGGGTTCTATCCTTGGGTCAGGAAGATCCCCTGGAGAACAAAATGGCAACCCATTCCAGTATCTTGCCTGGAGAATCCCATGGACAGAGGAGCCTAGTGGATTACGGTCCATGGGTTGCAAAGAGTTAGACACGACTGAAGCGACTTAAACACACACACACACATACCTCACACATATATATATGAGCTTATGTTTTTATATAGGAGTTAAATGTATAACTTATAATTAAATATTGTAAAGACTGTATCGCCATCCAACAAGTACTTGCCTAGGCACACGATACTCAAAAGGAGGGCTGTCTTCCCACCATGGGACATTTGCCAACATGGGGACATGTTTTGATTCCTCCTGAGAAGGAGGAAGCTGCAGGCATCTACCATGAAAAGTCCAGTTCATTTCAGTCGCTCAGTCGTGTCCGACTCTTTGCGACCCCATGGACTGCAGCACGCCAGGCCTCCCTGTCCATCACCAACTTTCAGAGTTGTTTTAGACCAGGGATGCTGCTAAACGTTCTAAAATGCAGAGGAATGCCCCCTTTCACCCTCAAAGTTATCTTTCACAAAAGATAACTACCGAGCCTCAAATATCCCTAACGCAAAGATGGAGACAATCTGGTCTGAAAAAAACGTGGGTATTTTCTGGTATTAGGTACTCACCATGAATCAGGCGCAACACTTGGCATCTTTATTTAAATGGCCTCATTTAATGCTCACAGCTTTTAAGTGAGGTTGTGCCCAATTTATTTTTTCATGTGAGAGTATGGAAAATGAAAAGTTCACACACTTATGGATCTTATTGAGAAGCAGAGAGCCACGATTCAAAGGAAGATCTTTCTGGTTCCTACAGCGTCTCGTGTAACAAAAGTTTTCCATTCCTCTTTGCAACAACTACACAGTTTTCAAATTAGACAAACAGCTTTGGAGCAGGGACAATGATTATCATCTTGTCATGGAAGAAATGAATTAAGAAGGCTAGTCGCTGCATAGGATTATGCCTAACAACTACTGGAGTCAGCACTCTCTCGAGACCAGTTTGTGACCCCAAATCTAGGATTGTTAAAGAAAGTATCATTTCGTGTCTCAGGCACTGTTTTCCATTTAGTCAGTTGGGTAGTCCACACTGTAGGGTTTTCTAGGGCATTCTGCATTATCAATCGGATCCCTGGCATGTACCCACTAGAGGCTGGTAGGACCCTTCTGCAGTCATGTTGTTCAGTTGCTAAGTCATGTCAAGTCTCTGTGACCCCAAGGATTGCATCATGCCAGGCTTCCCTGTCCTTCACCAACTCCAAGAGGTTGCTCAAAGTCATGTCCACCAAGTTAGTGATGCCATCCAGCCAGTCTTGTCTTCTATCACCCTCTTTTCCTCTTGCCTTCAATCTTTCCCAGCATCAGGGTCTTTTCCAACGAGTCAGCTCTTCGCATCAGGTGGCCAAAGTATCAGAACTTCAGCATCAGTCCTTCTGGTGAATATTCAGGGTTTATTTCCTTTAGGATTTAACTGGTTGCATCTTGCTGCAGTCCAAGTGACTCTCCAGACTCTTCTCCAGCACCACAATTCAAAAGCATCAATTCTTCAGTGTTTAGCCTTCTTGATGGTCCAACTCTCACATTTGTAGCTGACTACTGGAAAAACCATAGCTTTGACTAAATGGCCCCTGTTTAAAAACAGCCTCCAGTGGAGAACCCTGCACTCACATCTATGTGGTTCAGTTCAGTTCAGTCGCTCAGTCGTGTCCGACTCTCTGCGACCCCATGAATCACAGCACGCCAGGCCTCCCTGTCCACCACCAACTCCCGGAGTTCACTCAAACTCATGTCCACAGAGTCGGTGATGCCATCCAGCCATCTCATTCTCGGTCATCCCCTTCTCCTCCCACCCCCAACCTTTCCCAGCATCAGAGTCTTTTCTAGTGAGTCAACTCATCGCATGAGGTGGCCAAAGAATTGCAGTTTCAGCTTTAGCATCAGTCCTTCCAATGAACACCCAAGGTTGATCTCCTTTAGAATGGACTCCATGCAGTCCAAGGGACTCTCAAGAGTCTTCTCCAACACCACAGTTCAAAAGCATCAATTCTTCGGCGATCAGCTTTCTTCACAGTCCAACTCAGACAAATGCTTGACAGTCCTTGAAAAAGATGTTCATAGACGGCCCCTTTGGAGGTCTCTTTATGTCTGATTCCAGCATCTAACCATAAGCTTTGTTTTCATATACCACTGATAACCCATCAAACACCTAAATTAGGGAATTGCCTGGCGGTCCATTGGTTAGGACTCAATGCTCTCAATCCTTGGTTGGAGAACTAAGATCCTACAAACTGCACTGGGTGGCCAAAAAGGAAAAAATAAATAAGGCGTAACAAAACAAGCTAGATAGCATATTAAAAAGCAGAGACATCACTTTGCGGACAGAGGTCTATCTAGGCAAAGGTACGGTTTTCCCAGTAGTCATGCACGGATGTGAGAGTAGGACCATAAAGAAGGTTCAGTGCTGAAAAAAGTGATGCCTCCCAATTGTGATGCTGAGGAAGACTCTTGAGAGTCCCTTGGACAGCAAGGAGGTCAAGCCAGTGGATCCTAAAGGAAATCAACACTGAATATTCATTGAAGGACTGATGCTGAAGCTGCAGTACTTTGGCCACCTAATGGAGAAAGCCAACACATTAGAAAAGACCCTGATGCTGGGAAAGACTGAAGGCAGGAGGAGAAGGGGATGATAGAGGATGAGATGGTTACATAGCATCACTGACTCAATGGACATAAGTCAATCCATTGGAACAAACTCCAGGAGACGGTAAGGGACAGGGAAGCCTGGCATGCTGAGTCCATGGGGTCCTAAAGAGTCAGACAGGCTTGGTGATTGAACAACAACAGAAAACAGAACCAAAACCAAACAAACAAACAAGCTCACCTAAATTAACTCTGTTAAAGCATATTAAGTTCTGTTGGCTTGGTCATCCATCACAATAATACTACTGCTGCTGCTGCTGCTAAGTCGCTTCAGTCGTGTCCAACTCTGTGCAAACCCATAGACAGCAGCCCACCAGGCTCCCCCGTCCATGGGATTCTCCAGGCAAGAACACTGGAGTGGGTTGCCATTTCCTTCTCCAATGCATGACAGGGAAAATTGAAAGTGAAGTCGCTCAGTCATGTCCGACTCTTAGCGACCCCATGGGCTGCAGCCTAACAGGCTCCTCTGCCCATGGGATTTTCTAGGCAAGAGTACTGGAGTGGGGTGCCATTGCCTTCTCCCTACTAATTACTCCCAATTATGGAGTTATGAAACCTTAATCCCTATCCCAACCCTATGGAGTTATTATGTTCAAGTCATTTTCTCAATCGTGCGTGTGTGTGTATGTATGTGTGTGCATGTATGTGTGTGCATGTATGTATATGTGTGTTAGTCACTCAGTCACATCTGACTCTTTGCAACCCCATGGACTGTAGCCCACCAGGCTCTATCCATGGGGTTCTCCAGGCAAGAATACTGGAGTGGGTTGCCATTTCCTTCTCCAGAGGATCTTCCCCAACCAGGGATCGAACCTGGGTCTCCTGCATCGCAGACGGCTTCTTTACCACCGAGCCATTAATCAAATATGGAAACTCACTGTTTGGGACCAGTTGTGACACCCACAGATGCCCCAGACAATGGGCAACTAGAGATGAAGATGTCTTTGTAATGCCTTCGTGTTTGAAAAGCTGGCCTAAGCAATACGGGAAGATATTGGTTCTCAGTTTAGTGGAAAGGGACAAAACAAAGTCCCCAGGGGAGTTCCCAGAATGGCCAGCCAAGAAGTGCCCTCAGAGCATATATGTTTTAAGTGTCAGATCCTCAGTGTCTGACAGTCAACAGCATCTGAGACTTTATTCTCCTTTGTCTGTTGTCCATTTTTATCTGAAGATGTCTACAGTTGGGTTCCAGGGTTTCTCTGCTGCTTATCTTGAAAGAGCAACCTGTTGGCCCAGACAGGGAGCAAAACGGAGTGAGGGTGGAGATCCCTAACTCTCAGACCAAGCTGCCAAGAAGAAATTTAGCTGGGATCTCCCTGGACCCCAACTATACAACCTGAACTTTCAGATTCATCTTTCTCTCCACGGCACCCTTCTGTTTAAGGAAGAAAAAAAAAAAAAAAAAACTTCCATGAATCTCAGACAAGGAGTCTCTGGAAAAACAGCAGCATGCCCGTGCAAAGCAGAAAAGAATAACATCCATCATATTTCCTCAGCACAGTATTTCAAAAGGCAACGCTAGACCAGAGACTTATTTTTGTAACCTATTTCTTAGCTTTTTTCTTGAATCCAGAATTTATAGGATCATCTTAAGTTTTAGGATTTGAAAAATAGCTGCAGTAATCTTTTCATTTTCTACCAGCTTTCTTCTCTGGAACTGCATCAAAAATAAATATGTTTTATGAACCTGAACTTCAAGGAGGTTTTAAAAGTCATTTAAGGATATACTTCAGTTATGTTTGGGATCAAATCGTGATGAACAGCTCTCTCGTCAATCCCCTCAGGATAACACACTGCTTTATGAGGTTGGACTGTGGCTACTGAACAAAAGTAGGAATAATGTGAAGAGCCGTGATCCCAGACGAAAGAAAAGTGCCCAATCAAGGCTCAAAGATGCCTCGTGGTGAGATATAGTATCTTGACGGGTCTTGGGACAAGGTCAATGGGCAAGGTAAACATGGCTGTATTCCATGTTTAAGGACGTATTCCTTCTTAAGGAATAAGAAGGACGGTAAATGGAAAGAATGAAGGCACCCAGCTCATCAAGCATGAAAAGGTGGTACCTAAGTCAGCAAGCCAACAGATTTTATGCATTAAACCAGTCCATCCCAAAGGAGATCAGTCCTGAATATTCATTGGAGGGACTGATGCTGAAGCTGAAACTCCAATCCTGTGGCCACCTGATGTGAAGAGCTGACTCATTGGAAAAGACCCTGATGCTGGGAAAGATTGAGGGCAGGAGGAGAAGGGGACGACAGAGGATGAGATGGCTGGATGGCATCACCGACTCAATGGACATGAGTTTGGGTAGACTCCAGGAGTTGGTGATGGACAGGGAGGCCTGTTGTGCTGTAGTTCATGGGGTTGCAAAGAGTCGGACGTGACCGAGTGACTGAACTGACCTGAAGTTGGGTTACTGGGTAGTATGCCATTAATGTCTGGGTCTTATCCCTTCCATGACCACTGAGGATCAGCTTACTATGTTCTGGCCCTAATCGCACTCCCATTAATTCAGAGATTGAACCCTCGTTATCTCCTGGCCGTGACATTTGAATGTCACGCTGTTACTGACATCTCAGTTTCCTGAATACTCTTCTTCTTTCTTTCCCTAAAACTACCCCTAGGTACAACTTCTCCATCTCTCTCATGACAGCACCCATTTCCCCGATCTGAAACTAAGCTCCTTCCTCTCTTCTCGCCCATCCGACATATAACCAAGTGCACCTATTGTTTGGTTCACTCTCTTTTTCAGCATCCCTTCTGTCGATCACCATCCTTCCAACACCAACCAGACCCAAGCCGTTGATAGCTATCAACCATGCTATCAACCGAACATCAACCATTCAATTTAGTTGCCTGGTTGTGTCCGACTCTGTGCGACCCCATGGACCGCAGCACGCCAGGCTTCCCTGTCCATCACCAACTCCCGGAGCTTGCTCAAACTCATGTCCATCGAGTCAGTGATGCCATCCAACCGTCTCATCCTCTGTCGTCCCCTTTGCCTCCTGCCTTCAATGTTTCCCAACATCAGGGTGTTTTCCATGGAGTTGGTTCTTTGCATCAGGCGGCCAAAGTATCGGAGCTTCAGCCACCATTAATATCCCTAACTTCCTAAGTTATTTTTTTCTCCTCGTCCATCCTTTCCCCACTAGATTTCCAAAACAAATATTTTTCCCTTTACTCTTTTCCTCCTCAATACTACCATCAAATTCTCTGCCTTTCAAATCACCATCACATTTATTTACCAACACAGTAAAAGACTTTGATCCTCTGGCCTCAGCCTGTCTTCCCAGTTTTCCTGTTTGTACAAGTCAAAATTGACCACTGATTATACGATTATGATTTATAGGAGTTGATTTGTAGGAAGTGTGGCATTCCGTAAAGAAAGAGCTGGAAAGGTCCTACGCAAGATGGAACTGATAGCAAATATATCAGATAAGAGTGCCGGATGAAATACTGCCAGGTGTCAATACTGGCAGACACAAGAAACGAGGAGACGGAGGAAGAGAAATGGTCCAGGAGACGAAGACAGTAAGGAGTCTGCCCTGACACATTGCGTGTCCCCCACTCCAGATACTGTTCTCAGTGGGAACCCCCAGCTGGCTGTGGTCAGTTCGTGGGTTTGTGCTTGACCAGGTCAGGTGAGCCAGAATATGACCTGGTTGCTCTGACTGCAGGAAGGAATGGCAACCCAATCCAGTCTTCTTGCCTGGAGAATCCCGTGGGCACAAGAGCCTGGCGGGCGACAGTCCATGGGCTTGCAAAGAGTCAGACACGACTGAGTAACATAACACTTTCACAGCTCCCCTTAAAACTAAGTGTCCTCCAACCTCTAAAGCTCTTTGGGAGTCAAGTGAGCCAATACTTTCACACATTGGTTTCAATAACCCACTCTGATGAAAGAGCTGGGCACTGTTTTTTTATTTTCCCTTTTGATTTAAATCTAAAGTTAATCCATCATCCAAACAGGACTTCATTTAAAACATTCATTTATTCTTATTAGAAATGTTATATGTATGAATGCTATATATCAAAATACATCTGGTGTTTTCAAATAGGTTCCCTCTGTTTGATAAATGTGCAGTTAGAGGAATTTTTAATAGCACATAATAGCACGTTTTTTTTTGCAAAATGTCACGGGCGTCTTGGCTTGTTTTCATTTCCTTTTTAAAATATTTTTGTGTTTTTTCCTACCTCCTTTCGAAGACAATGGGCTGCTTTTCTGAGTGCCTGATGTCCTCTGCCAGCATTCAGAAGTTGTTTTGTGGACTTTACTCAAATGTTCAAATGTTCTCTTGATGAACTTGTGGGGGGAAAAGTGGTCTCGCCGTCACGTGTACTCCAATGTTCATCGCAGCACTGTTTATAATAGCCAGGACATGGAAGCAACCTAGATGTCCATCTGCAGACAAATGGATAGGAAAGTTTTGGTACATATACACAATGGAGTATTACTCAGCCATTAAAAAGAATGCATTTGAATCAGTTCTAATGAGGTGGATGAAACTGGAGCCTATTATACAGAGTGAAGTAAGCCAGAAAGAAAAACACCAATACAGTATACTAATGCATATATATGGAATTTAGAAAGATGGAAATGACAACCCTGTATACAAGACAGCAAAAGAGACACAGATGTATAGAACAGTCTTTGGGACTCTGTGGGAGAGGGTGAGGGTGGGATGGTTTGGGAGAATGGCATTGAAACATGTATATTATCATATGTGAAACGAATCGCCAGTTCAGGGTCGATGCGTGTTACAGGATGCTCGGGGCTGGTGTGCAGGGATGACCCAGAGGGAGGATAAGGGGAGGAGGGAGGTGGGAGGGGGGTTCAGGAACGGGAACTCATGTACACCTGGGGCGGATTCATGTCAATGTATGGCAAAACCAACCAATATAATATTGTGAAATAATAAAAATATAAAAAATAAGTTATTTTTGGTTGCACCTTGTGGCAGGTGGTGGGATCTTAGTTCCCAAACCCCACACCCCCCATGTTGGAAGGCAGAGTTTTAACTACTAGACCGCCAGCAAAGACCCTTCTTTCCTTGTTTTTAAATGAAGATTGTAAGTTCAGTTACCTTACACTATTTGAAAGCCACAAATGCCACAGCTAATAAGAGGAGTCTTCATCATAGATTGATCCGAAGCTAGTATTTTGCATTCTCAAATCTACCACTACAAATTCCAAATCCTATCTCAAAAGAGAAAAGAACGTTCTAGATTATAGAGTTTCCCAATTTTTTGGTGGAGGGGTTTATTGTCCTTCCTAAACACCCTATTTTTAGACTTCATTCCCCCTAATCTCCCAACTAATCCTGGGAACACTGCCACAGTAGTTTAACATACAAAATAGCATAAATATTATTTTTATGCCAAGTTGCAGAATTGGCTCGGAAGATGAGAATTACTGGTGAGAAGCCATCCGGGGTTATGTAACTCAAAGCTACGTTTTCTAGTTAGGTTTTGGGTAAAGCTAATAACTATGCAGGAAAACAAGAGAGGACATATCCACAAATATTTGTATTCCTGACCCAGAGAAACCCTCTGGGATTAAGACAGAGAGGTCTAGAATTTCTTGGAGGAGCAAAGCAAAACGTGTCCATCAGGAAAACATGATTTGTGGATGTAACGACCAATGACCATGTTACAAGGATGCTGTATCTCTGCTCATGTCTTCAGCTGTATTTTGGTTTTGGGATATGTGTCAGGGTGAGAAGCTTGGCCACCATGAAAAAATGCATGGCGTACAATATTTCAGGGATAGCAAGAGAAAGCAGAAATACTATAACAGGGGTTCCCAGCCTCCAGGATCTAATGCTTGATGCTCTGGGGGTGGGGCTGACATAATCATGATAGAAATAAAATCCAGAATAAATGCAATGTGCTTAAATCATCCTGAAGCCATTCCCCCATCCCCGTCTGTGGCAAAACTCTCTTCCACGAAACCCGTTCCTGGCACCAAAAAGTCTGGGCAACTGCTGCTACAGACCAAAGAAAATGGCCTTACAGGAGCCTGGGTCTGCGACAGAGGAATCTTACACAGACAGGATCGACAGTCCTGTATGGAAAGAGGGTGCTTTTTTCCTTCTACTGAGCAATCTTAGGAAAGAATATTTACACAGGGCTCCCATGAACATCAAATTTATTTCTCTTCACTGAAACTTAGCGGCCCGGGCACAAAAATATCTACAAAGGAGACTCTAATTGGAAACGAAGAGGATTAAACATTCCCCAAAGGAACATATTCCCACCTGTTCGCCTGGAGCCCCTGATTAGATTTCCTCTTCCTCATCAGAAGGATCCTTAAGTATGATTAGAACACTCAGATGCAGTGTCAAACATTTATTCAGTTTCTTAATGTTGTATCAGATCCCAGTTAGCTGCAAACTCTAGTACTTTGGCCACCTGATGCGAAGAGCCAGCTCATTAGAAAAGACCCTGATGCTGGGAAAGACTGAAGCAGGAGGAGAAGGGGACGGCAGAGGATGAGATGGTGGGATGGCATCAGCGACTCGATGGACATGAGTTTGAGCAAGCTCCGGGAGATAGCGAAGGACAGGGAAGCCTGGCAAGCTGTCGTCCATGGAGTTGCCAAGAGTTGGACACGCCTGAGCAACTGAACAGCAAGAATAGGCTATGAACTCACTTGCAGATGCAAACCTCATAAATACCGCTCACACAGTTCATCCTGAAATTATGCTACACTTTGAAACGGGGCCACTTTCTTCAAAACCAGGCCTCTATGTTTGAAACGATTTCACACTTTTGAAAGGTTATGGAGAGTTGGCTGGCTCCCTGGAGAAATCATCACCTCCGAGCTCTGTAGCTGGATAAATAACTGTACCCCAAGGAACGTAGAACTCTCCAGGGGAAGGCGAAACCTGGTGACACCCAAAGGAGGCAAAGTCCTTAACTATCTTGAGGCGGATGAAAGAGGTTGAAGGGGATGCCTTTGGCTGAAGAGAACGGCTCATGCATCTGAAACTTTTATTTCCAACGTCTTTTATCACAAGGATCCATCAGGCTTTAGGAGGAACAATAGGGGACTTTACAGAGTAAAACAAGAAAAAGGCCCCGTGTAATTTTTTTTTTTTTTAATCAAGGCTTGTGCAAATGCTAAACTGCTTCAGTTGTGTTTGATTCTTTGTGACCCTGTGGATTGTAGCCCCACCAGGCTCCTCTGTCCATGGGATTCTCTGGGCAAGAATACTGGAGTGAGTTGCCATGCCCTCCTCCGGGGGGGTTCTTCCCTACCCAGGGATCGAACCCAAGTCTCCTGTACCTTACTTTAAAAAAAAAAAAGAAAGAAAGATAAATCCTATGGCTGATTCACATTGATGTATGGTAGAAACCCACACAATACTGTAAAGCAACTATCCTCTGATTAAAACTAAATAAACTTTAGAAAATAAGATTAAAAAAGAAAATGGAAGCTTTCCTTGCCATCCATGGCCACCTAGAGTTACCAATAGGCTGCCAGGGAGACGGACCAAGAGGTGGCCTTTCGAAAGCAGGCTAGAAGGACGTGTGTTTCATTCAGAGGGACTGTGTCACCCACAGGAATGAGGCTCAGCCTCAAAAATCCAGAGTCAACAGTTCAAATCAAGTGTACACGGTGGAAGACACAGCAGAACATTTTCAAAAGACGGACATGATTTTACAACAAGTCATAATTAGGAAATGACCCAGACTGCCTGAGCCTAAGATAATCAATTCCCTTTTTTTTTTTTTAAGTCTTCATTGAATTTGTTAGAAAATTGCTTCTGTTTTATGCTTTGTTTTTGTTTTTTTTTTTTTCCTACAGGGCATGGGGGATCTTTACTGCCTCAACCAAGGATTGAATCCACAGCCCCTATACTGGAAGCGCAGAATGTGAACCACTGGATTGCCAGGGAAGTAAGGTAAAAATAATGAATACCTCAATGAAAAAGTGGGCTTCCCTGGTGGCTCAGACGGTAAAGAATCTGCCCACAATGCGCAAGACCTGGGTTGGGACGATCCCCTGGAGAAGGGCATGGCAACCCACTCCAGTGTTCCTGCCTGGAGAATCCCATGGACAGAGGAGCCTGGCAGGTACAGTCCATGGGGTCGCAAAGAGTCGGACACGACTGAGCAGCTAATGCCTTCACTTTCCACAAATGAAGAGACAAACCCGCAGACCCAGAAACAGTACTGCAGAGAACTGAACAGCCATGCTGAATCCTCATAACAGGCGAAAAGGAAATAAAAACCAAACCTGAAAAGATAAGTGCGGTGAAAAACAGGGCGGGCAGTTCAGAGTCTAGACATAGAACACGCTCAGAAATAACAGGAGGTGTTCCTGTATTCTGCAAAGAAGTTAAATTTGTGCCACGCCTGTCATTCTTCGCCTTCCACGTTTATAACTGTGTTTGAAGAGACATGAATATGCCAGCATAAAAAGTTCTACAAAACCACTTTATAAGAATGATGAAGAGCTTGAGTCTAGACTACCTGCGTGGGACATCCAACCCCTCCACTTCCTGCCTCTGAGACTTGGGGTAAACTCCTTCCCTTTTATGTGGCTTACTCTCCTCTTCTCTAAAATAAGCATAAACTATCTCTGACCCTAAAGGATGAGTATCCAGACTGCACGCCCTACACCATGTAAGAAAGTGGAATTGTGTTACATAACTGGTAACTGGCGCTAACGTACTCTTTTTAACAACCCATTTTATACCGCATATGTACAACACCATATTTTATGAAAGTCACTAAACAACAGGTTCTCTGATTACATGTCGGACAATGAAGACGATAGTCACATAAAAGATGGTCACATGTATCAAGCTCTCATCAGGGGTCACCTCATTCAATCAGAAATGTACTTCACATGGGACCACCATAAAGGGGAAACTCTTTTAGGAAACACGTTTAAATTTGTGTTTATGATGAAAAAGAAATTCCCTTCTATTATAACAATTTTAAAATATTTGTATTTTGTAAAGCTTCACTGTACATATTTGGGCTTCTAAACTTGTGTCATAGTTTCCACAGGACCAAAGACAGTGACTTGCCTCCCAAAAGGCAAAATAATCAAAATTAAATTCATCACCGTGGAGGGCAGGTGTTAGCTCATGGAGACCTTATTTTAATTTATGGTTATTATTTCCTGTTGCCAAAGAAAAGCTCTATGTAAAGCCCTTTCCCCCAAAAGAATCCTGTTCAAGGAATGACAGTTACCCCAGAGCAGGTGCAGAAAGGTTCCAAGGTCTAGAGTGATCCATCCAGTTTTCTATGTCTTTGCAATGACCCTGAAGATGAAGTGATGTTGGTCTTCCAATGGGACTGGGTGGATAGGGCCAAGGTACTAAGGGAGTTTTTTTTTTTTTTTTTCTCCTTGGGTAGAACAAGCTAATTTTGCTAAAGCTGCTGCAAGACAGCAAGCAGTCACAGAGATGGAGAAGCCTGTTCCCCATTTCAGCAACTTGGTGCCTGACATAATCTTACGCCCTCCCTGCAAAAGTCTGTGGGTAGACACAGCACCCTCACTCTTTCTGCAGTGGCCTTTCATCCAACAGGAAATTTCAACAAGTCCTATTGGGTCCCAGTAGGTGTCAGGTATCCTTCTGGCTCCCTGGTTACAACAAGACAGACAAGATCCCAGGCTCCCTGAGTTCTCCAAGATTCAGAGGGACAAAACGGAAACCACGAGACAATGGACAATTTGTGCGGACCCGCGTGCTCAGTCGTGGCCGACTCTGCGACACCCTGGACTGCAGCCCCCCAGGCTCCTCCAACCATGGGAATTCTCCAGGCAAGAAGACTGGAGCGGGTTGCCATGCCCTTCTCCAGGGGAATTTTCCTGACCCGGGGATCGAACTCACATCTCCTGTCTTGGCAGGCAGATTCTTGACCGCTGTGCTGTCAGGGAAGCCCCAAGGACGACTTCCATCCTGGTATTAAGACTGAGATAAGCAGTAAAAAGATACGAAAGCAGGATGAGAGAGACAAGAATGAGGCTGGGGATAAAACCAGCATACCCCCTCTTGTCTGTCCGGATCTTTCTTGGCCAGACCTTTTCCTCTCCTCCTCCACACAAACGTGTCGAGATGGAGCATGGGTTTTTGTCATTATTTGTATGTTTCTCCTCATTACTAACGTGATGAGATGCTCCTAGCATCCTTCACTCCTAATTCCAGGCTCCCGACACCTGCGATAACTACACTCCCAATACTTTCAAGCTACACACACCTTAGGTTATTTCTCGCTTTGGTTAGGAGGCTTCAAACAGTGTGCCCGAATTCTCTTCTTTATAAAGGACAAGACCCCATAGCGGCTTTCTTTAGGAGTCCTTTTCCTTGTCAAAGTTTTCATTCAATAAACATCTACGAGGAGCCCACAGCCCCATCTCATCGGAGTGCATCACAAAACAGACCTGCATAATCCCTGATTCTTTCTGTCAGAGACGCAAGGGAGTGGGAGATCAGTGTGAAAACAAGCAATATGCCTCGTCATCTGGGGGAGTTGCCTGGTGGCTCAGTGGTTAAGACTCTGAGCTCCCAGTGCAGGGGGCGCAGGTTCGATCCCCGGTCAGGGCACAAGATCCCGCTTGCTTGCAACTAAGATCCAGGGCAACCAAAATAAATACATTCTAAAAGAGGTATTTGTTAACAATGATTACGTAGTGATCTGTGAACAACAGAAAGTAAGGTGCGGTGTCCCAATCCTTAATCTAGAATAACACAGAGACCTGAAGCTTGATGCTGAAGCTGAAGCTCCAATCCTTTGGCCACCTGATGCAGAGAACCAGACCCTGATGCTGGGAAAGATTGAAGGCGGGAGGAGAAGGGGACGATAGAGGATGAGATGGTTGGATGGCATCACCGACTCGATGGACATGAGTTTGGGTAAACTCCAGGAGTTGGTGAAGGACAGGGAGGCCTGGCGTGCTGCAGTCCATGGGGTCGCAAAGAGTCAGACACGAATGAGCAACTAAACAGCAACAACTGCGGTACAAGGTACGAATCTTTTGTGTTTTCACTTACTTCCTGCACGAGGACCTGGGCAGAAGGTTGTTTTCCTCTGAGAGGTGAGTCCCTGAAACACGTATTAGGGTTTATTTGACTTCATGAAGCACCCGTCAATGACTGTGACTTGAAGCCCATCCTGGGAGTTTATTATGTTTCCTAAGGTTTTAAGAAAGAAAATAAAACAACTCAGAAACGCAGGAACAAGGACCACCACTCTGGAGACCTCATGGAACAAGACATGGCACTTTTCAGAGTGGTCACAAACACAGTGCAGTCCCCCAAGGCCCCAGGTTCTGAATCCCAGCCCCCCATCTGTTGAATGCGATGATGGTCGGGTCTGAGCTAGCTCTGCCCTTGGGTCAATCCAGTGCAGCCACGGGGGCCAGTGTTGGGCATGGCCCCTGAGAAAACGTGCCCAGACAAGATGCCACAAGCCCTACAAGTAGATGAGAGCCAAGGCATGCCCAGCTTTTATCGCCTGAGGGCACCTAGGATGAAAAATGAGGCGTCAACCTTTCCAGGGGGCGCTAGTGGTAATGAACCCTCCTGCCAGTTTAGGAGAAATGCAGAGTTCCACCCCGGGTCGGGAAGATCCCCTGGAGGAAGAAAGGGCAACCCATTTTAGTTCTCTTGTCGGGAAACTCCCATGGACGGAGGAGCCTGGTGGGCTACAGTCCACGAGGTCGTGTGGGCTACAGTCCACGAGGTCGTGAAGAGTTGGACACGACTGAGCCACAAGGGCGGGCACACGTCTTCCTCCTTCTCAACAACCTGGGGCAGAGGAAAACAAAGAAGTTCAGGGCCACTGACTCTGAAGCGTGACTCGGTGATTTTTAAGTCAATGAAGAATTATTAGGGAGAGAACTTGGGCCACCCCCTCCTAGTCTCCACTGAGCAAGAATAAATGGATTTCAATGCCAACAAGGGAAGATTAGGTTAGAGTTTTAAAAGAATGTCTCGACAATAAAAGTTATTAAGCATTAAGCTAGGATTCTCAGTCATAAAAGGTAGTTAAAAAAAGATCTAATATTTCATCTTAAAAATCACTGAAGTCGCTGTGTCTTTTATATACAACGGATGGTTATAAGAAGGCTTTGGGATATGGAAAAAAGACCTACCAGGAGAAACAAATGATTTTTACAATCATATTTGAGAGCATGGAAATTAGGCAATCCAGAGAGTGATGACTAATTGATAAGATCAGTCTTAAGTCAGTGACTTAAAAATAGATAGACCTAAACAATAATGAAGTTCACTAGAGTGGATCACTTTTATGTTTTGGATTCTGTGTCTTGGGACTGCCCCGAGATAAGAAAGTCTCTTTAGTGAAGTGTCCTGGGTCAATTAGAACCACCTGGGGGAATTTCAAGTCACACACGCCGTATTCAGATATCAATCATGTTTTTATCAGAAAACTCTGAAAGTCGTCTCAGTTCAGTTCAGTCGCTCAGTCGTGTCCGACTCCTTGTGACCCCATGGACTGCAGCATGCCAGGCCCCCGTCCATCACCAATTCCTGGAGTTTACTCAAACTCATGTCCATTGAGTCAGTGATGCCATCCAACCATCTCATCCTCTGTCGTCCCCTTCTCCTCCTGTCTTCCATCTTTCCCAGCATCAGGGTCTTTTCCAATGAGTCAGCTCTTCCCATCAGGTGGCCAAAGGATTGGAGACTCAACTTCAGCATCAGTCCTTCCAATGAACACCCAGGATTTATCTCCCTTAGAATGGACTGGTTGGATCTCCTTGCAGTCCAAGGGACTCTCAAGAGTCTTCTCCAGCACCACAGTTCAAAAGCATCAATTCTTCGGCGATCAGCTTTCTTCACAGTCCAACTCTCACATCCATACATGACCACGGGAAAAACCATAGCCTTGACTAGACGGACTTTTGCTGGCAAAGTAATGTCTCTGCTTTTTAATATGCTATCTAGAATGGTCATAACTTTCCTTCCAAGGAGCAAGCGTCTTTTAATTTCATGGCTGCAATCAGCATCTGCAGTGATTTTGGAGCCCAGAAAAATAAAGTCTGCCACTGTTTCCACTGTTTCCCCATCTATCTGCCATGAAGTGATGGGACCAGATGCCATGATCTTAGTTATCATCTTAGAGAACACAGTGGAAATGTCAAATGCTGGCTGCCTGGGCCTCACCCTGCAGGGCCAGAGCAATGGCCGCTCTCTGTCATCAATCTACAGACACCCAGGAGCTGCTCTGAACATTCCCACAAGCCTGGAGAGACCTACATCCGCCCCGGGAGGCAGAAGCACAGGGGAATATGAGCGCTTTCTGGATGAAGTAAAGAAATGTGTGCATGTTCAGTCATGTCAGACTCCTTGCGACCCCATGATCACAAAGTCAGACTTCCGTCCTTCGTCATCTGCCAGAGTTTGTTCAAACTTAAGTCCATTGAGTCGGGGATGCACAGTCAACTCTTAGGGACCATGGTCTGAAGTCCTATCTCGGCAACCCAGATAAAAAAGGATTGATTTCCCTGGCTGGGTCCACAGAATCAGAACGTGATACAATTAACAGTGCAGCCAGAAATGTGTGGATTACCCTCTCAGCCACAGACACTTGGAACCTGACCACAGCAAACGGAGCTGCTGCTCGATGGAGGAAGGCAGTGGGTAGTGAGTGTTTGTGTGTGTGTGTGTGTGTGTGTGTGTGTGTTGGGGGTGGTGCTGTGAAATGATAATACAGAGGCTGGAATCAAAACTCAGAAAATTGAGGGCACTTTTCCGGGGGTCCAAGGGCTAAGACTCTGAGCCCCCAACGCAGGGGGTCCGAGTTCGAACCCTGTTCAGGGAACTAGATCGTACATGTCACAGCTAAGAGTTCACGTGCCACAGAGAAGATCACAGATCCCACAGGCTGCAATTGAGACCTGGTGAGTCAAATAAACAATTTATTTTTTTTTTACATTCATGGACTTCCCTGGTGATGCAGTGGTTAAAAATCTACTGATCACTGCAGGAGGCGTGGGTTCAGTCCTTGACCTGGGAGCATCCCACGTGCCATGGGGCCACTAAGCCCACGCACCACAACTACTGAAGCCTGACCGCCCTGGAGCCCGAGCTCCCCAACATGAGAAGCCATCAAAATGAGAAGCTCACTCACCTCAACGAGAGAGTAGCCCTTACTCCCTGCAGCTAGAGAAAGCCCGTGTGTAGCAAGCAAGACCCAGGTTACCCACAAAAAACCCAACCAAATAAAAACGCAAAAATTAAAAAGCCACACAGATGTATAGATCAGTCTTTGGGACTCTGTGGGAGAGGGTGAAGGTGGGATGATTTGGGAGAATGTCATTGAAACACATATGTTGTCATATGTGAAATGAATCACTAGTTCAGGGTCAATGCATGTTACAGGATGCTCGGGGCTGGCATGCGGGGATGACCCAGAGGGAGGATAAAGGGAGGAGGGAGGAGGGAGGTGGGAGGGGGGTTCAGGAGGGGGAACTTATGTAAACCCGGGGCGAATTCATGTCAATGTATGGCAAAACCAACCAATATAATATTGTAAAATAATTTGCCTCCAATAAAAAGTAAATTAATTACAAAAAAAAAAGCCACTACATTAATACATTTTTTAAAGAAACTCACAAAATTCAGGTCCAAAGAGGAATAATTGTGCTCATTGTGTAGGATCACCAGCTTACTGGGCAACAACTTGGGCACTCAGATGCACCTTCCAGCAGAGCGTTGGAAGATGCTGACGGCACTTTCTGTACTCGATGGCCATGGTCACTGGGTCAGAGAATACAGAGGTTCCTGCCCCCACGTTGCCGACAATATCTTAGTCGAGATGCCCCCAGGAGCAGGAGGCAAGACTAGGATGGGCATCGGTTCCTGGGAGAAGAAGGTGGAGAGGTGAGACAGGGAAAAGGGGAAAAAAAAAAAAACCAAGGAAGAAGGGGTTAGCAGCGGGTACCCCTGTGGAGAAATGGGTTTAGTCTCCCCAAGACTGTGCACAACACGCCTCAAAGTTCCCCAGAGTCACTCAACTGAGGGTTCAGGAACCTGGGACATTTCACCCCAACTCCAGTCCAGATGGGTTGGCCTTCCCTAGCAAACAAGTGCCAGGGCTTCCGATCTGCTCCTTCCTGGGGTTCAGACAGTGCCCACTGGGGTGACCTCTGGGGGTGGTGTGTACATGGGGTGGGTGACACCAGCATCTGGTATGTTTACGAATGTAGCTAGACCTCATATCCTGATCATAAGAGGCCAACCTTGCCAAGGAACCCTAAGACTTGGTCCAGTACTCCCTTAGTGGTCCAGGGGTTAAGAATCCACCTGCCAACACACAGGACTCAGGTTCGATCCCTGGTCCGGGAAGATTCGACACGCCTCGGGTCAATTACACCCACGAGTGACAACCACGGAGCCTGTGCTCCTCAACAAGAGAAGGGACCACAGTGAGACGCCGTCAAACTGCAACTAGAGAACGCCTGCATGCAGCAATGAAGACCCGGCACAGCCAAAAGTAACTTAATAAGTATTACCTTTTGTTTTGAGAAGACGTGGTCCAAAATTGTTAGAGGAGTCTCCTTCCATAATCGAGCATTCTCCTTCCCAACCTGGACATTCTCAGACCCACGGCTCCTGCATCTTGCTATGGGGTGTCAGAGAAGATTCTTTGTCCCAGAGTTGAGCATTGGGCTTAAACTGGCTTGAGTTGCTTCCGTTACATCTTTCAATGGGTACCATTCTTTCTGGGCCCTAAGAGTTACTTCTTTCCTCTAGCCAGTCCAGGTTGTACAGATAGCTGGGAGTAGACACTTGTGTTGGCCACCAACTAACCCACGTACGTCCTCTGGGCTGAATTCACCCACTTCAGATGGTAATGCTTAGCTTATGCTCAAGTCTGTCCAAAATCCATGATACTCGTAAGGCTCAAAGGGAAGGCGTGTGTAGGTCTGAAGCTCTTTTCTTGAGGGCTATGTAAATTCACTTTGGGGTGGCCGAAAGTCTCATCTAGGTTTTCTTGTAATATCTGATGGAAAAACTCAAATGAACTGTTGGCAAACTCAATGTATACACAAATGGAAAAAATGGGACACCCACCTAGGAGCTGTAGTAAAAATTCCTGAGCCTTTTCGTCAATTTTTTAAGTATCTCAATACTTTGGCCACCTCATGCCATGAGTTGACTCACTGGAAAAGACTGGTGCTGGGAGGGGTTGGGGGCAGGAGGAGAAGGGGACGACAGAGGATGAGATGGTTGGCTGGCATCAGAGACTCAATGGACATGAGCTTGAGCAAACTCCGGGAGTTGGTGATGGACAGGGAGATCCTGGCGTGCTGTGACTCATGGGGTCGCAAAGAGTAGGACACGACTGAGCGACTGAACTGGACTGAACTGATCATACTTCATCTCCCCCGGAGTAGTTTCTCCTAGAAAAATGGCAACAAAGAGCAATTATTTAATATCTGTAGACTTCAAGTCGCTACACAAGTGACACCCTGCCACCTCCTGTCATCGTTCAGAGCCCTATCTGATTCTTTGTGACTCCACGGACTGCAGCACACCAAGCTTCCCTGTCCTTCACCATCTCCTGAAGTTTGCTCAAACTCATGTCCATTGAGTTAGTGATATTACCCAACCATCTCATCGTCTGTCGTCCCCTTCTCCTCCTGCCCTCAATCTTTCCCAGCATCAGGGTCTTTTCCAACCATCAGGTGGCCAAAGTCTGGGAGCTTCAGCTTCAGCATCAGTCCTTCCAATGAATATTCAGGGTTGATTTCCTTTAGGATTGACGAGTTTCATCTCCTTGCTGTCCAAGGGACTCTCGAGAGCCTTCCCATCTCTAGAGACAAAAATATACCTCTCAGCAATACCAAAGTGACATCTCTGGGCTGTGGAATAAACTTATTAACATAAATGATGATCGGACTGCACCAAATGTTTCATGCCATGTGCATAAGCCAGTTAAGCACAACCCTTCCCAGCTCCAAACACGTGCTGATAAAGGCAACAGAAGGGCAAGTTACCTCTTGCACACAGGTCTGCCCCTATGAAGAGAGCATCTTGTTTGTCCTGACATAGGTGCCATGCTGATCATGGCCTGTGCTCGTCAGACTCCTGAAATCAGTGGCTAGCTAATCCCTGAGAATAGACACTGTGGGGAGCAGTTCTGACATTTATGTTAAGGAGATGAATATTTTCACCTTGTAGTGAAAGCTATGACACAGCATATTAAAAAGCAGACACATTGCTTTGCCACAAAGGTCCATACAGTCAAAGCTATGGTTTTTCCAGTAGTCATATACAGCTGTGAGAGTTGTACCATAAAGAAGTCTAAACACTGCAGAATTGATGCTTTTGAATTGTAGTGCTGGAGAAGACTCTTGAGAGTCCCTTGGACTTCAAGGAGATCAAACCAGTCAATCCTAAAGCAAATCAGTCCTGAATATTCATTGGAGGGACTGATGCTGAAGCTTCAGCTTCAACACTTTGGCCACTGATTCGAAGAGTTGACTCACTGGAAAAGACCCTGATGCTGGGAAAGATTGAAGGCAACAGGAGAAGGGGATGACAGAGGATGAGATGGCTGGATGACATCACCAACTCAATGGACATGAGTTTGAGCAAACTCTGGGAGACAGTGAAGGACATGGAAGCCTGGCATGCAGGAGTCCATGGGGTCACAAAGAGCTGGACACGATTTAGTGACTTAACAGTTTTCAAAGGACAAGAAATTAGTTCTGGTTACTTGAGCGTATCCTCTGTGGGCTCAGTTTCAAGACCGATTTTCAGGAATCTTTGAGAGACAGCCCAAGCTAAATGTCTATGACAAATTCCCATTGACATCTCTGCTCTTTCTTTTCACTTAGGTTACTGCATGAGGCCTATCTGGGGCCCTTTCATTATGGGACTTTCCCAAGTTCCAGAGACTGGAAATGCACATGGAACACAGTAAAATTCAACGGTAGTGATTTCAAAGTTTGCAGGTTCATCAATATTTATGGAGTTGGATTACAGTCATTTCCAGGTGATGCCATCACCATTTGAAGCGATCTTCTCTGAGTTAATTTTAAAGTTTAAATGCATGCGGTAGTCATGATGTTTTAGTATTTAATCGTCTGTTACCTGGGTCTAGATGCCAGACTCACAGTCGCATGGAAAAATGCATATGGAAATAATCAGGTGTCATTCTATTTCATCTCCTACTCAGAGTTTAAGTGGTAAGTTAATTGAAAGTGTGTGCAGTTAACATATTTCATAATTTGGATATGTAAGCTAAAATATACCTTTGAAATGCATTTTCCTGAAGTGGTGTTGAACATATAATTTGGAGACTTTCAAAAACCTTGACATTTAAATCCAAGTGTTCGCCGTGGTGTCTGAACTTGGCAGAAATGGACTGCTATAGATTTGAACCATTTGAGCGTAGTGCTAAAACTATACTTGGTAGCTTACCAAACACTTTTTTTTTTTTTTCAGAAAATGAAAACCAAATAAATGAAGAAGAATATTTTCCAAGTTAATTAGATATGTGTGAGAGGGTAAGAGAAATATTTGTTTCTGGAGGCTGGGCACAAAGTTTAGCACATGATGGGTAGTCAATACACATTTGGTCAATAGATAAATGAGGCTCAAATGCAGTCTTTAGGCAATGAATTTGACGATGACAGTCAGTTACATGAAACAACTAAACCAGCCTTTCCAATCAGGACTTGCATTAACAATATCCAAGACTTGGAATTCCCCGGGGGTCCAGTGGTTAAGACTTTGACCTCCGAATCTCAGGGGGCCGCGTTCGATCCCCGGTCAAGGAACTAGATCCCACACAACACAGCTAAAGATCCACATGCTACAAGAAAAACTGAAGATTCTATCAGGCCCTTTACAAAAACATGTTTGCTGATGTCTGGTCAATAACCACTGACTGCCTAAAGATTCAGTTCAGTTCAGTTCAGTTCAGTTCAGTCGCTCATCGTGTCCGACTCTGCGACCCCATGAATCACAGCACGCCAGGCCTCCCTGTCCATCACCAACTCCCGGAGTACACTCAAACCCACGTCCACAGAGTCGGTGATGCCATCCAGCCATCTCATTCTCCGTCGTCCCCTTCTTCTCCCGCCCCCAACCTTTCCCAGCATCAGAGTCTTTTCCAGTGAGTCAACTCGTCGCATGAGGTGGCCAAAGTATTGGAGTTTCAGCTTTAGCATCAGTCCCTCCAATGAACATCCAGGATTGATCTCCTTTAGAATAGACTGGTTGGATCTCCTTGCAGTCCAAGTGACTCTCAAGAGTCTTCTCCAACACCACAGTTCAAAAGCATCGATTCTTCGGCGATCAGCTTTCTTCACAGTCCAACTCTCACATCCACACATGACCACGGGAAAAACCATAGCCTTGACTAGACGGACCTTGGTTGGCAAAGTAATGTCTCTGCTTTTTAATATACTATCTAGGTTGGTCATAACTTTCCTTCCAAGGAGCAAGCGTCTTTTAATTTCATGGCTGCAATCAGCATCTGCAGTGATTTTGGAGCCCAAAAAAATAAAGTCTGACACTGTTTCCACTGTTTCCCCATCTATTTCCCATGAAGTGATGGGACCAGATGCCATGATCTTTGTTTTCTGAATGTTGAGCTTCAAGCCAACCTTTTCACTCTCCTCTTTCACTTTCATCAAGAGGCCTTTGAGTTCCTCTTCACTTTCTGCCATAAGGGTAGTGTCATCTGCATCAAACTACCGCACAATTGCACTCATCTCACACGCTAGTAAGGTCATGCTCAAAATTCTCCAAGCCAGGCTTCAGCAGTATGTAAACCGTGAACTCCCAGATGTTCAAGTAGGGTTTAGAAAAGGCAGAGGCACCAGAGATTAAATTGCCCACATCCGCTGGATCATGGAGAAAGCAAAAGAGTTTCAGAAAAACATCTATTTCTGCTTCATTGACTGTGTCAAAGCCTTTGACTGTGTCGATCACAATAAACTGTGGAACATTCTGAAAGAGATGGGAATCCCAGACCACCTGACCTGCCTCTTGAGAAACCTGTATGCAGGTCAGGAAGCAACAGTCAGAACTGGACATGGAACAACAGACTGGTTCCAAATAGGAAAAGGTGTACGTCAAGGCTGTATATTGTCACCCTGCTTATTTAACTTATATGCAGAGTACATCATGAGGAACGCTGGGCTGGAAGAAGCACAAGCCTAAAGATTAGATTAACTTAAAAAAGAAAAACCTGTAAAGTGCTCTCATTTTACTCTTTAATATTTTATAATACAAACATTTGAAGAAGCTCAATAATAAGTGATGTGGGTAAAGGAAATCCCAAACCACTAAGAAGTGACTGATAATGCAAAAGCCAAGATTTTAAAATAAGAGACTTAGAATTTAAAACTTTTTAAGCTAAAGAATCTTCCCAGGTGGCGCTAGTGGTATAGAATCCGCCTGCCAACGCAGGAGACAGTAAGAGACTTGCGTTCCATCCGTGGGTCGGGAAGATCCCCTGGAGAAGGGAATGGCAACCCACCCCAGTATTCTGGCCTGGGAAATCCCAAAGACAGAGGAGCCTGGTGGGCTGCAGTCCATGGGGCTGCAGAGTCGGACACAACTTAGTGACTAAGCCTGCACGCAGGAACACGTGAGTAGTCCCAAACTTCAGGGCCGTGGTCAAGGTAGAGGAGAGAGAAGTCGCTCAGATGTGTCTGACTCTTTTCGACCCTGTAGACTGTGGCCCACCAGGCTCCTCCATCCACGGGATTCTCCAGGCAAGAATACAGGAGTGGGGTGCCATTTCCTTCTCCAGGGGATCTTCCCGACCCAGGGATCGAACCTGGATCTCCTGCACTGTGGGCAGATGCTTTACTCTCTGAGCCACCAGGGAAGCCCCCAAGGTAGAGGTGGTGGTGCTAATTAAATTAAATTAAATTAGACTTCCTCAAGTGTCAAGCTCTTAGGACACTAGCCTAAGATGTTTCCTGTCTTCTCTACTTTTCCTTAGAAAGTGTTTGGGGGAAATTACCACACGGGATGCTTTAGCCCACAAGCCTTGAAATAATCCTAGACAACTTTGGTACTACAATCTGTGAGAACAGGTTCCACCCATGGCAGGACCTCCAGGACACAGATTTATGAAACAGAATTATTTTATAAAGAAAGGCCTTGGGAGTGAGGAGTAAATAGAAGCAAGGATCCATTCCAGCCGAGACCGGAGGTTTTCTGAACTTACTTACAAAAGAGAAACAGACTCATTTATGGTGATCAAGGCGGAGAATGGGAGGGGGAGATAAATTGGGACTTTGGGATGGACATGTACACACTGTTCTATTTACAATGGATAACCAACAAGAATCTACTGTACAATCTGGGGAACTGTGCTCAACACTCTGTAACAACCTAAATAAAAAAAGAATCAACTGTAAAAAAGAAAAACAAAAAAACGATATATGTACATGCTTGGCTGATTCACTCTGCTGTACAGCAGTCACTAACCCAACACCGTAAAGCACATATGTAAAATGTGATAGTTGCTCAGCCAAGTCCACTCTTTGCGACCCCACGGACTGTAGGATCCTCTGTCCGTGGAATTCCCCAGGCAAGAATACTGGAGTGGGTTGCCGTGCCCTCCTCCAGGGGATCTTCCCAACCCAGGGATCGAAGCTGGGTCTCCTGCATTGACAGATGGTTTCTTTACCGTCTGAGCCACTAAGGAAACTCCAAACCAACTATACTCCAATTAAAAAAAAAAAAGTGACTGCCTCACTCATCCTTCCAAAATGTCCAAGTTTCCGATTTCCAAGTTTCTAAGTTAGTGACACTGCAGTTTGGGTGCTAGTGAGCCGTTCTGTAAATTGAGTTTGTGAACTTGACCTTGAGTTCATCCAAAGCATCAGGTTCTGATGAATGAACAACAATATTAAGGTCTTTGCATCAGCCCTGGGCTCATCTAAAATGATTAAAACTTAAAATTGCACATGGCCTTTGTGACTCCCCCTCTAAACGGGACGTAGTTAAAGTGGATTATTTCTCAAGCACGGATTTGAGAAAACAAAGGGCTTCTGTTTTAACAGTGACGTGGAGAACAGCACAGACTCCCAGAGCAAGTAAACCATTCAGTTCAGTCGCTCAGTTGTGTCCGACTCTTTGCGACCCCATGAATCACAGCACACCAGGCCTCCCTGTCCATCACCAGCTCCAGGAGTTCACTCAAACTCATGTCCATCGAGTTGGTGATGCCATCCATCCATCTCATTCTCTGTCGTCCCCGTCTCCTCCCGCCCTCAATCCCTCCCAGCAAACCATTAGGGCAATGCAAAGCAGCTCCCAGCTCATCACAAGTTTAAGCTAGATACTTGGAGATGTCTTGCAAAAGATTATTTCTGAATCCAAAGTATGCATTTTCAAAGGTCACCCCAGGAAAGAAATCTTTGTGCGAGCTACACTGATTCATATGTATTCATAAATGACTGTGTTTTTAAAGTTCAGTAATTGTGATGTTTGAAACCAGCGAGATCTCTCCCAAGACCAATAGGAGCAAGACATTTCATTTTGGTAACACTCTCCAGCAGAAATATGGTTTTAATAATGCAACCTTCAGTGTTCACTCTGATCCTCAGCACTGCTGTGTTCCTACCATAAAAGCTGCATGGGAGCCGCGTTGCCTGGAGCGAGCTGACAGACAGAATTAACTGTGTCCTTACAACTCACTTCTGGATCCACAAAGAACCATGCCTGACAGCATCATGAGGGTCACCCTTCTTCACCGGAGCCTGCAGTACACGACTGAACGCGAAAATCTCTTCAACCTCTCACAGAACCATGACCTAAATGCTAACTTGCCTTTGTGGGCTCTATTGACAAAGCAACTTGCTGGCCCCTGGTCTGCATAGCTACATACTCCCGGAGATTGAGAACTTGCACCCGATTTAACTCTTCTCCACTTGCCTGGTGGCTCAGACGGTAAAGCGTCTGCCTACAACGCGGTAGACCCGGGTTTGATCCCTGGGTCGGGAAGATCTCCTGGCAAAAGAAACGGCAACCCACTCCACTATTCTTACCTAGAAAATCCCATGGACGGAGGAGCCTGGTAAGCTAAGTTCATGGGGTCGCAAAGAGTCGAACAACGGAGCGACTGTACTCACTCCACTTCAGAAAGTGCTTGTGGTATATTCACACGTGCAAAGAACACGTCTTCTGTATTTGTTGAAGACTCAACCGAATCTTTCTCGCCTCTTGAAGATGGGCCAGATGATCACAAAACTTCAACCCAAGAACTTGGAGCATGGCTGTATTCTCTGTTTCATCTCTTGAATGTCTTCATCTCCCAGGTCCCGTCTTTCCCATTTCCACCACCCCATGTTTCTCTTCAAATGATGTCCATGTGCGTAGGCAAGGTACCATGACCTCGTGGAGCTGGGGGAGGGAGCCGTGGGTCCTTCCACGTGCATGACCTAAATTCTCACTCTTCTCTGCAGCAGAAGGACCTGTGTGGTCTGGTTGCTGGACTCACGGACATCTGTCCACTCTGTTCTTCTGGGAGGACGTGCCCGGAAGCCCATGGTCCCAGCCACGTGTCCCAGGTTTCCAAGTATGAAGGTGGCCAACTCTCCTCCTCTCTCAGCCCTCGCTGACCCCTTAGCCTTCTCAGCTCCTCCGTGTCTCCTCATTAAAGCCTATGTAAAACTTATGATTCCCGTACTTGTGCAAACACTCAGGTGAGCTACAATCACTGCCCCCAGTTCATCAAAACACAGCCTCAGACAGGTCATCAAAACACTGCCCCCAAAGTTCCTAAATCACGTAAGAACAAGAGCTACTGCACAAATGGCCTTTCTCTGAGAGCCTGCTCATGTCCCAAGCAGAGACTAGAGAGACAGCTCCAAAATTCCAAGACATTTCCCAACCATTTCAATGTCTGTCACTGTTTTTGTTCGGTCGCTAAGTTTTTGCGACCCCATGGACTGCAGCACGCCAGGCTTCTCTGTCCTTCACCATCTCCTTTGGTTCAGTTCAGTTCAGTCGCTCAGTCGTGTCCGACTCTTTGCGACCCCATGAATCACAGCACGCCAGGCCTCCCTGTCCATCACCAACTCCCGGAGTTCACTCAGACTCATATCCATCGAGTCGGTGATGCCATCCAGCCATCTCATTCTCTGTCGTCCCCGTCTCCTCCCGCCCCCAATCCCTCCCAGCATCAGAGTCTTTTCCAGTGAGTCAACTTATTGCATGAGGTGGCCAAAGTATTGCAGTTTCAGCTTTAGCATCAGTCCTTCCAGTGAACACCCAGGATTGATCTCCTTTAGAATGGACTGGTTGGATCTCCTTGCAGTCCAAGCGACTCTCAAGAGTCTTCTCCAGCACCACAGTTCAAAAACATCACTTCTTCGGCCATCAGCTTTCTTCACAGTCCAACTCTCACATCCACACATGACCACGGGAAAAACCATAGCCTTGACTAGACGGACCTTGGTTGGCAAAGTAATGTCTCTGCTTTTTAATATGCTATCTAGGTTGGTCATAACTTTCCTTCCAAGGAGTAAGCGTCTTTTAATTTCCTGGCTGCAATCAGCATCTGCAGTGATTTTGGAGCCCAAAAAAATAAAGTCTGACACTGTTTCCACTGTTTTTCCATCTATTTCCCATGAAGTGATGGGACCAGATGCCATGATCTTTGTTTTCTGAATGTTGAGCTTCAAGCCAACCTTTTCACTCTCCTCTTTCACTTTCATCAAGAGGCCTTTGAGTTCCTCTTCACTTTCTGCCATAAGGGTGGTGTCATCTGGATATCTGAGATTATTGATATTTCTCCCGGCAATCTTGATTGCAGCTTGTGCTTCTTCCAGCCCAGCGTTCCACCATCTCCTTAGGTTTGCTCAAATTCATGTCCATTGAGTCAGTGATGCTATCTGACCATCTCATCCTCTGCCGCCCCGTTCCCCTTCAATGTTTCCTGCGTCTTCTGCATTGGCAGACGGATTCTGTACCACTGAGCCACCTGGGAACCCCCTTCAATGATTAGCTCCAACCTGGAGGAGGAGGAGAATCCTGGTTTCTGATCACTGTCCTTCCACTCTTGCTCACAGTCCACCAGGACAGTAGAGACAGACTTCCTATTTCATTTTCTTTCAGCAGTCATACTCTCCTTGAAGATGGTGCCAGGATGCCCACCCAGCCTTAAGGACTGCTGTAGAAGGAACGTCTGTGACTCCCCCAAATTCATATGTGGAAAGCTTTTCCCCAGTGGTATGGTTTTAGCAGGGATGGCATTAGGAGGTGAAAAAGTCATTAGTGTGGAGCCCTCAGAATGGGATAAGGGCCCTTCTAAAGAGGCCCCAGAGAGCCCCTTCGCCTCTCCCAGCCTATGAGGATTCAGAGAGAAGACGGCCGTGTGTGAACCAGGAAGCTCTCCCACCCAGAGAGAAGACGGCCATCTTTGAATCAGGAAGCAGGCTCTCACCAGAGACCAAATCAGCCGGGGACTTGATCTTGGACTTCCAACCTCCAGACAAGTGAGACGTGTTTCTACTCTTTATAAGCCACCCTTACGTGTCTGCTAAGTTGCTCAGTCATATCCAGCTCTTTGTGACCCTATGGACTGCAGCCCACCAGGCTCCTCTGTCTATGGGACTCTCCAGGCAAGAATACTGGGGTGGGCTGCCATTTTCTTCTTCAGGGGTCTTCTCAGTCGAGGGATAGAAGTCAGTCTCCTGCCGTCTTCTGCACTGGCAGGCGGGTTCTTTACCACAGCACCACCTGGGAAGTCCATAAGCCACCTAGGCTGTGGTATTCCATTACACTAGCCCCAGGGCCAAGACAAGGGCAGAAATCATTATGACACCATTGAAAACACATTATCTGACCAGCACTGCTATCGTCACTTGCGATTCAAGCCACTTGGGAGCCAGCAATTATTCAAAACACAAATAACATCCTTCTGACTCGTGTTTTATGGAGCAAGAGTGCAAAGCACGTCTTGGCACAGAACACCCTGAGAATTTCTAACCAATCTCATCTTCATTCCTTCTCCACTCTTTTTTCCCCCCTACTTAATAACTGAACTGTGTCAGAGGACTATGTACCAGCTGGAGCAGTGAACGATATTCTGTGCTGCTACTCACACTTGCAGCAAAAACCTTCCCAATGATAACCCTCGAATAGGCTGGCGTCGGTGAGCTGAAGGTCAACATATCTGTTACGGGACCAAGCTGAACTTTAGGAAACGATTACTTTGTCCATTTCCAGGCCCCTGGGAGACCCTTCCACTCTTCCATTCAATTGATCAGCATCGCTATCTCAGTTCGGGGGCAGCAGGGCACAGCTGTTTCATCTAGAAGAAGAAAAGGACCGCTAACAGAATAACCAGACTACTTTCCAAGTCTGCTCAGTATTAGCCTGAAGAAAACATAAATGAAAGAGGAAACCGGCTGGTGGAGAAAGTCAGAGGTGCTTTATGCTTCTGTCAAGCAGAGGGTGTCACAGGGAGGTCTGGGGCTCTCAGGGGATGAATGGTCTACTTAATAACATCTGAACAGCATGAGGAGATGAGAATACAGAGGCACGTCTTCCTTCTCAGGGTGACGCCTCTGAGCAGCACCAAGTTGCCCGACATAAGGCAGGATGCTGGCAAGGAAGTCCGAAAGGGAGGCGATATATGGCTGATCTTAAAAAAGACTAATCGCTGAAGAATACTGAGTTTGACTCTCATTTTTTTCCCCCTGCACTTCCTTTGGTGCATTAAATAAGAGCATGTGGCTGTCCATGGTACGGAACATATTCTTGGTCTAATCAAGGTGTGGACAAAGATAGGTAAATTAACATAATGCATTCTTTAACTTAATAGATTTTTAAAAAATATAATTATTTTTAATTTGGAGGATAATTGCTTTACAATACTGTGCCGGTCTCTGCCATCCATCAAGACGAATCAGCCATAGGTATACATATGTCCCATCCCCCTTGAACCTCCCTCCCACCCCAACCCACCCCTTTAGCTTGTCCCAGACCACAGGGCTGAGATCCCAGCCTGATCCAGGGAATTTCCATTGGCGATCTAATTGAATCATACACATTACCATATGTAAAATCAGATATATTTTTTAAAAACGACTGTGGGGTTCATTTCCAGCTTTGTCACTTACTAACTTCGAAATTATTTGAGCTCTCAAGAGTCTCTGTGGCCTCGGCTCTAGAAGTGGGGTGAGTAACAGGATTTTGTGAAAATTCACAGGTTGTACCTATAAAAGCATCTGGAATATATGTGCATCTGTGAGTATGCCAGACAGAGAAGTAGATGTCTACGTGTGCATACAAGTATGTGTAATGTTGTCTAGTCACTCAGTCACATCCAACTTTGCTACGATCCCCTGGACTGTAGCCCGCCAGGCTCCTCTGTCCATGGGATTCTCCAGGCAAGAATACTGAAGCGGACTGCCATTCCCTTCTCCAGGGGATCTTCCCAACCCAAGAATCGAACTTGCGTTTCCTGCATCGCAGGCAAATTCTTTACCACTGAGCCACTGGGGAAGCCAAATATGTGTATACAGACATATAAACATATACACATACCCTCACTCATATACATATGAGTATTATATGCATACGAGTATTATATTCAGATGTGTATCTGTACATATGGATGCAAATATTAATTCATGTCCATTTCTTTTCTTCAGATTTTCAGCAAGCCAGACTCTTATGCTCTAGGAGTCGTAGCAAGGAGCCTTCTGCTCTTGGTTTGTATCTTGTGAGTTTCTGTTTGCAGATACTGTCCCTGTTTCCTCCCTGGACGCTGACCGGCAGGAGATGACCACTTCCTCCATCATCACGGGCTGCCCTGTCCTTCTCATCACTGGTCTCCGTGTGGATGCGACATTCAGACCTCGAGAAGGAGCACTGTGGCCTCATCCACAGGCAGGACGTGTGCCTTCTGAACAACAGGCCCTTGGCCACGGCTGTATGCCAAATGTGGGTCACAGTGCACTCACGGGGACACCTGCCTGGATGGCTGTCTGTTCATATGCTCGTTTTTACTACTGACTCTCTGGGCTGTGACTCACACACACCTAAGGCTGCCATTGGGCTGCCATGTCTATGTCCTGTGGGTATTTTTCCCCCCTTTTTTTCTTTCTGAGAACTCCTATTTGATTCTGATTCTGTTGGGAGGTCTCAGACTCTGCATTTCCAACAAGCTCCCGGGGGACGACAGTGCTCCTGGCTTGTGGACCAAAGCCTAAAAACCTGCGGACCAAAGGCCGCAGCTGGAATCGCCCGGGGAAGCTTTAACTCACAAATTTAAAAGTCTGAGCGGTACATCCGAAAGGAAATCAACCCTGAACATTCATGGGAGGGACTGAGGATGAAGCTCCAATACTCTGGCCACCTGATAGGAAGGGTGGACTTATTGGGAAAGACCTTGATGCTGGGAAAGACTGAAGGCGGGAGGACAAGGGGACCAAGGAGGGTGAGATGGTTGGATGGCATCACCCACTCAGTGGACGTGAGTTTGAGCACGCTCCAGGAGTTGGTGATGGACACGGAGGCCTGGCGTGCTGCAGTCCATGGGGTTGCAGAGTCGGAATACGACTGAACAATTTAGAAATCAGTGAAATAAGAACTACAGTGTATCCTCAGGAGGGAAGTTTCTTTCTTCAGTGGATCACTGGCGGTGACTGTCTGGAGAAATTTTTGGTTACCACAAAGCAAAGGCAGGGAGGGCAGGTGACCGACATGGGAAATGGAGCGACATGAACACATTGTCCAGCCCCAAACAGCCACGGCGCCCAGCCTCAAACACCCTTGATGGCGCTCTTACACCGAACCATGCCACGGACATCTGCTATTTACCAGTACAGTATAAACTTAACTCTGCACTACTTCACGGATGAATACCTGGTTATTGTACGTTGAAAAAAAATACCCTGCTCATCCTGCAGAAGGTTTTGATAATTGGTCCTGTTTACTTGAGATGTGGAATAGCAAATAGCCATTTCTTCCTGCTTATCTCAGACAATAAAAAAAAAAAAAAAACTTCTGCCTGCAATGTGGGAGACCTGGGTTTGATCCCTGGGTTGGGAAGATCCCCTGGAGAATCCCACAGACAGAGGAGGCTGGCGGGCTACAGTCCATGGGGTCGCAAAGAGTCGGACACGACTGAGTGATTAAACAACAGCAATCAGACACAATGGGACAAGACAGACAGCAGGAGTCCCCCCAGATCTGACAACTTAGGGGCTGTATTTCCTTGAGATCGACCTTGATTATAAACCATGAATTCTGTACGGCAGACTTTTGAGACAGAATCATTGCGCTGTGATGTTTTAACTACCAAACTCCTTCAGAAAGGGCCTTCTGTGTTGTAGTATGTCATTCTCTGCATGCACAGTGCAGCTAAGTGCTTTATAAAGGTAGGTTTCATTCGGTTCAGTTCAGTTGCTCAGTCGTGTCCGACTCTTTGCGAACCCATGGACTGCAGTATGCCAGGGCTCCCTGTCCATCACCAACTCCCCGAGCTTGCTCAAACTCATGTCCATCGAGTCGGTGATGCCATCCAACCATCTCATCCTCTGACATCCCCTTCTCCTCCTGCCTTCAATCTTTCCCAGCATCAGGGTCTTTTCCAATGAGTCAGCTCTTCGCATCAGGTGGTCAAAGTATTTGCGTTTCAGCTTCACATCAGTCCTTCTAATGTACACCCAGGACTGATCTCCTTTAGGATGGACTGGTTGCATCTCCTTGCAGTCCAAGGAACTCTCAAGAGTCTTCTCCAACACCACAGTTCAAAAGCACCAATTCTTTGGTGCTCAGCTTTCTTTATAGTCCAACTCTCACATCCATACATGACCACTGGGAAAACCATAGCCTTAACTAGACGGACCTTTGTTGACAAAGTAAGGTCTCTGCTTTTCAATATTTTGGTTTCATGACCTACTTGAAAATGTGCAGGAAGAAACTGAGGGATGGCTGGTATCAATGAATCATCAGAGAAGCTCAGCCTTGTGCAGCTCTGTGGAAAGATGCTAGGGCAGGACTCTTTATGAATTTGATTCCATGTAGCAGCGTATCTTTTATTTTCTGCATTTCCTTCCTAGCTCTGCAAATATTCTCCACAGAAGGGAAGAAAATAAACTGTTGGCTTTTTTACTGAGGCACGGAAACCAGACATATGCATTAAACAATTGAAGGGTAAAGAATATTTCTCACCCAGAGCTACGGAAGCTAAAAATCAAACACTGCAAAAGCAAGCTACGTTCTTACCATTTCTCTAGAATTTAAGAGTGTCTTCCATGCTGATTCAAACTGTTTACTCCTAGCTTGACATGAGCAAAAATCTGTGAATGAACCACTAGCTTTTGATGTGTACGTATACGTATGTGAATATCTGCGTGTGTACAGCCACATACCTCGCAGCACACTCTTATGAACGCAGAATCCAGGGTAGAATGTTTGATACAAATATCCTTTTCAGAATAGGTCAAGAGTACAGTGAACAGTATGACTGCTTTCTGAGTATCATTTCCAATCATTTAGTTCATCAAGTTATAATCTGCCATATTATGAAATATTCAAAAGTGTTAGGACATGACAGAGTCTCAGTCTGTCACTGGGTGTATTTAAATACTTTTAGAGACAGTCTGTATATAAAACAGATCCAACCTTTGAGAAACCTACACTTGGTATTAAAAAGCAGATACATCACTTTGCCAAAAAAGGTCTGCATAGTCAAAGCTATGGTTTTCCCAGTTACGTACGATGTGAGATTTGGACCATAACAAAAGCTAAGCACCAAAGAATTGATGCTTTTGAACTGTGGTGTCGGAGAGGACTCTTGTGAGTCACCTGGGCAGCAAGCAGATCAAAGCAGTCAATCCTAAAGGAAATTGATCCCGAATATTCATTGGAAGGACTGAAGCTGAAGCTCCAAGACTTTGGCCACCTGATGCAAAGAGCTGACTCATTGGAAAAGACCCTGATGATGGGAAAGATTGAGGGCAGGAGGAGAAGGGGACGACAGAGGATGAGATGGTTGGATGACATCACTGATTCAATGGACAGGAGTTTGAGCAAACTCCAGGAGATAGTGAAGGACAGGGAAGCCTGGCGTGCTGCAGTCCGTGGGGTTGCAAAGAGTCAGACACGACTAAGCAACCGAACAACAACGTTTGAAGTCTCTTCTGCTTGCAAAGTGAATTATATGCTGTATGCCACTTTTCTGTCCTATAGACATCCAGAAGGGACGTTCTCAGATACACTGGACACGGAATCAGAGGATTCTGGCCTTGCTGGTGCAGTGGGGAAATGATATGCTCAAAGGATAAAAGGGAGGAGTGAGATCAAGGGTGAGGGACTCCAGAGGCCAAGGCTCCTCAACCTTCCGTATTACAGACGGTGGGCGAGAGCCTCAGCAGCCACTTGCAAAGCCCCGGAGGAAGAAGGAGAGGCAGGAAGAGAAGTTTGTGCACAGGACTCCAACCAGGCTGAATCCTACTGAACCCTACATACAGCTGATCCCAACACAAATGTGACAATGAATGTATACCAGGGAAGTCGCCAGAAGCCATTTGTTTGATGCAAGGATAAGCATCACACCGGATGTATCAACCTTACGCCACCACCATGTGCGGACGCGCTAAGAGAAGATGCTCCTGGGGGATCCTAGGGATGCGACGTCACTGCATCCAGTGGGATTCCTATATTCACATCAAACAAATGGCTTATGGTGACGTCCACTGTATACATTCAGTGTCACATTTATGTTGGGATCTTCAGTATGCAGTGTTAAGTGGGGTTCAGCTAAGGGCTTCCCTGGTAGCTCAGTTGTTAAAGAATCCTTCTGCGATGCAGGAGACCCTGGTTCAATTCTTGGGTCAGGAAGATCCGCTGGAGAAGGGACAGGCTACCCACTCCAGTCTTCTTGGGCTTCCCTGGTGGCTCAGCTGGTAAAGAATCTGCCTGCAACGCAAGACCTCGGTTCGATCCCTGGGCTGGGAAGATCCGCTGGAGAAGGGAAAGGCTACCCACTCCAGTCTTCTTGGGCTTCCCTGGTGGCTCAGCTGGTAAAGAATCTGCCTGCAACGCAAGACCTCGGTTCGATCCCTGGTCTGGGAAGATCCCCTGGAGAAGGGAAAGGCTACCCACTCCGGTATTCTGGCCTGGAGAATTCCATGGACTGTCCACGGGGTCGCAGAGAGTCGGACACGACTGAGAGACTTTTACTTTGAGGGCCTTCCCTGTTGGCTCAGACTCCACCCTCGCCAAGCACAGAACCCGGGTTTGATGCCCGATCAGGGAACTAGATGACACATGCCGCAACTAAGTCCCGGCACAGACGAATAAAGAAATTAAAAGAAATGTTAAGGAAAGAAAACGCTTCTGTTCTGTGCTCTTGCAGAATGCACATCTCCTAACACCACATGTTCCAAAGAATACGTGTGCACGGTGGGTGTTTGCCACCAACCTGCCCACATGTGTCGTCTCGTCCGGCCTTCCCTTCCCTTCAGCAAGGGAAGAGAATCCCAAGGGCATCCCAGGATCCAGGAGCGTTTTAGGTACAGGGCTTTAGGTATGTCTGCACCTTAACTTCTCTCTCATTAAAGGGTTGAGCAGTAAGTCACAATGAGTCTTTCCCCCAAAGATTATGACTCTCGTGTCTGAGCTGAAAGCAATAAAAACAACCTGGGTAGCTGTGATTTTAAAAAAAACAAAACAAGTATCTGGCTCGGTGATATGGTTTATTTATTTCAATAAATATTTTTAAAGTAATGGGGAAATTCAGCTTCACCCTGAGTCATTTAAAGCATCTTCAAGTCAAGATTTCAGTTAATAACTCCCTCTGACATCATTTTTGTTGTTCAGTTGCTCAGCTGTACCTGACTGTTTTGCGACCCCATGGACTGCAGCACGCCAGGCTTCCCTGCTCTTCATTGTCTCCCGGAGTTTGCTTAAATTCCTGTCCATCACGTGGGTGATGCCATCCAACCATCTCATCCTCTGTCGCCCGCTTCTCCTCCTGCCCTCAATCTTTCTCAGCATCAGGGTCTCTTCCAATGAGTCAGTTCTTCTCATCAGGTGGCCAGAGTATTGGAGCTTCAGCTTCAGCACCAGTCCTTCCAATGAATCTTCAGGAATATTCAGGATGTGCCTATCACTGCATGTATTAACAGTCCTGGCCACCTGGCAGTGGGTACCACTGCGGGAGGAGGGGTGAGCTGGGGGTAGTACCAGAAAGTAAGTAGGTATTTGTTGAAAACAAGAAATCATGAGCTGGAAGTTAAATCGAGGGAACGGACAGACACACGTTCCCTCAGTGTGACAGATGTGAACACCACGCCATCATCATGCAATAACGGGCCAGAGCAAAATTTTCTTACAACTAAATTCCCCTTCACGAGCAACCTGTTGCATTTTTCAGGAAAGAAATAGACAAAACAGCATTAAGATACATTTCCCTTCATTTCCCACATGTGTATAATAAAAACTTCAAAAATAGTTTGAAATGCCACTGCTATAAAAGGTGATAACAGTAACAACGGCGGGGCGGGGCCGGGGAAGAAATCTACATTCTCAAAATTCTCCTAAACTTTTATTAGTGCTTGGGGAAGCAAAAGTGGAAAACGGAGGATATCAATATCTTGATTGCACAGTTATCTATTTAATCTGAGTAAACTCATTTTGGGCTTCCCTGGTGACTCAGATTATCAATAAAGCATCTGCCTGCAATGCGAGAAACCCAGGTTCAATCCCTGGGTTGGAAAGATCCCATGGAGGAGGAAAGGGCAACCCACTCCAGTATTCTTGCCTGGAGAATCCCATGGACGGAGGAGCCTGGTGGGCTACAGCCCATGGGATTGCAAAGAGTCGGACACGACTGAGTGACTTTCTTTTCTTTCTAAACTCGTTTTACCACACTGGGTGTAAATATGATAGAGTGTAGAGTGGAATGTATAAGGTACATTTGTATATTTGTACCAGTACAAATTAGTACACCGTTAGTACAAATTTTAGCTAAATGGCAAGATATACGACTTAGAGGATTTTTTCATTTTTTTGCTTATCTCTTTAAATCTCTTTATTTTTCCTTAAACATTTGCTTGTGATGTAGACCATTTTTAAACTCTTTATTGAACGTGTTACAACTTTGCTTCTGTTGTTTACATTTTCTTTTGGCCTGAGGTGCATGCAGTCTTAGCTCCCCAAGCAGGGATCGAACCACAGCGTCTGTACTGGGAGGCCAAGTCTGAACCACTGGACTGCCTGGGAAGTCTTCCTATAAATTTTTCAGATAGGCAGTGGTGCTTTAGAAGAATCATTTGTTCTGAAAATTCAGCCTAGGATGTTATGACCATGTAGAGGACAAGAAAGGACTATTTCAGGGATCTGCCCTAAGAATCGCTGAGACTTTTCACAGCGCTTTGCTTTCAAGAATTCAGATGCCTGGCATGAAGATACTGGTTATTGCAAATCCCGTCAAATATGCTGTGGCTGATCTGATCTGATCTGATGGAATGAAAACGTTTGTTCCGTAACTGAAGATGAACTGACCAGGTTTTAAAAAGATGAAACCAAAGCAAGTCACTGAAAACTCTGTTTCCAGGGCGTGTAGGTATACACACACACACACACACACACACACACACACAAACACACATATTTAGGTGAACTGCTATGAATACACATAGCTGGCAGTTTAGAAGGGTATGCTGAGAATTTTAAATACCGGCGAGCTATGGCAGATATATTATATTAGGTGACCAGGTAGAACTTGACTGGGAAAATTCAGAGTTTCACCCCCAAGTCCAAAGACTGAAATTAATCTGTAAACATATTTTCATTACAACGACACCAAAGCCTGATTTAACTTACTCTTGCTATCAAATGATCAAATCCATCATTGTTCCCCAACATTGTATTTTAAAAATAAGTTCGACAGGCTCTCTTTGAGTCTTTTTCAATGGTTGGATTTAAATATCATGCTATTTCAGGACTCTGAGCCTATGGAATCTGAACATAAATTGCTGGAAAAAGAGAGAGAAAGAGTACAGAAAGATAAGAAAATGAAAAATAAGTCCACTGAACTGTGCGTAACAAATGTTATACTAAAGGAACTTGAAATTTTGGGGATAGCTAGAATCGTATACATGAATACAGGCTTCCCAGGTGGCTCAATGCAGAGGATCCATTTGCCAATGCAGGAGACACAGGAGACATAACACACACAAGTTCAATCCTAGGGTCGGGAAGATCCCCTGGAGGAGGAAACGGCAACCCACTCCAGTGTTCTTGCCTGGAGAATCCCATGGACAGAGGAGCCTGGGGAGCTGCAGTCCATGGGGTCACAAAGAGTCGGGCACGACTGAGCACAGTATAGTACAGTACAAAACACACACACACATATTGGATATTCACAGACACACACATACACACACACATATCCAAAACACTATAAACATGTATGTGCTTAGTTGCTCAGTCATGTCCGACTCCTTGCGACCCCATGGACAGTAGCCCACCCGACTCCTCTGTCTGTGGAATTCTCCAGGCAAGAACACTGGTGCGAGTAGCCTTTCCCTTCTCCAGGGGATCTTCCCAACCCAGGGATTGAACCCGGGTTTCCAGCATCGCAGGCAGATTCTTACGTATATAATACATAAGAAATACATATGTAATATAATATAAAACTGTATATAATGCAGTATACACACAGTTACATAATACAAACCGATAGTAGTGGTTCCACTGTGTAAAGAATATAATTTCACCAATTGAGCATGTTTAAGGGAAAATTCTGAAAGAGATGGGAATCCCAGACCACCTGACCTGCCTCTTGAGAAACCTGTATGCAGGTCAGGAAGCAACAGTCAGAACTGGACATGGAACAACAGACTGGTTCCAAATAGGAAAAGGAGTACGTCAAGGTTGTATATTGTCACCCTGCTTATTTAACTTATATGCAGAGTACATCATGAGGAACGCTGGGCTGGAAGAAGCACAAGCTGGAATCAAGATTGCTGGGAGAAATATCAATAACCTCAGATATGCAGATGACACCACCCTCATGGCAGAAAGTGAAGAGGAACTCAAAGGCCTCTTGATGAAAGTGAAAGAGGAGAGTGAAAAGTTGGCTTGAAGCTCAACATTCAGAAAACAAAGATCATGGCATCTGGTCCCATCACTTCATGGGAAATAGATGGGGAAACAGTGGAAACCATGTCACACTTTATTTTTTGGGCTCCAAAATCACTGCAGATGCTGATTGCAGCCATGAAATTAAAAGACGCTTACTCCTTGAAAGGAAAGTTATGACCAGCCTAGATAGCATATTAAAAAGCAGAGACATTACTTTGCCAACCAAGGTCCGTCTAGTCAAGGCTATGGTTTGTTGGTGATGGACAGGGAGGCCTGGCGTGCTGTGGTTCATGGGGTTGCTAAGAGTCGGACACGACTGAGCGACTGAACTGAACTGAACTGAACTGAAGGGAAAATAAACTGAGAAAAGTAGTCTGAGTTGACTATTTTAATGAGTTTCTTTTCAACTAGATCCCATATGTATGAAAACTGAGCTGGCCTCATGATGCAAGTCATCACTGCAGATGGTATTGCTTGCACGTGGGAGCAGGGGACGCCCAAACCTAAGGAGACACAGCAAGTCTCTGTTGACTCCTCTCGTACAAGCTGGGGCCCTCTCAGCAGTGCCCACTGCTTTCTTCAGATCTCACTGACTGCAGGAATATTTGGAGAAGGAAGTTGAGAAGTAAGCTCTCGTAATTGTGACGCGGAGGAGGTGAAGGGACTCGGGTGTGGCGTGGGCCTGATAAATAGCCATCCGGTTATTCCCCGAGAAGTTCTTGGATTGGAATTTTCCCGTAAGTTTGTTAAAAGCAAGAGGGTTTCCCTTAGTGAAAGTGAAAGTCACTCAGTCATGTCCAACCCTGCAACGCCGTGGACTATATAGTCCATGAAATTCTCCAGGCTAGAATCCTGGAGTGGGTAGCCTTTCCCTTCTCCAGGGGATCTTCCCAACCCCAGGGATCGAACCCAGGTCTCCCACCTTGTAGGCGGATTCTTTACCAGCTGAGCCACCAGAGAAGGTTTGCCTTATACACATAAATATCAATAACAAAACCCAAGAGCCTCACACATTTACTGAGAGGAACATAAAGGTTCTGGGTGGGGGTGGGTGGGCTGATTCTCATCATCTATCTCATTATTCCAACATAAATTGCCATCACCTACATTATTAAATATTTATGGCCTACCAAATACGGCATTGCTATTAAAACATTCCAAAATGCAGATATTTCAGTACAGATTAATAATTACTCTGTGATCAGGATCTTAAATTCTTATCTGTGCAAGAATGCGTATGGCTTTGTGTCATAAACTACGTGATTAAGAATGGGAAATTCCAGGCAAAATGAAATCTAGCTGAGGTCACTTTTTCAATTCTAACTAATCCATCCTTACTTGTGATATCATATTTTTGTGAGACCAGTTGCTGTTTTCACACCTAAATCTCCTTTTCTAGATGTAGTTCAGTTCAAAGATATTGATGGAAGAAACTGAAGGGGACCCAAACAAATGGAAAGTCCACCAGGCTCCTCTGTCCATGGGCTTCTCCAGGCAAGAATACTGGAGTGGGTTGCCATTCCCTTCTCCAGGGGATCTTCTCGACCCGGGGACTGAACCCAGGCCTTGCGCATTGCAGGCAGATTACTTTACAAACTAAGCCACCATGGAAGCCCCGTTACTTGACTAACCATGGTAATTTCTTCTATTCCTAACACTTAATGGTTTTGTTTCACTTTCTTTCCAAGTTCAAATCTTCTCTGTTTCCGTGTGTCACATGCTAGGAGCCTGGAATTGCATGAGAAATACTCAGATTTATGATATTCAGATATTCAACTGATTTGGTCAGGACTCAGTGGCATCAGAAAATGTGTCTACTAATTTGAACACTCACCTTCTCTGGGATATTTTAATACTGGAAAAAAATCCTAATTCCCACACTGAAGAGGTATACTGTCTTTTAAACAACTTCCATCTCCCTAAAGTCAATACACGGACTGCAAGGATATCCAACCAGTCCATCCTAAAGGAAATCAACCCTGGATATTCATTGGAAGGGCTGATGCTGAAGTTGAAACTCCAATCCTTTGGCCACCTGATGCGAAGAACCAACTCATTGGAAAAGACCTTGATGCTGGGGAAAGATTGAAGGCGGGAGGAGAAGGGGACAACAGAGGATTGAGATGGTTGGATGGCATCACCAACTCAATGGACATGATTTTTGAGCAAACGCTGGGAGATAGGGGAAGACAGGGAAGAATGCGTGAGCTGCCATCCATGGGGTCATAAGGAGTCAGATGTGACTTAGAGACTGAAGAACAGCATCCATCTTCCTACGGTCGACGCATGGAATAATAATTTCTGCTTAGTAGAGACTTGAGTATGCAGTTTTATGTAAAACAAAGCACGCATTCAACTCTGTTGTGAACTCGCTCCTGTCTGAACAATACCTGTCTGTTGTTACAGACTGGGCACTCCTGGTTTCTTACACAATTAGCACATCTCAAAACACACACACCTGGGGTCCGAAATGCCAGGGATGTCTGCATCTAAAACAGAGGTGTAAATAACCTGTCATTTCAACACACTTTTGCCAAGGAACGTAATTAACTAAGGAGGATTTGTGAAGATAGGAAACGTACAATCAGACTTTCATGACGTTTTTTTGAAACCAACATGATCTAAATAGAGTTCCTTCACATTTACTAACTCTAATATTCTGTAGTTTGCCAGAGAAAATAATTAGCCAGCAAAAAGCCAAAAAAAGAAACAACAAACCACCCCAAACCATGTGAGCTAAGAAGCAACACTTCCATATTCAAATGAAAAACTAATTTCAACCTATTTCATGCTTTTCCTATTGGAAAACAAGGAAGATTTTTAAATGTGTGCTTTTTAAATGTCCAGATTCAAAAAAATAAATAAATAAATGTCCAGATTCATGACTTGTCTAATTGTCATCGATATTATAAATGTATTCATCAAAACGTTCTATATTATGAAAACTAAATTGGCAAAATACCTATGTTAAAGGGACAGCCAATTATTTTTGAAATAACCTTTGTTCTCTATTATAACCTCTGAATCAACAATATGTTTATTTGGAGCCACCGAATTTGATTTGCCAGATTTCTTCAGGTCTTCCTAAACGGCTGCACTATCAATTGTTGTCTGTTACAATCACTCTCTACCCAGTCACTCATTTTTGAGAAACATTTACCAGAGATTCCATCTACTTCTGATAATGACTTATTATTACTTGCTCCAGTACCCTTGCCTCGAGAATCCCATGGACAGAAGAGCCTGGCAGGCTACAGTCCATGGGGTCTCAAGAGTCGGACATGACTTAGTGACTAAACGACTACTTCTATTGATAGTTGGGAAGTGGCTGGTGGTTCTGAGTACTTAACCGTGAGCAAGCACGAGTGATAAAGCTGCTCTGTTTGGCAGTTTGTGTGCCTGGTGAGTGTCAGAAACCACGGCAGACAGATTCAAGCTGGTCCTCGGTGGACAAGAGGTGGATCCTTGTCTTCAGGAGTTTGTCCCCAAGAATTCTGATTCATCCTGACTCTTGCTGTTCATTCGTGTATTTTCCCCACCTAGATGAACCCATTTTCATGGACAAAGTCTGTAGACTAGCTTGCATGCGTGTGTACTAAACGTGCTTCAGTCGTGTCCGACTCTTTGTGACCCCGTGGACTGTAGCCCCGCCAGGCTCCTCTGTCCGTGGGATTCTCCAGGCAAGGATACTGGAGTGGGTTGCCATGACCTTCTCCAGGGATTCTTCCCGACCCAGGGATGGAACTTGCATCTCCTGCATTGGCAGGCAGATTTTTTTACCACTAAGTCACCTGGGAAGCCCTTCCTTCAGGGTAGGGGTTCCTAACCCAGGGGATCCAATGCCTGATGATCTGAGGCAGTAGTGATAGCAAAGAAGTGTGCAGCGAGTGTAATATGCTTGAATCACCCTGAAACCATCCTCACCCTGGTCTGTGGAAAAATTGTCATCTTCTAAACTGGCCCCTGGTACCAGAAAGTTTGGGGACCAATACTTCACGGTCAGCCCAGCAGAGAAGACAGCAACTGTGGCAACTAGGGGGCAGGGAAGTGGCCAAATTTCCTTTTCAGTCACCTACTGCACCTAGCAATTAGCATACTGTTAAAATAAAAGAGTTCTTTCAGCTCAGTTAAGTTCAGTCGCTCAGTGGTGTCCAACTCCTTGCGACCCCATGGACTGCAGCACGCCAGGCCTCCCTGTCCATCGCCAACTCCTGGAGTTTTCTCAAACTCATGCCCATTGAGTTGGTGATGCCATCCAACCATCTCATCCTCTGTCATCCCCTTCTCCTCCCGCCTTCAATCTTTCCCAGCATCAGGGACTTTTGCAATGAGTCACTTCTAGTGAAACACTAAACTATGGCGGGAGAAATTCCATGAGGCCATTCATAATTCTGATGTTTTGCATGTATAATTTGCTAGCTGTACAGCACATCGGTTATCTAGCTGCTTGAAGTCTACAAAAGTAAAGTACAATTTAGTGAGTGGACACAGATTAGGATGTAGCATAACCATTGTTTGCTGAGAGACACAGAAGGACTCAAGTAAGGGCTTAATTAACATATGGTAAAGGGACTTCCCTGGTCACCCAGTGGTTAAGAAGTCACCTTCCAGTGAAGGAGATGCACGTGATTCAGTCCCTGGTTGTGAAAATAAAAATCCCACATGCCTCAAGGCAACTAAGCCCAGGCATAGAAATGAAGACTCGAAACACCCTAATAAATATTTTAAATACATCTATATTTACATCTATGAAAGTGTGTTAGTCGCTCAGTCATGCTCGACTCTTTGCAACCTCATGGACAGTAGCCCGCCAGGTTCCTTTGTCCATGGAATTATCCAGGCAAGAATACTGGAGTGGGTAACCATTCCCTTTTCCTGGGGATCTTCCTGACCCAAGGATGGAGCCCAGGTCAGCTGCACTGGGAGTGGATTCTTCACTGTCTGAGCCAGCAGGAAAGCCCATATCTACAGATGGTAAGATAGTTGATAGAGATAGATGTATGTATATAGTATATGTATGGCTAAAAGAAAGCTAATCGCTAGAAAAAGTAATATGATTTTGAGTTCTCTGGCTGTTCCCTCTGAAGGCTGGTGATCTGGGACCTCTGTTCAGTACTTTTATTATCTCTTTGTAAATCTGAGTTAATGCAATGATCGGAGAAGGAATTCTTGTGTCATCTGGCAGACGACCAGTCATGCCTCTCTGCTCTGTTTAAGACTTCTGAATCTGCCAGGCACAGACTCATCACTCTGTGAAATTCTGCTGCATCTCTGGAAAGTAACTCTGCAGAGAACCAAAAGGGAAACTCGCGGCTTTGGCACACGCGTCCAAAGGTCCTCTTCAGTCGTTTCATTGCCTCTGCAGGATGCAGGGGTGGGGAAAATGAACAGGCACCCCTTGGCTTACATGACTTTGCTCTTCAGTCAATTTCCTGTATGCACTGGCTCTCAGCGTTCCCGGCTGTGCGTTCAGGAAAGATATGCACACGCGCAGAGTGGGCTAGTTGAGAACCTGGGTGCTTCGGCATGTGCTTAGTTGAGAGCCTGGGTGCTTAGGCAGGTGCTTAGGCATGAGAGCCTGAGTGCTTAGGCCCTGGAGACCTAGGCATGTCTGGTGGAACTCAAGTTACATCACTCAGGGCAAGACGCTGACTTTTATGCTGCTGCTGCTGCTGCTAAGTCGCTTCTGTCATGTCTGACTCCGTGCGACCCCATAGACGGCAGCCCAACAGGCTCCTCTGTCCTTGGGATTCTCCAGGCAAGAATACTGGAGTGGGTTGCCATTTCTTTCTCCGGTGCATGAAAGTGAAAAGTGAAAGTGAAGTCGCTCAGTCGTGTCTAACTCTTAGCAACCCCATGGACTGTAGCCTACCAGGCTCCTCAGTCCATGGGATTCTCCAGGCAAGAGTACTGGAGTGGGGTGCCATTGCTTTCTCTGCTGCCTTTTATAGGTCTTTGCAATTCAGGACATCTGCTTTCATCAAGAGCCACTGAGTCAGGAGGTGGAGGCGGGTTTCCCTCGTGGTCCAATGGTTGGGAGTCTGGCAACGTGGGGGACACTGGATCCATTTGTGGTCTGGGAAGGTCTCGCAGGTCACGGGGCAGCTGAGGCCATGCTTGACAACTACTGTGTTGTGCTTCCCAACAAGAGAAGGCCATACACCATAAGTAGACAAACCCCGTGCGCAGCAGTGAAGAACCAGCACACTCAAAAAATATGTTTAAATTAAAAAAAAAAAATCAACTGGGTTGGTGGTCCAGGGGTTAAGACTCCAAGATCCCAATGCAGGGGTCTGGGATTCAATCCCTGGTCAGGGAACTATATCCCTCGTAACCCAGCTAAGAGTTCACAATCCACAGCTGAAGCAAGCACCTTGAACTGTGGTGCCGGAGAAGACTCCTGAGAGTCCCTTGGGCTGCAAGGAGATCCAAACAGTCCATCCTAAAGGAGATTAGTCCTGAATATTTATTGGAAGGACGGATGCTGAAGCTGAAGCCCCAATCCTTTGGCCACCTGAGGCGAAGAGCTGACTCATTGGAAAAGACCCTGATGCTGGGAAAGATTGAAGACAGGAGGAGAAGGGGACGACAGAGGATGAGATGGTTGGATGGCATCAGTGACTCAGTGGACATGAGTCTGAGCAAGCTCCAGGAGACAGTGAAAGACAGGGAAGCCTGACAAGCTGTAGTCCATGGGGTTGCAGAGTTGGACATGACTGAGCGACTGAACAGCTATAAGCTATGAACTCACTTGCAGATGCAAACTTCTTAAACACCTCTCTCTCAGTTCATCCTGAAATTATGCTGAAATTTGAAATGGGGCCACTTTCTTCAAAACCAGGCCTCTATATTTGAAGTGATTTCACACTTTTGAAAGGTAATGGAGAGTAGGCTGGCTCCCTGGAGAAATCATCGCCTCCAAGCTCTGTAGCTGGATACATAAGTGTACCCCAAGGAATCTAGAACTCAATGAAGAGGAACTTAGGCAAATGGTGGGAGCCAGTGGAAGACAGGGAAGCCTGGCATGCTGCAGTCCAAGGGGTGGTACAGAGTTGGACACGACCTGGTGACTGAACAGCAACAACAAATGTCAAAAAACAGAAAAGATCCATGGAGTCAGTATTCAAACGTAAAGCTCAACTGGCCCGTTAAGTTTTCCAAGAGCTTTCTCAGTGAGGGTCGGTCTGATCAGTTCAGTTCACTCAGTCGTGTCCGACTCCCTGCGACCCCATGGACCACAGCACACCAGGCTTCCCTGTCCATCACCAACTCCCAGAGTTTACTCAAACTCATGCCCATTGGGTCAGTGATGCCATCCATGTCATCCTCTGTCGTCCCCTTCTCCTCCTGCCCTCAATCTTTCCCAACGTCAGGGTCTTCTGAGTCAGCTCTTCGCATCAGGTGGCCAAAGGATTGGAGTTTCAGCTTCAACATCAGTCCTTCCACTGAACACCCAGGACTGATCTCCTTTAGGATGGACTGGGTGGATCTCCTTGCTGTCCAAGGAACTCTCAAGAGTCTTCTCCAACTCCACAGTTCAAAAGCATCCATTCTTCGGCGCTCAGCTTTCTTTATAGTCCAACTCTCACATCCATACCTGACCACTGGAAAAACCATAGCCTTGACTAGACGGACCTTTGCTGGCAAAGTAATGTTTCTGCTCTTTGATATACTATCTAGGTTGGTCATAACTTTCCTTCCAAGGTGTAAGCATCTTTTAATTTCATGGCTGCAGTCACCATCTGGAGTGGTCTGTATCCCACTTCCTTTCAGACACATTACCTGGGTGGACTCTGGACAGAACTGTGAGACACCCAGTACCCGGCTCCCATGCCTAATCAGGATGGCTATTAGGGAATCGATAGATTTCTACCACTATGACCCATGGGTTATACACAAAGGAAGCATTCTAGAGTCATTTTCAAACACCCGAAGGAAGAAAAAAGAGATGAGCCAGACTGCCCAGAAACTCAAAACCAAAGCACATTTCAGAGTCCTGATCTGTTTCTAAAAGAACAATGTAAGTGCGTTTCTTTTTGCTCAAAATATCGTGTTGGTTCTATTTCATCAGCATTTTTCCAACCCACTAATGCAGGGCTGTTTCATACCATCTTGCTTATGTCAGACACCTGCATACATTCTCCTCTTGCCTTTTAGCAGAACAAAGATTCAGAAATGCTGAGGTCTGTTAGAGCGATGTAAAGGATGCCTATGCTAACCCTGATATTTTGCTGAAATGTTTTCTTTGGACTCTGAGATCCATTGTTCAGCATCCTCCGTCAGAGACAATGAAATAACACCTACTTTGTTTGCAAAAGGAAAAAAAAGTGTTGCTTTTCTGTGAAATCATTTCCAATTATTGGTGGTTTTCCTTTAAATGTCAAGAAGAAGAAAGTTTGGGAGATCATACACTACAGCATGTAAACTCTGAAAAAAAAAAAAAAACAGATTCCTGTTTTTTTTTTTTTAATTTTTTTCTTCTTTTCACTTGTCTATATTTTCTGTATTTCCCCTAATGGATAAACTACTTTTTATCACTGTGATCATTTACCATGTATCTAGGTGGTCATGCCATAGTTCATAAAAGTGAAAATGTCAGTTGCTCAGTTGTGTCTGACTCTTTGCAGCCCCACGGACTGTAGCCCACCAGGCTCCTCTGTTTATGCGATTCTCCAGGCAAGAAGACTGGAGTGGCTTGCCATGCCCTCCTCCAGGTTATCTTCCCAACCCAGGGATCAATCCCAAACCTCCCAGCTTGCGGGCAGATTCTTTGCCATCTGAGCTGCCAGGGAAGCCCTTGTGTGACTCCAAAAGTCATCAGTGATTTAGGAGCATCGGCAAGCATCCGATCTAATTCATATGATTGACAACCTACCTGAGCAAGGCTCTGCACAGATTCTTTACTCCAGAAGTGTCCACGTTTGGTTTCCAATGACACACCCCAATACCGGCCATGTTCTTCTCAACCCTTGAGCCTTGGACCCTCAGGGTGAATTTGTTTCCTTTTTTTAAATGGGCCCCGTTTTCAAAGACAGGCACCCTCTACATCACAAACACTGTGATTCATTACTTTTCTGCACAGCTCATCAGAATGCTACACTAATTTTATTCCCAATAAACTGCTGCTCCCGGATTTTCAGGCTTATATGAGCAGCAAGCCGTCTTAATAATAATAACTATAATTTATTGGGCAGTTAAATATATGCCAGGTGCTCTGCAAAGCATCCTGAATATACCACTGGATTTAATACTCGAAGCAACCTTCTTATGGAAGTAATATTAATAGCCTCGTTTTTTTTCTGAGAAAGCTGATGCTTAGAGACTTTGAGAATCGTATCTACCTTCCCCAAACCAATAAGCGATCGTGCCCAGAATTAAACACAGGGCTCCTTTGCTGCAGAGCGAGGAAAGCCACACTGCCATGTGATTTGACAGCCAATGTCCACTTTATTGCTTTATTTTTCAGGCAAGAATGTAAACCCAGGTTTCCCTGCAGTTTTGATTATGCAGGCAATTTCTTCATGTTCTTAAGAACATTTGATGATATCTGGATGACTTTCCCTTTTTTTTTTTTTAAGAATTTTTTATTTTTCTGACATGGACCATTGTTTTAAAAGTCTTTATTGCATGTGTTACAATATAGCTTCTATTTTATGTTTTCATTTTTTGACCATGAGGCACGTGAGATCTTAACTCCCCAACCAGGGAATAAACCTGTATACACTATAGTGGAACCAGTGAACCAGGGAAGTTGCTCAGTCATGTCCAACTCTGCGATCCCATGGACTGTAGCCCACCAGGCTCTTCTCTGTCCATGGGATTCTCCGGGCAAGGATATTGAAGCAGGTTGCCGTTTCCTTCTCCAGGGGATCTTCCCCACCCAGGGATAGAACCCAGGTTTCCCGCAATGCAGGTGGGTTCTTTACCAGCTGAGCCACCTGTAGTGGAAGGTGGAGTCTTAAACACCGAAACACCCAGGGAAGTCCTGCTCCTTTATGAGTTGATTTCATCCACAAGGCACCAGGATGAAGCAGTAACAACATGCCTCAGAAGTGATAAACTTTCAACCCACTTTTCCTCTCAGTGACATAGCAGTTACCCTCACAATGGTATGACAAAGGGATGAAACTCGGCCCTTCTGGTTTTAACATAATTGTCATAATTATTAAAATGTTATGTTAATAAATGAGAGGCAGAGGGTGTTATACTAACTTATAATTACTTAAATTTATGAATTTAACCTAAAGATGGACTGACCACATGCCCACACACGTGGCAAAAAGTAACACCGACATACTCTGTTCTAAGTGAGCTGACTTTAGTCTTGCCAATCAAACAAGGGCATGCTGGAGAAAAGATCAGTTATCTGCTACTGCCATAAGGTCACATAACAAATATCCCTAAGCTCAATGGCTTCAAAGAAAGTATGCTGCAAACTTCCGCGGCGGTCCAGAGGTGAAGATGTTTCCTTCCAATGCAGGGGACGTAGGTTTGATCCCTGGTCGGGGAGCGAACATCCGACATGCCTCGTGGCCAAAAAACCAAACCACAAAACGGAAGCAATGTTGTAGCAAATTCAACACAGACTTTGAAAATGGTCCACAGCAAATAAATAAACAGATCCATAAATGAACTGCAGTGATTTAGCTCACGAGGCAGAGGGGGTGGACATTTAAACTGTGTTTAACTGGGCGGCTCTTTGCTGTCTGCTGACTTCATTTATAGGGTCTGCATTGGTGTGGTGTGAACCAACGAATATTACCATAGATGTCTTATTTCCAACAAGCTGGCTCAGGCTCACGCTCACTGGCAGCAGTGGGAACAAACAAAACAGTTCAAGTTCTTTGAAAACCTCTACATGGGTGCTAAGTTACTTTGGTTGTATCCGGCTTTTTGTGACCCCATGGACTATAGCCCACCAGGCTCCTCTGCCCATGGGATTTCTCCAGGCAAGGATACTGAAGCGGGTTGTCATGCCCTCCTCCAGGGGATCTGCCTGACCCAGCGATTGAACCTGCAATCTCCTGTGTCTTCTGCATTGGCAGGTGGGTTCTTTACCACCAGTGCCACCTGGGAAGCCCCTTCAAAACGTCTACTTGTGTTACAAATGTTTACACACCCACTGGCTCAAGTAAGTGAACCGGTGGGGGGGAACTCAGTACAAAGCGAGTACAGAACTCTGCCCGATACAGTGCTCAGAGAAGTCATGGTGAAGGCTGTGGTTGCCGCAAGGACTGAGGGCTCAGGGCGCTCATGCAACCTCTATTCTTCAGAGAACAGCTGGATACGGTGCAAAATAATTTTTAGAAAGAGCTCAGTGACAGCTACAGACACACTACAAAAGGCCGTTCAGAGCAAAAGCTCCTCATGGTTTAATTGACAAAGGTGCGTGCTACACGGGGCGGTTCTCATATCTAATTCATCCCAGCAGTCACCAGGGGATATGGTGAAGCTCAAACTGGAACCACTGAAGGACAACACACTTAGGCTTTTCCATCTGTAGCAACGTACGCTAACCCACGCACAGTGCGTTCTAAGCCCAAACGGTATCTCCTGGCTCTAAGTCACAGGAACGAGACGTCTCAAGCAAATACCTGCGCACCCTGTTGAGTGGCTCCCATTTCCTGAGGTCAAGACTCATGATCAAAACTGGATGTGTGAACAAAACTGGGATGGACTCTCCTTTCTGAGAATCACGTCACAGAAGATCTTTCTTTCAATAAACAGCAGAACATCAACTCTGTGGCTCTCAGATTAATTCTATTGAAGGCATGAATTCTAGGACAAACTTGCCAGCAATGGTGAATGATGTATGCAGCTTCCTACGAAAACACAACTGGAATCAAGCGTCTTTAAGTGGCATGGTATCCCGTACAATCTTTATATTTTCCAAGTTGTGCCTTTACCAAAGATGTCCCCAGAAAACAACTCCGTTCACATTACTCTAATTCCCTTTGATTATTCACTAAGTATCTGCTTTTACAATCAGACATATAAACTTTGTTCTTACTTTCTTTCACGTAGCTACTATATAAATTGCTCCTGAGACAAATCCCTCTTAAAATCTGACATCGAGAGAAAACTTACCTGATTAACTTGTTTGCTTCCTTTCTCCGATTAAAAAGAGAGAGGGATAATTTTGAGCCTTATCTGACTGCGAAAAGCACAGAGCAAATATAAGCACATAATTGCAGTTTCTACATTAACTGAGGTTTGAATCAGTTCTCTTTAATCAGACTTTGCCTACATTAATTTTGTAATGAACTCTTTGGGCGTGTGGGGAGGGGGGTATAGTCTCAGTTACCTAGAGCTACAGAGGCATACGTTCAAAATGTAATGGCTAACTGTGGAGAACGGATTGGAAGTTCCTTTAAACAGTACAAATAGGGTTACCGTATGACACAGCAATTCTATCCCTGGGCACACATCCGGAGAAAAACATGGTCCAAAAGGATGCATGCACCCCAGCATTCACTGCAGGACTGTTCACAAAACCCAAGACATGGAAGCAACCTAAATGTCCATGAACAGATGAGTGGACATAGACGGTGTGGTGAATATACAGAATGGAATTCCGCTCCGCCATCAAAAAGAAGGAAACCATGCCATTTGCAGCAACATGGATGGACACACTAGAGATTGTCATACTGAGTTAAGTCAGTCAGACAGGGAAGGAGAAATATCTTATGATACCACCTATGCAGAGTCTAACAGGAAGTGATATAAATGAACTTATTTACAAAGGAGACACAGAATCATAGACTAGAGAACGAACTTAACGGGTGCTGGCAGGAAAGGGCAGTTAGGGAGTCTGGGCTGGACATGGACACTCTGCTGTATTTAACATGGAGAACCAGCAAGGACCTGCTACTCAGCACAGGGATCTCTGCTCAATCCTCTGTGATAACCTTATGGTCACCATGGGGAGGATGGGGGAAGGGATAGTTAGGGAGTTTGGGATGGACATGGACACTCTGCTGTATTTAACATGGGGAAGTAGCAAGGACCTGCTACTCAGCACAGGGATCTCTGCTCAATCCTCTGTGATAACCTTATGGTCACCATGGGGAGGATGGGGGAAGGGATAGTTAGGGAGTTTGGGATGGACATGGACACTCTGCTGTATTTAACATGGGGAAGTAGCAAGGACCTGCTACTCAGCACAGGGAACTCTGCTCAATCCTCTGTGATAACCTTATGGTCACCATGGGGAGGATGGGGGAAGGGATAGTTAGGGAGTTTGGGATGGACATGGACACTCTGCTGTATTTAACATGGAGAACCAGCAAGGACCTGCTACTTAGCACAGGGAACTCTGCTCAATCCTCTGTGATAACCTTATGGTCACCATGGGGAGGATGGGGGAAGGGATAGCTAGGGAGTTTGGGATGGACATGGACACAGTGCTGTATTGAACATGGAGAACCCACAATGACCTGCTGTCCAGCACAGGGAGCTCTGCTCAACCCTCTGTAATAACCTTAAGGTTCCCAGGGGGAAGGATGGGGGAAGGGATAGTCAGGGAGTCTGGGATGGACATGGACACACTACTGTATTTAACATGGAGAAGGAGCAAGGACCTGATGGACAGCACAGGGAACTCTGCTCAATGTCACGTGGCAGCCTGGATGGGAGGGGAGTTTCGGGGAGAATGGATGCATGTATAAATATGACTGAGTCCCTTCACTGTCCACCTGAAACTATCAATCACAACACCAATAACTGGCTGTATGCCAATATGCAATGAAAAGCCTTAAAAATACATAACTTTTAGAAAATGTAGTGGCTCCAAACAGCAATTGATTTCTCAAGATGCTGTGGTGTTGATCATCTAGGCAGGCCTTGGCAGAGATGGGTCACCTCTGTGGTTTGTAGTATCTCTGGACTCTCAGCTGAGCCAGGTAAGATGTGCTTATGATCTCACTTCATCGAGGAGGCTAACCCAGGGATGTACACGTCCCAGCAGGGTCAAAGACAGCAGAAGCAGAAGTTACACAGCTCCGCGACGTCCAGCCTTAGAATTTTAACACCCTTACTTTGCTGCAATTCTCTGACTGAAAAGCGAACCAGGAGGCCAGTCCCTGCAGAAGAGAGAGAGGGAAAGAGCCTCCATCTCTTCGGAACTTCGAAAAATGTGTGACCATCTTCATTCTTAAAATGTAGGTGATTCACCCCTACAGGCAGCGACTGGTACAAACCCACAGACATCTGTTGTGATAAAATGCTCGGTTATCCACTTAAGGCAAGTGAAAACCCAAATCCCGTCTTTGGCAGATCAAGTAGAAATAAAAGTAACTCGTGTATATTTCAAGTGAATACAAGATTCATCAATTAAGGCAACATTGGAGATTTCACGCTATAAATGAATTACAGAGTCGATGAAACAGAATTGCAATGTACTGACGCAACATATGACATCCTCTCAAAATACTTAAAAGAGTGAACTGAATTATAGCTTTCCTAGGATTTTAAAACAAGGTTTTGATCTCGTTTTCCCTAATACTTTATCTTTCCATTAATACTACACAGGTGTTAAAATAAATATGAGGTTCGTGTGTGTCTAGTTCCAAGTTGTCTACAAAATGCAGCATGGGATTGCCTAAAGAAACATTAAAAAAAAAATTAATAACTAGCTCTAAGTCACTGACCCCCAGGAGCTCTAACCTAGGGAAACACGGTCAGGTCTCAATATAAAGAGTCAAAAAATTAAAACGAACAAATTCAGCCACTGGAACTTAGAGAAAAGGACAATATCATACCATGGGCTTATTTCTTATTAAGCGTGCATTTCCAGACTCTCTTAAATTTTTCACCGAAGGATAAAAGCTATCATGCCCTTCCCTACATCTTAGTTCTTCATAGTCATCTCAAAGACAAGTAAGAGACGTCACAAAGGCAACTCTGGAAGCAGAAATTTGTCTCTGTGTGCCACTCAGCCCTTTTCTACCCCAGGATGGATAAAATTGGTATCTTTTCATCTGAAGCGATGCCCTTCTTAGCAGGAGAAGTAATGAGAACCATCTTGACAGCAAGAACTTTCTTTTTTTTTTTTTTTTTGCAAAAAGGGTGCAAAACCCTTTCAGACGGCTTTGATGGGAGACGGAGTTCAGCCATGAGTGTTCCACTCAGCCACCTGGATGTTTCGCTCAGACTCAAGAGGCGGAAGGGATTGTTCTGCGAGGCTCATGACAGAGGCACAGCCAGAGAGGCATCTCTGGAATCTCTGCACGATTTCCTGCGTCCGTTCATGGGCCGGCCACACCGAAGAGCGGCTATTATGGAGTTCACCTCCTCCGTCTGCCACCAGCTGGGGCGTTATTTCCCCATGAACTCAGGACTGCCATTACTGTCAGAAAACCAGCTCATCTCCGTGACAGCCGAGAGTTAGATTTTGATTCCTGTAGAGGTTTCATGATGAAATGAAGGGCTTTCCTGAGGACCAACGCACGGCGTGCTTTTCCTTCCTTGGGACTGAGATACAAAGGGATTCAGTGTGCTAGCCACCATTCTAAGCATCTAGCCTATTGACAAAGTGCCAAGTTAGCCGACAGAACGTCCTAGTGCTGAAACCAAGCAGGACCATTCTGTTCCTCTGCCTGCCTTTTGTCTGTGGAAGAACTTTAGTCAAAGGATCCTTTTAATCAGACAGTGAGAAAATGCAGAAAGAAAGGAAAACAGTCAAGTGAGACAAAACAATAATACTTTAGCCTTTAAACAAAGTCAAAGACCCTCCTCAAGGAGTGTAGTCAAAGCTGTGGTTTTTCCAGTGGTCATGTATGGATGTGAGAGTTGGACTATAAAGAATGCTGAGCGCCCAAGAACTGATGGTTTTGAACTGTGGTGCTGGAGAAGACTCTTGAGAGTCCCTTGGACTGCAAGGAGATCCAGCCAGTCCATCCTAAAGGAGATTAGTCCTGGGTTTTCATTGGAAGGACTGATGCTGAAGCTGAAGCTCCCATCCTTTGGCCACCTCATTTGACGAGTTGACTCACTGGAAAAGAGTCTGATGCTAGGAAGAATTGGCGGTGGGAGGAGACGGGGACGACAGAGAATGAGATGGCTGGATGGCATCACCGACTCGATGGACATGAGTTTGAGTGAACTCCGGGAGTTGGTGATGGACAGGGAGGCCTGGCGTGCTGCAGTCCACGGGATTCCAAAGAGTCGGACACGACTTAGTGACCGCACAGCAACAAGGACTCTACCTTATATTCTGAGCCATGTCCTTTGAACTGTTTTGTAGATAAAGAAACCCCCACCAGGTGGGAGAAGTTACCTGAATGCTGTCCACAAGCACGGAGACTGCAGACCAGTAGGAAGCTGAGGTTGACGATGCTGACTCCTGATTGCTTCATCACCAACCCATCAGATTTATGTCCACACGCTGACCACACCCTGTTCCTTGAACACTCTAAGACTCCTGAGTATCCTCTCCAGGGGAGACGCACAGTCTTGATCTTGGGGGCATTAGCCTCACTGTGGCCCCTTTTGCCTGGAAAAGCAATAACGTTGCTTCTGTCTCCTTCACCCAAAACTGTCTCCAAGATTTAAGCAAGCACCAGTCAACAGGGGCCAAATTTTGGCAGCAATAATCATACCGCATTTTCATTTCTGTTGTTCAGTCCCTCAGTCGTGTCCGACTCTCTGCGACCCCAGGGACTGCAGCACGCCAGGCTTCCCTGTCAATCACCAACTCCCGGAGCTTGCTCAGACTCATGTCCACTGAGTCGGTGATGCCATCCAACCATCTCATCCTCTGTCGTCCGCTTCTCCTCTTGCATTCAATCTTTCCCAGCATCAGGGTCTTTTCCAACAAGTCAGTTCTTCGCATCAGGTGGCCAAAGTATTGGAGCTTCAGCATCAGTCCTTCCAATGAGTATTCAGGGATGATTTCCTTTAGGATGGACTGGTTGGATCTCCTCGTTCCATGATCGTTCTTAACACTAGAGGAGATGCTTCTGGCTCCAAAGAGGTGATCCCCAGTGTCTGCATCGGGATTTGCCAGCAGGAAGAAAGCTCCCACTTTCTGAATGGGAGACAGCACGTGGCGGGACCCTCAGAACCTTGGATCTGTCCCAACCCTCACTGACATGAGGTGTAACCCGCTGCAAAGCACCCACCGTGTGGAAACGCTAGTTGGTCGAAAGGCACAACGTCGTCTGCCACTAACAGTGACAGGGAATTTCTCAGGTATGCATCTGGGCTGTGCACGCTTCTCTTCCTATGCTAATTCAGAGCAGTGCTTTACCTCCAGGGATTGCCAACCTCAGCGGATCCAGAAATCGAAGTGGATTCCCCCGCAACAGACCACAGCCAGCCTTCTTATCATAAAGACAAGGGGCCAGATTAAGCCTGCAAACTGGACTTTGTGGCAACCTGTGCCCGGGAAGGCCACATGGGTGCGGAAGGGGCAGTCTCCACTTTCTCTAAAATGCCTTCACTTCACGGTGCCTTTATCAGAGAACCCCTGGCAGACACACTCAGAAGCCATGTGGTACCAGCGACTTAAGCATCATTTAGACCACCCTTGCAGACATCAGGTTAACCATCACAAGGTTTCAACGTGTGATCATTTCACATTTATACAACTGGGAGGGTGTATCAGTCAACACGGGCTGCTGTAACAAAATACCACAGAACTGGGGAGCCTGGCACGAAAGACATCTATCGTGTTACACTTTGGGAGGCCGGAGTTCCAAGGTCAAGGTTGTTCCCTGAGACCTCTCCCCTGGCCTTGCAAATGACTGTCTCCTCCCTGTCTTTGGTCTTTGCCATGTGTCAGAGGCCCCCTGGGATCCCCCTTTGTGAGTCTAAACACCCCCCACCTTCTAATAAGGACATCAGTCAGATTGGATTAGGGTCCAGCCCACAACCTCATCCTGCCTGAATCCTCTCTCTGAAGGCTTTCTCTCCCAAGACAGTCGCACTCTGAGGTCCTATACTCTGCTATTTCTTACTTTAAAAAAAAAATAATCTTAGTTAGTTAGTTAGTTAGGACTTTGCTGGGTGTTCATTGATGCACGCAGCCTTTCTCTCATTGTGGCAAGCGGGGGCCACTCTCTAGGGGTGGTGCATGGGTTTTTCATTGAGGTGACTTCTCTTGTCATGGAGGGTGGACTTCAGCAGCTGAGGTCTCCAGACTCTAGACTGCAGGCTCAGTAGTTGTGGGCAAAGGACTTAGGTGGTCCACAGCACATGAGATCCTCCCAGAACAGGGATCAAACTCGTGTGTCTTGCATTGGCGGGTGGATTTTTTTTTTTTTTTTTCCACTGAGCCACCAGGGAAGGTGCTAATCACTCAGTCGTGTCTGACTCTTTGCGAGCCTATGACCTATATAGCCTGACAGACTACTTTGCCCAAGGGATGGAGTGGGTTGCCATTTCCTTCTCCAGAAAGAAAGAAAGAAAGTGAAGTCACTCAGTTATGTCTGACTGTTTGCAATCCCATGGACTGTGGCCTGCCAGGATCCTCTGTCCATGGGATTCTCCAGGCAAGAGTACTGGAGCGGGTGGCCATCTCCTTCTCCAAGGATCTTCCCCATCCGGGGGTCAAACCCAGGTCTCCTGCATTGCAGGCGGATTCTTTACCATCTGAGCCACCAGGGAAGCCCCGTAGTGTGCTCTCTTACAGAGAGACTTAACCATCCAAGCATTCTGGAATCTGAGGGTATCCTGGAGCCAATCACAACGTGGATACTCAGAGATGGCTGTAGTGTGGATCAGGGCTGTAACAAGTGGATTCTGGAGGAAACCATTCAGCCTATCATAGAATTTTCTCCTATAAAAACATCTTGGTATAATTTTGTATTTTTCAGGACTTCCATTGTTGGAATAATCTTATCTCCCCACCCACAGCACCACCATGACAATCAAGGTGGCCTTTCAGGTCCAATACTAGGTTCATTTGATGTCCACACAGAAAGGCATGAGAACAGTACTCAGATGGACCTTCAGTGGGTGGCCATGGCGGAGTTGCAGACCCTTTGCCCTCTCCTGATTGGCTGTGTATCACATTCTACTTTACCAGAAAGGATGTGGTACCAAGACGCCCCCAAATAAGGGGCTCTCTGCAAACTGGACCATATTTTCTCGTTGATCACCAGCTGGTGGCATCACAGCACACATTTTGAGGTTGCACTTTTGTATTTTTTCTCAATGCAATACGATGAGCATAAAAACAGAGGGCCCCGGTTTCACCCACTCTTGTTAAAGCCTTGAACTTGGGACTTGAGCGCACACAGAATCCGTAATCTCAAAGAAGGGCAGACAGGGGCTCAAACAGGTGAACAGAAATTCCCATATTACTTTTCACAGCAAGTTCAAAACCTAAAAATAACTTACTTGATATTTATCAGGTGTTTCTCTCTGGAGAACAAGTCGGAAGTGTGTATGTTTTCTTAATTAAATCTCAAAACTCAGGCTTAGGTTTTTAATGTCTATATATTTTTTTAAAATCCTAATTCATTCATAGCATTATTTGGAGTAGTTTCTTTTCATCTGCCACTGCTAAAACAATCTTCCAGGAAGCCACATTTTCTGAAATGGTGGTAAGGATCCAGTAGCAATAATCAGTAATAATACATAATAATCAGCAATAATCAATAATACAGACATCATACTCTTTGAGGCACCGATTCCTTTTGTTTTAGAACAGCTGGGGGTTATACAAGTTGGAAAAAAAAAATCTGTATTGTTCTCTTGTGGCTTGTCTTCAAGAAAGCAGGAAAAGTATTACAGGAATGACTTTGGTGCTAGAACTTGGACCTAGACCTTGCTTCATACATGGAGCCTCTCTGACCCTCAGTCTCTTCATCAGGACAACAGGGAGAGTGAAAGCTAACAGCAAGCAGTTAGTGAGAACGTATTAACATGCAAGGCACCATATGAACATTTTGACCTGCATTCAGTTTTCAAAATATTGGGTTGGCCTAAACGTTTGTTTAGGGTTCCCTGTAAAACTTGAATTTTGGGACCAACTCAGGATTTTATCTTCACAGATACTATTTAAAGCAGCTCTCAGCCTTATCACTTTCTTACAGATAGGAGAGCTGAGACATAAGGAGGTTAATTTACACAGTCACACTCTCACAGTAGAAAGAGGCAGAGTTGAGATGCAAATATAAATTTGCGTGGTTCCTGAATTCTGATTTTCCGGATCAGGAGATCCAGATGGCACTTATAAAGTTCTTGTGACACAGGAGAGGTATTGGAGAGAGGTGGATGTTATCATTACAAACAAGCAGGAAGATTATGCCAACCTCCTTCCTGAAATCCAGAAACTATATAGCTGAAGGATTTTCTAGGACCATCAATCTTGCAACAAGAAAAAGAAATGGACAGACCCTTATAAAAAGTATCCCTAGAGACACCACTTTTGCTCACCTTCAGCAAGGATCTCTTAATTGTTGCTCAATGCTTACAATGTCTCAGTAGCTATTCCAGAATCTGTCTAGATTTTGATACTTCTGTCACTCATGTACTATTTAGTCTACTGAGGAGAATTTTACTTATAAAGACACCAGAAACGCATTCTTGGAAATCTGGAAAATGGATATTCTACAACAAATGGCTTGCCTTCCCGAACAAATCGGCGGCACAGAAAAAGCCAGAAGGGAAGGGAATCAAAGTTTAAAAACAAAACAAAACAGGGTCCTCCCTGGGAGTCCAGTGGTTAAGACCTTGCCTTCCAAGGCCGGGGATGTGTGTTCAAACCCTGGTTTGGGGGGCTAAGATCCCACATGCCTTAAGACCAAAAACCCACAACACAAAGCAAGAACAATACTGTAACAAATTCAATCAAGACGTTGAAAACGGTACGCTCCAAACAAACAAACAAAAAATCTTAAAAAGTTAGAAAAACAAAAAAGATGCATGTCAGCAATGTATTTTTCTCTAAGCTCCCAGTATGGAATACACACAAAAGAAAGAAAGGTTCTTACTGTACACAGTTCTTTTATTTCTCATGGAAATCTTTCATCTCACAGAAAAATCAGAATTTCACCTCAAAAGCTTTCCAACACTTTTCAGCCATCCATCTTCCATTACGATAGGGACCTTGGTCTTAAGGAGATTAAAAGTATTCCTTTGAACTTAAAATTTGTATTAAAAAAAAATAAGCGTAACCTGAACCCAGTCATAAAGGGAGAGCAAGTAAGACTAAATTGAAGACATTCCATAAAAGAATTAACCTGCTCTATTCAAAAGTGTCAAAGTCCCGCTATGCCAAGAAAGACTGGGGACTTACTTAAGAGGTGGCTCAGAGGGTAAAGAGTTTGCCCACCATGCAGGAGACCTGGGTTCAATCCCTGGGTCAGGAAGATCCCCTGGAGAAGGAAATGGCAACACACTCCAGTCTTCTTGCCTGGAGAATCCATCCCATGGACAGAGGAGCCTGGTGGGCTACAGTCCATGGGGTCGCAAAGAGTCAAACACGACTGAGTGACTAACACTTTTACTTCCAAGGCAGCAGGACAGCAGAAGGATGAATTGGACATTATTCTTGCGGCTGGCAGAATCTCAGTCGGTCTCTGGAGACACAGTGGCATTGGGTCCGTGCTAAGCTCCTGATTTTGATCATTGCCCTGCGGTTATGTGAGCTAAGCCCACATTTAACATAGCATTCCTGTGGTTCTGGACATACTTCAAGAAAGCATCGTTGACTACTTCTGTAGCATTCAAGTGTCTATATTATGTCTGAAAACATGTATTCCTTCCACCTTGTGGTCTCCTCTGCTTTCCAAAGTTCTCCATTCTGAACTCACATTTATCTGCAACGGTTTTCATTCAACTAGATTTTTTCTGGGTGGGGGGTGGGAATGGAAGCAGCCTGGTTTATTTTCAAGACAACCAAGGAGCAACTTGGGAACACAGTGATATATGAATAGCGTACACCAGGAACTACCCTTTTGCAGAAGTGCACAAAAACCTTCCTCTCTGACCAGACAACAGAAGGAAGTTCACCAGAACCAGTTCGGAAAGCAGTGTTACTTAAAAGCATCATTTTCAGACCAGCCACCCTAGCATACCCTGGCAAGAACACACAGGCAGACTCCTGGGACCCACTCCAGATCCACTGAATCAGAGGCTCTGGGATTTGGCTGGGAAATGCACACGTGAAACACACAGCCCAGGTGCATCTTATCATTCCCCACTGAGCAAATATTTATTAGCTTCCTCTGTGCGCCAGATGCCACTCAAGGTTCTGAACTTAAAAGTGTATGAAAAAGCAAAGAGCACGCAACATGGTACAGGCTCCTTGAAAGACAGTTTAGGGGATTCTTACAAAACTAAGCTCCAATATTCTGGCCAAATGATGCAAATAGCTGACTCGCAGGGAAAGACCCTGATGATGGGAAAGGTTGAGGGCAGAAGGAGAGGGGGATGACAGAGGATGAGATGGTTGCGTGGCATCACCGACTCGATGGACATGAGTTTGAACAAACTCCGGGAGACAGTGAAGGACAGGGAATTTTGTGTGTTGCAGTCCGTGTGGTTGCAAAGAGTCAGACACAACTTAGCAATTGAACAACAATACAAAGCTAAACAGACTTACTAGGAGATCCAGCAATCTCACTGCCTAATATTTACACAAAGGAGAGGAAACTGCACATCCACTTGGTGCTTGGAGCAGCTTTATTCATAACTGCCAAGACTCAGAAGCAACTAAGACGTCCCTCAGTAGATGAATGGATAAATAAACTGGAATAATAATATAATAAACTGGAATAATAATAATAATATTCAATGGAATACTATTTAGCGCCAAAAACAAGATTGCCAGGAAGAACATCAGTAATCTGATATGCAGATGACACCACCCTTATGGCAGAGAGCGAAGAACTAAAGAGCTTCTTGATCAAAATGCAAGAGTAGAGTGAAAAAGTTGGCTTAAAACTCAACGTTCAAAAAACTAAGATCATGGCATCCGGTCCCATCACTTCATGGCAAATGCATGGGCAAACAATGGAAACAGTGAGAGACTTCATGTTGGGGGCTTCCAAAATCACTGCAGATGGGGACAGAAGCCACGAAATTAAAAGACTCCTGCTCCTTGGGAGTAAAGCTATGACCAACCTAGACAGCATATTAAAAAGCAGAGATGTTACTTTGCCAACAAAGGTCGGTCTAGTCAAAGCTATGGTTTCTCCAGTGGTCATGAATGGATGTGAGACTTGGACCATAAAGAAAGCTGAGCACCAAAGAATGGATGCTTTTGAACTGTGGTGCTGGAGAAGACTCTTGAGAGTCCCATGGACAGCAAAGAGATCCAACCAGTCCATCCTAAAGAAAATCAGTCCTGAGTATTCATTGAAAGGATGGATGCTGAAGCTGTAACTGCAAAACTTTGGCCACCTGATGCGAAGAACTGACTCACTGGAAAAGACCCTGATGCTGAGAAAGACTGAAGGTGGAAGGAGAAGGAGATGACAGAGGATGAGATGGTTGGATGGCATCACCGACTTGATGGACATGAGTTTGAGTAAACTCTGGGAGTTGGCGATGGACAGGGAGGCCTGGCGTGCTGCAGTCCATGGGGTCACAAGGAGTCAGACACGACTGAGAGACTGAACTGAACTGAAAACAAATGAGCTGGGACTTCCGTGCAAGTCCAGTGGTTAAGAATCCCCCTCGCAATGCTGGCGATGTGGGTTCTATCCCTGATCAGGGAACTAAGATCTCACATGGTGTGTAGCAATCAAGCCCACCCACCACAACTAGACAGTCCACACACCCCAACAAAAGATGTGGCACAATACAATGAAGATCCCACGTTCCACAAGCAAGACCTGATGCTGCTAAATAAAAAAAGAAGAGAAACAAGCTATCAAGCTATGAAGAGAATGGAGGAAACTTCTGAAGTGGAGAAGCCCATATGTAAGCATCACACACTGTAGGATTCCAAATAGATGACACTCTGGAAATGGCAAAACCAAGGAGATACTGAAAAGATCAATGGTTGCCAGGGCTTTGGGGGGAAAGAAGGGTAAAAAAGGTGGAGCATAGAGGATTTTTAGGGCTCTGACATTATTCTGGATAACGCTGTAATGGTGGACACATGCCATCACACATTCGTCCAAACCCACAGAAGGTACAAGAGCAAAATCAAACTCAACAGACCCAATGGACCTTGGGTGACAAATTTTTTTTTTTTTTTTTTAAAGCACATCCTTGGCCTCACTCAACAAAATTTTAAAGTGAAATCCCACTGATCCTTGTACTCATGGAGCTTTGGACGAGCACCAAAGCTTGAGAACAAATGTCCCAAGGTTTGTGTGGTAGTTCAATTGGTCAAGATTCGGTGACCCAACAGGAGAAATACCTGCGACATAGAAGTCACGCTACAGCTGCAGAGCTGATGCAAAGGCCTCAGAGACAACGTTTCCCATCCAGTTTTTGCTTGCTAGTTTTGCTTTTTGTTTATTTCGGCTATGTTGGATCTTGGCTGCTGCGTGAGCTTGTCTCTAGTTGGGCCGAGCAGGGGCTATGCTCTAGTTGTGGTGCTTGGTCTTGTCAACCTGGTGGTTCCTCTTGTCGTGAAGCTCAGCCTCTAGAGCATGCGGGCTTAAGCAGTTGCAATTCCCAAGCTCTAGGACTTCCCTTGTAGCTCAGTCGGTAAAGAACCTGCCTGCAATACAGGAGACCCAGGTTCGATCCCTGGGTGGGGAAGATTCCCCTGGAGAAGGATGTGGCAACCCACTGCAGTGTTCTTGCCTGGACAATCCCATGGACAGAGGAGCCTGGCGGGCTACAGTCCATGGGGTCGCAAGAGTTGGACACGACTTAGTGACTAAACCACGACCTCGAGTTCTAGAGCACGGGCTCAGAAGTCATGGCACTCAGGCTTACCTGCTCCTTGGCACATGGGATCTTCCCAGACCTGGGATCGAACCCATGTGCCATGTGTTGCCAGGTGAATTCTCATTCACTGAGCCAACCAGGGTAGCCCTGTTTTGCTTTCTATTTCTGACCTTTTAATTCAGGAATACATTTGGATTTACAGGAACGCTGCAAAGATAGTGCAGCAAAGTGTCAGCGTGTACCTCTGACCTGTTTATCTAACTCTCATAGCTATGGCAGTGAGATAGTCAATTCCCAGGTGGGTTGATAAGAAGTCCGGGGGTCCCCAAGGAGAGAGGGGTCTGGAATTCTCAAGGAGGAAGAAAGGACAAACTTTTTTTTCCCCTCTACATTCCTTAGGATTAGATAACAATAATGTATCCTGCTTGAGGACAGTCTCTGGAAAAAAACGTTCAGGTAATCCTATTATCTTAAAATGTAAATTATGGGAGTGTGTCTAGGAAGGTCTTTACAAGCTCCTGGGCTTCCCTGGTGGCTCAGAGGTTAAAGCATTTGCCTGCAATGCAGGAGACCTGGGTTCGCTCCCTGGGTCGGGAAGATCCCCTGGAGAAGGAAATGGCAACCCACTCCAGTATTCTTACCTGGAGAATCCTATGGACAGAGGAGCCTGGTGGGCTACAGTCCATTGGGTCACAAAGAGCTGGACACAATTGAGCAACTTCAATGACTAATAAGTAATTAAAAAGTATGTAACTCCATTGCTAACACTAGCGAGGGGGTACTGTTTCCGCCTCCCTTCTGATGTCTATGTCAGAAGCCTTCTCTCTTTCTTTTATACGTTAATAAAACGTTATGACACAAAAGCTCTGAGCAATCAAGCCTCGTCTCTGGCCCCGGATTGAATTCTCCTCCGGAGGCCAAGAATCCTGGCGTCTTTCGTGGTTCAGCAACAACCTTTCAGCAGCTTGGTCATAACTGTAAAACCAATGCTGTATATTCATGCGAACCGAATTTCACCCATTTGGGGGGTTTCACTAATTTCACATTTCTTCACTGTTCTGTGGCCATTTATGAGACTTTCCTTGTTTTCCATCCATGGGAACAGCCTTGAGGAGTACTGGGCAGGTGTCTCATACAACATTTTGCATTTTGACTTGGCCTCAAGCTTATTTTCATGATTATACAGGATTTAACGATTTAAGGGTTTTCCTCAATAGCTCAGTTGGGAAAGAATCTGCCTGTCACGCATGAGACACAGGTTCGATCCTGGGCCGGGAAGATCCCCTGGAGAAGGAAATGGCAACCCACTCCAGGATTCTTGCCTGGAGAAATCCCATGGACAAAGGAGCCTGGCAGGCTACTGTCCATGGGTAACAAGATTCGGACATGACTTAGCGACTAAACTACACCACCAAGGATTTGAGGTTGAAGACCACAGAGGTGAAGGGCCTTTCTGCTCACTTCATGCCACGAGGAACAGTATAGCAACCTGACTTAGTGCGTGTAAATGACCTTTATCTTGACCTTGACCAAGCAGTAGCCAAGTTAACACCTGTTCCTGTTCATGTCTGGGTCACCCAAAGGATGGCAGGAATGTCTTATCCAGGGAACAATGCAGGTTGGATGGCTGATGGGACGCCCAGATGCCATCAGCGGGAACTGAGGTCTTTCAGGGGAAATTTCTGAGATGGATACCTGCTCCAGCCACCTCCCAAAGTGCCATGCCGAATTCAGAAAGGGCATCAACAACCTGGTGATCAATCACCAAGCATCTCACCTTCTCTGTTTCACCCCACCCTCCACATGGCAGTGTTTAACGTCACTCAGAGACAAACTGTCTCACTGATCAATCAGGTTTCAAAATGTAGAATGACAATGTTCCCTCATAATTTCAATACATGTGTTTGAACTGAAAGATGGAATCCCATGTTTGGTAGATGGGAGGTCCAATTTGGCTTCTGGATCAGACCATGAGGATTGGCCATCAGGTTTATAAACTGATTACACACCACACATTTTCCCATCAACAGATTTGAAACAGCTGGTCCACTATTTCTACAGGAATATATTCGATATATCACAAGTATACAGATATACTATGCTGATGATTAAATCCTTTGCTAGAGCTCCAGCATATGATAAATTTTAGACGCCAAGTTTAAAATAAGTGGGAAAGTTGTTTTTTTTTTTTCTTCCCAAAACCATTTTAAAATAGCGGGCAGTAGAGGAAATGTTTTAAAAGAAGTGTTTTTGGATCACCATTCACGTTTAACACGTGAGCCTTTACGGAGCTCACCTACTCACTGGAGATAGCACAGAAAGAGACAACCATGGAGGTTTGCGGGTGAGCCCAAATTGGAATAAAATTAGAGGCAATTGAGACCAAATTGCGGGAAGCAATCCAGGAAGATTAACAGCTTACTATCCTGTACGTAATGAGACCTATTTTTATCATCATTTCAAAGAGGTAGTAAGGGAAAGAAATAGAATCTCTATTCCAAAACTTGGAATACTTCCAAGCAAAGAAAGGGCTGCAGCAGAGGAATGTTATATGCTTTATGTTATAGAGGAACATGCCTTGGATTTTGACATCCAGATTTTCAAGGCTCCACAAATTCTTTTGTGTGTGTGTGTGTGTTGAAGTGTGTATTTTTAAACAAATTATTTATTTTAATTGGAGGCTAAGGAGAAGACTCTTGAGAGTCCCTTGGACTGCAAGGAGATCCAACCAGTCCATTCTAAAGGAGATCAATCCTGGGTGTTCATTGGAAGGACTGATGCTAAAGCTGAAACTGTAATACTTTGGCCACCTCATGCGACGAGTTGACTCACTGGAAAAGACTCTGATGCTGGGAAAGGTTGGGGGCAGGAGGAGAAGGGGACGACCGAGAATGAGATGGCTGGCTGGTATCACCGACTGTGGACAGGAGTGTGAGTGAACTCCGGGAGTTGGTGATGGACAGGGAGGCCTGGCGTGCTGTGATTCATGGGGTCGCGGAGAGTCGGACACGACTGAGCGACTGAACTGAACTGAACTGAATTACTTTACTTTGGGGGTACATTTCTCCCCCGCGAAGTGCAGGGGTCGGGCTCCATACGGAACACTGGGAACGGAAAGCTGGTCTCTGGACAGAAGACAGAAGAGGACCAAAGAGGCATTCAGGCTTCATCAGGGTTGGAAAGAAGACCGGGGAAAGATGCGCTCGGTGGATGAATGAATGGTATCAGACTGGAGTGTCGGATGTGTCGGGATGATGGAGGAAGGGGTGTGGAGTGAGTGGGCAGTGATCAGGAGAGTCGGGGCATCCTTTAGTTTGGTAAGAACAAAACATGAAACAGGAGAAAAAAAAAAAAAAGCGTGGTCAAGAGTGGGAGTGACACGCACATGAGCTTGACTTACAGGGGACGTGAAGGCCACCATGTCCACAAGGGAGAACTCCACAAGTCAGAGCAGAGAATGGGGTAACGCGAGGGGAAAAGAAAATGCAGTGTCGGCCCCAGGAAAAGAGAAGGGCAGGCACGCTACGTTAGAAATCAGAGTTGTCAGCGCTACCAGAGAAGGGCTGGGAGTAAAGCATGCGCTTGGGAGAAAATGATCAGGGAAGCGCAGGCTGCAAAGGAACACGCGGCAGGAGACTGGAAGGCTTAATAAACAGCTTCCACAGGAAGAATGGGACTCAGAGCACAAGAGGTCACGGGGACGGTGTGTCTCTCGGAGAGTGGCAAATCAATAAAAGACTGGGGAGATAGTTCGGGGACATGAAAAGGCAAGTCTTCACACACTTTGTCCCAATTAAGCCCCATACGCAATCACCAAGGATGGCAGAAATGAATAGAGGCCACCGCCTCGGAGGCCAGAATGAATGAAACAGCAATATAATCATGTCCCTCCTACGTAGAAGCATTGATGAGTTAGAATACGTTCCGTGAGTTTATCCACGTACATTTAATTGGTCAGTGTGTGTGTGTGTGTGTCTGTGTGTGCACCGTTTAGTTGTGTCATATCCCTTTGCAACCTCATGGACTGTAGCCCACCAGTCTCCTCTGTCCATGGGATTTCCGAGGGAAGAAAATGGGCGTTGGTTGCCATTCCCTTCTCTGGGAGATCTCTCTGACCCAGGGATCGAACCCAGGTCTCTCACATTGTGGGCAGATTCTTTACCATCTGAGCCACAAGGGAAGCCCAACTGGTCATTGTCAGACTGCAAAATAATAATAATAATAACAGAGAAAGAGAAGAAGAGAACATCTCTCAATGAACTTTCTCTTTCAAGAATAAAAAAGATACGCAATATGTTTGATAATTTCCTGGTAATTTAAATATACATCATCCAGCTTCATAAATGTTACTCATGCCCAGCTACAAAGTTCAGATGTTCTTTAATTTCAAGGTCAAAAGAAAGGTGCTTTTTGAGATCACTGTCCTGAGTGGAGATGAACCAAGCTTCTTATATGGTTCTTATAAAGCTTGCTGCTGCTGCTGCTAAGTCGCTTCAGTCGTGTCCGACTCTGTGCGACCCCATAGATGGCAGCCCACCAGGCTCCGCCATCCCTGGGATTCTCCAGGCAAGAACACTGGAGCCGGCTGCCATTTCCTTCTCCAATGTGTGAAAGTGAAAAGGGAAAGTGAAGTCGCTCAGTCTTGTCCGACTAGTAGAGACCCCATGGACTGTAGCCCAACCAGGCTCCTCTGTCCATGAGATTTTTCTAGGCAACAGTACTGGAGTGGCTTGCCATTGCCTTCTCCACAATAAAGCTTAGGACGTGACAAATGACAAAGATATTCACTCAGAGCAGAGGTGTCATTGCGAATGAAAGGGGATAATGATTGTCTATGTAAGTAAAATCGTTTCCTCTCAAATAAACAATCATTCAGATAATTCAATTTTAAGTGGCTCGTGGGAGGTTATACCAGTGGTGGGGACAAGGATTGACTTTTTTTGACAGATCAAATGTATGTTTCAGTATTATACATTTTCTAGCTGATACTTTTATTACGAAGAGGTTTTTGACTTTTTAGACTGCAAAAAGGGCTGGAGAAGACTCTTGAGTGTCCCTTGGACAGCAAGAAGATGAAACTTAAAGGAAATCAACCCTGAATATTCATTGGAAGGACTGATGCTGAAACTCCAATACTTTGGCCACCCGATGGGAAGAGCCCACTAATTGGAGAAGACTCTGATGCTGGGAAAGATTGAAAGCAGGAGGAGAAGGGGACGACAGACGATGAGATGGTTGGATGGCATCACCGACTCGATGGATGTGAGTCTGAGCAAGCTCCGGGAGTTGGTGAAGGACAGGGAGGCCTGGCGTGCTGCAGTCCATGGGGTCGCAGAGAGTCAGACATAACTGTTTGAACAACATAATTATTTCAGTATTGATGAGTGAAACTGATAATGATGGGAACAGCTTTAAACTCAGCTGTCTTGTCCATGTTTATGTATCACATAGATCAAAAGAAAACTTCCAGACAGAAGCAGAGGAACAAAATGATTGAGAAATCCCTCAATAGAAACTAACACACCTCTAAACTAACGCACAGCTAAACGAACCCACAACTAACAAAGCGTTAAAGCTGTTAAAGCCGTTCTGGTAACTGTATTCTGCATGTTTGACAAGGGAAGTTACTCACACTGAAGGTACACTAACAGCCCCAGTTGTATTTACGGGCATGGAAACTGCAAGATTCAAGATGAGCACAGAGGAGGTTAGGCTAACAGGAGATTAGACGATGCAGAAGAAAAGCTGAAAGACCTTGATGGTGTACCAATGATCATTGCTAAGAATGAAACAGAAACAGAAGGAAATAAATCATAAAAGGAAAAAAAGAACTTCTGGGAGACTCTAATATGTGTAGCACTGGACTCACCATTTTTTATATAGACTTCCAATTAAGCTTCGTTATATTACTATCTGAAGGAGCTTCCCTGGTGGCTCAGCATGAAAAAAAATCCGCCTGCCAAGCAGCAGATGCAAGTTTGATTCCTCGGCCGGGAAGATCCCCTGGAGGAGGGAACGGCAACCCACTCCAGTATTCTTGCCTGGAGAATCCCATGGACGGAGGAGCCTGGCGGGCTATAGCCCAACAGGGTCCTCAGTAAACGGGGTCGCAAAGAGACACGACTGAGCAACTGGGCACACACACAGCATCACTGTCTAACATCCCGAATCGCTCTAGTTGAGAGCCTCTAGAGAGAACTAGATTTATACCAGAATCACAGAGGCGAGTCGTGGGAAACGGGTGAGGCTGCAATCCAGCTACTCTGTGTATACACTTGTCACCAATCTGACTACTAGTGCAGCTGTATCCTTGCCTTGGGAGGTGGTGTTGTGTCTAAATCTTGGACCTCTGGGGAGGCTATCTTTCGCAAGATCAGTTTGCCTACTTTAGGATAAGAGTTTCACCTCTGGGCTGCTTCTTGAGTTATGACTTATCCACAAGCTTTAAATTCCACAAGCATTTACCCCTCCATTAACTAGTCATTCTTTATCTATTTTGATCCCTATGGATCTATGCTTTCCTTATCTCCACAATCTTATGAATGGAGTCAAGAAAGTCTGTTGTACATAAATAAGCAGTTTCATCTATGATGAATATCCAGAAGTTGCAGAATTTCCTGAAGTAGCTTTCTAGACAAAAGTATAGGGCTGCTACATTTTATAAGTAACATCTGTTTTAAAGAACAGGCTTTTATCAGCATTGCAAATGAGCACCTTAAATAAATACAGAAATCTCAGGTCCTAATCAGTGATTTTCCTATGCAGAATGGGTGCACAAGTCGCTCAGTTGTGTCCGACTCTTTGTGACCTCATGGACTGTAGCCGACCAGGCTGCTCCGTCTATGGGATTTTCCAGGCAAGAATAATGTAGTGGGTTGCCATTTCCCTCTCCAGGAGATCTTCCTGACCCAGGGATTGAACCCGGGTCTCCTGCATTGCAGGCAGATGCTTTACCGTCTGACCCACCAGGGAAGTCTAAATAGCACAACCTGGGAAGCTGCTCCTAACTATTGCTATAGTGTGTTCTGGAATTGATAGTCAAAGGAAGAAGTTCTTTGATTGCTTTCCCATCTACGGACCGTCCTTCCTTGAAAAATGTTTACCCTGTCAGAAAGCTTACAGTGTCTGCTCCTATAAAGTTGTTATCAAGAAGGAAAATCACTGGGATGGATGGATGCCTTTCATTTTGTCAGGCTCACTATCAAATCTAAAAGCCCCTTTCTCTGCGGCGGTTGGCTCTATTATCCCTAAAGGTCACTGTCCTTCTTTCTGTTATTATCACGTTGAGTTTCCAGATCCCCTCGAGAACAGGGGTCCCCATCCTCTGAGATAGAAGGCCTGATAACCTGAGGTGGAGTTGATGTAATAATAGAAATGAAGTGAATACATGTAATACAATTGAATCATCCCCAAGCTACCCCTCCCACCCTAGTCCATGGAAAAAATTGTCTTCCGTGAAACCAGTCCCTGATGCCAAAATGATCGGGGACCGCAGCTCTATAACACTTCTCCAATTTCATCTTGTTCATCAATTTCATCTCTTTGCTTTTCAAAAATCTGAATTATAGGATCATTTCCATATTTCACCTTCCAATTCACCTTTTTAAGTACCCAGCATATACTTTCCTGCTGTAAGTATAATTTTAAATATTCAGACACCATCTCCATTTAATCATTTTTTTATTTTATTTTTTTGCAAGTGTGTTGAGAAGAGTCCGAAATGCAGTACTTGGATGCAATCTTAAAAACGACAGAATGATTTCTGTTCGTTTCCAAGGCAAACCATTCAAATATTACAGTAATCCAGGCCTATGCCCCAACCAGTAACGCTGAAGAAGCCGAAGTTGAAAGGTTCTATGAAGACCTACAAGACCTTTTAGAACTAACACCCCAAAAAGATGTCCTTTTCATTATAGGGGACTGGAATGCAAAAGTAGGAAGTCAAGAAACACCTGGAGTAACAGGCAAATTTGGCCTTGGAACACGGAATGAAGCAGGGCAAAGGCTAATAGAGTTTTGCCAAGAGAACGCACTGGTCATAGCAAACACCCGCTTCCAACAACACAAGAGAAGACTCTACACGTGGACATCGCCAGATGGTCAACACCAAAATCAGATTGATTATATTCTTTGCAGACAAAGATGGAGAAGCTGTATACAGTTAGCAAAAACAAGACCAGGAGCTGACTGTGGCTCAGATCATGAACTCCTTATTGCCAAATTCAGACTGAAATTGAAGAAAGTAGGGAAAACCACTAGACCATTCAGATATGACCTCAATCAAATCCCTTATGATTATACAGTGGAAGTGAGAAATAGATTTAAGGGACTAGATCTGATTGATAGAGTGCCTGATGAACTCTGGATGGAGGTTCGTGACATTGTACAGGAGACAGGGACCAAGACCATCCCCATGGAAAAGAAATGCAGAAGAGCGAAATGGCTGTCTGAGGAGGCCTTACAAATAGCTGTGAAAAGAAGAGAATTGAAAAGCAAAGGGGAAAAGGAAAGATATAAGCATCTGAATGCAGAGTTCCAAAGAATAGCAAGGAGAGATAAGATAGCCTTCCTCAGTGATCAATGCAAAGAAATAGAGGGAAACAACAGAATAGGAAAAACAAGAGATCTCTTCAAGGGAATTAGAGATATCAAGGGAACATTTCATGCAAAGACGGGCTCGATACAGGACAGAAATGGTATGGACCTAACAGAAGCAGAAGATATTAAGAAGAGGTGGCAAGAATACACAGAAGAACTGTACAAAAAAGATCTTCACGACCAGGATAGTCACGATAATGTGATCACTGACCTAGAGCCAGACATCTTGGAATGTGAAGTCAAGTGGGCCTTAGAAACATCACTACGAACAAAGCTAGTGGAGGTGATGGAATTCCAGTTGAGCTATTTCAAATCATGAAAGATGATGCTGTGAAAGTGCTGCACTCAATATGCCAGCAGATTTGGAAAACTCAGCAGTGGCCACAGGACTGGAAAAGGTCAGCCTTCATTCCAATCCCAAAGAAAGGCAATGCCAAAGAATGCTCAAACTACCACACAATTGCACTCATCTCACACGCACGCTAGTAAAGTCATGCTCAAAATTCTCCAAGCCAGGCTTCAGCAATATGTGAACTGTGAAATTCCAGATGTTCAAGCAGGTTTTAGAAAAGGCAGAGGCACCAGAGATCAAATTGCCAACATCCGCTGGATCATGGAGAAAGCAAGAGAGTTTCAGAAAAATATCTATTTCTGCTTCATTGACTATGCCAAAGCCTTTGACTGTGTTGATCACAATAAACTGTGGAACATTCTGAAAGAGATGGGAATCCCAGACAACCTGACCTGCCTCTTGAGAAACCTGTATGCAGGTCAGGAAGCAACAGTCAGAACTGTACATGGAACAACAGACTGGTTCCAACTAGGAAAAGGAGTGCGTCAAGGCTGTATATTGTCACCTTGCTTATTTAACTTATATGCAGAGTACATCATGAGGAACGCTGGGCTGGAAGAAGCACAAGCTGGAATCAAGATTGCCGGGAGAAATATCAATAACCTCAGATATGCAGATGACACTACCCTTATGGCAGAAAGTGAAGAGGAACTCAAAAGCCTCTTGATGAACGTGAAAGAGGAGAGTGAAAAGGTTGGCTTGAAGCTCAACATTCAGAAAACAAAGATCATGGCATCTGGTCCCATCACTTCATGGGAAATAGACGGAAAAACAGTGGAAACAGTGTCAGACTTTATTTTGGGGGGCTCCAAAATCACTGCAGATGCTGATTGCAGCCAGGAAATTAAAAGACGCTTACTCCTTGGAAGGAAAGTTATGACCAAGCTAGATAGCATATTAAAAAGCAGAGACATTACTTTGCCAACAAAGGTCCGTCTAGTCAAGGCTATGGATTTTCTAGTGGTCATGTATGGATGTGAGAGTTGGACTGTGAAGAAAGCTGATCGCCGAAGAATTGGTGCTTTTGAACTGTGGTGTTGGAGAAGACAATTGAGAGTCACTTGTCCTGCAAGGAGATCCAACCAGTCCATTCTAAAGGAGATCAGTCCTGGGTGTTCATTGGAAGGACTGATGCTAAAGCTGAAATTGCAATACTTTGGCCACCTCATGCGAAGAGTTGACTCACTGGAAAAGACTCTGATGATGGGAAAGGTTGGGGGCGGGAGGAGAAGGGGACGACAGAGAATGAGATGGCTGGATGGCATCACCGACTCTGTGGACATGAGTTTGAGTGAACTCCGGGAGTTGGTGATGGACAGGGAGTCCTGGCGTGCTGTGATTCATGGGGTCGCGGAGAGTTGGACACGACTGAGCGACTGAACCGAACTGAACCAAGTCGCCTCTATTGTGTCTGACTCTTTGCAACCCTATAGACTGTAGCTCACCAGATTCCTCTGTCCATAATCTCCATTTAATCTTGATGTACGGTCTCTCTCTTCCATGGCTGCTCTTAGTCCCTAATCCTTCAAATCCTAACGGTACTCTTGAGTAAATTTCTCATGGACGTTTAAATGTTGGCACAGTCACTGCTTTCTCTGCTTATCACGATGGATGGTGGTTTCTGTTCTATCTAATCTGTCCTCTGTTTGGGGAGTTGGGTGTTGACACACCTCAGCTGAGAGTCCCTTGGACTGCAAGGAGATCGAAAAAGTCCATCCTAAAGGAAATCAACACTGAATATTCATTGGAAGGACTGATGGTGAAGCTGAAACTCCAATACTTTGACCCCCTGATATGAAGAGTCGACTCATTGGAAAAAACCCTGATGCTGGGAAAGATTGGGGGCAGGAGGAGAAGGGGACGAGAGAGGATGAGATGGTTGGATGGCATCACCGACTCGATAGACATGAGCTTGAGCAAACTCTGGGAGATGGTGAAGGACAGGGAAGCCTGGTGTGCTGCAGTCCATGGGGTCGCAAAGAGTCGGACAGAACTGAGGGACTGAACACCAACAACAAACCACCTCAGCTCATTCCCAATTTAAGTTATTCAGTCTTCAAAGGAAAGGGAGAGAAAAGGGCAGATCAGACTTTCTGCAGCTTCACTTATCCCAGTGGACGAAGCCCCGGGAGCATCGAGAAATATGAAGTTGGGGTCAGCTGTCGACGAAGGAAGCCTCTCTGGGGAGGACTGTTTGCTCGCTTGCTCGTTTGGTGCGGCTGTTGGGATCAGGATGAATCTGAGACCACCATCTCTGCGTGACACAGCATGTTTCCTAGCAGCCTTCCCAGGTGGTCCTCGTGGTATGAAGAACTCTCCTGCCGATAGAGGAGATGTAAGAGACATGGATTCGATCCCTGGGTTGGGAAGATCCCTTGGAGGACGGCATAGCAACCCACTCCAGTTTTCTTGCCTGGAGAATCCCACACACAGAGGAGCCTGGTGGGCTGCAGTCCATGGGGTCGCACAGAGTCAGACACAACTTAGCTATTGCCAGGACTTTGCCAGCCTCCTATCAGATACACACTCGAGACAAACTTCAAGACAAGGGCCACTTCTCCAGTCTGTTTCTTTCCTCCCCTCTCAAAGAGCCCCCAGATGGGCAATTATTCTCCCCCGGGGATGTTCCCCTCATCCTCATTTGGATTCTAGCTGTCTACTCTTGAATTACAAAGGGTGTGTCCAGTATGAAGCACTCCTTTTCCTCTGGACTGCCCTTGGACGGAACCGCCGTTCCTTGTCTGTATTTTGAAGGACACGGAAGCCTGGTGTGCTGCAGTCCATGGGGTCCCAAAGAGTTGTTCACGACTGAACGACCGAACAACCACAATCTGTATTTTGTATCTGGGAAGCACCAACTGCAACCATTCTTCCGTGACATACGCTTTGGTCGTTTTCATTGGATTTGGAAAAGAGGAAGTTAAATTGAAGTGCTCAAGTTATCTTGAGCTGAAAATCTCTCTTGTCCCAATATTGTTTAATCTGGGCTAATCAACTCTCATTCCTTTAATCTACCTGCACGTCATTTATCCCTTTTATCTCCTTTAACGGTCTTCACTAAGCCATGTCTAATGTCATTAATTCTCTTTTAAATAAGGTCATACACACTGGATGGAGTTCGGTATATATGAAAGAATACCACCCAGAATGCAACTGCACATCCCACCAACAATCACAAAGTCTTTATTTCACAATCTGTTTTATGTACACTGGGCTTCCCTGGTGGTTCACTAGTAAAGAATCTGTGTGCAACGCAGGATACCCCGGCTCGCCTCCAGGGTCGGGAAGATCCCCTGGGGAAGGGAGAGGCTACCCACTCCAGTATTCCTGGGCTTCCCTGGTGGCTCAGATGGTAAAGAATCCGGCTGCAGTGCCAGAGACCTGGGTTTCATCCCTGGTTGGGGAAGAGCCCCTGGAGGAGGGCATGGCAACCCACTCCAGTATTCTTGCCTGGAGAATTCTATGGACAGAGGAGCCTGGTGAGCCGCAGTCCACTGGGCTGCAAAGAGTCGGACATGACTGAGCAACTAAGCACACAGCACGTTATGTACAGGACAGAGCAGAGGTTCAAAGCCTTGCTATTGCCAGGGCGACTTAGATCTTGCAGATCCAAGTTTTGCCCTCCAGGTTTGTTGTTCTTCATTGTTCAGTCACTAAGCCACTAAGTCACATCAAAAAGTACAACTTTTTATGAGACCCCATGGACCATAGCCCGTCAGGACCCTCTGTCCATGGGAATCTCCAGGCAAGAATACTGGAATGGATTGCCATGCCCTTCTCCAGGGGATCTTCCCAACCCAGGGATCAAACCCAGGTCTCCCGCATTGCAGCCGGATTCTTTACCAGCCGAGCCACCAGGGAAGCCCACTGTACATAATAGTGAAGTGAAGTCGCTCAGTCATGTCAGACTCTTTGCAACCCCATGGACTGTAGCCCACCAGGCTCCTCCGTCCATGGGATTCTCCAGACAAGAATACTGGAGTGCGTTGCCATTTCCTTCTCCAGGGGATCTTCCCGATCCAGGGATTGAACCTGGGTCTCCCGCACTGCAAGTGGATGCTTTACCGGCTGAGCCACCAGAGATACAGGTCGTGAAGTAAAGACCTTGTGACAATTGGATGGACATGCAGTTGCATTTGGCGTAACATTCTTTCATATTTACAGAACTCGATTCAGTGTGTATGATGAGGGAAGGCCAGTGAAAACCCAGAGAAACAAACAAAAAAACCACAAAACACACACACACACAAACTACTGGATATAGTCCATGAAATTCAAGGAATCTCCAAAAACTCAGAGCAGAAATGAAAAGAAATAGGGCAGCTCCTGGGACCGGACGTAGTTGGAGATGAAACGGTAACTCACACGTCCATACTGCAGCTGGGACAAACGAGAATCAATGCTCGTTCCTTTGTCTGGACAGTATTTGGGGTCCCAGGGAAGAATTCACCTGGTCGAGTCCTGGTCACTGCTCAGTCCTTGAGTTCAAGTCAGTTCAGTCACTCAGTCGTGTCAGACTCTGCGTCCCCAGGAATCACAGCAGGCCAGGCCTCCCTATCCATTAACAAGGGGCAGAAATGCCATTTGGTACTCAGAGTCCGGGCTTCCCTGCTGGCTCAGAGGGTAAAGAATCCGCCTGCCAAGCAGGAGACTCAGGCTCGATCCCTGGGATGGGAAGATCCCCTGGAGGAGGACATGGCCATCCCACTCCACTATTCTTGCCTGGGAAATCCCACGGACAGAGGAGCCTGGCTGGCTACAAGCCATGGGGTCGCCAAGAGTCGGACACACTTGAGTAAGGAAACAACAATAGCAAGGGATAGCCCCAGCAACACTACACAGTCTGATAGATGGGATTCTCCAAGAAAAAGCTAGAATGACACTTCACCAAGAGAGATGGATAGCTGGTGGGAGAAAAGGAAAGAAAAGACCATCTCCTGTCTCTAAGGGAGCTCATCTTCGTCCATCCGCTGGGTGATCGTCAGGGTTTCTACAGTGGACGCAGATTCCGTCTTCAGAGCTGGGAGAGTTTTACCCCTGCCCCTTTCCCCGCTCCTGCCGCTGTATTTTATCCTCCATTAGGTTGGGGCATCACACATTACTACTTCTTTAGCCGCAGGCTCCATGAGCAGCGAGGACCCAGCTGATTCGGCAGGCGGTTCCGGTGGGAGAGGTGCTCCGAAGCAAATCCCTGGCCATTAATTTTCTAGTTTTTCATGACTGCTCTTCGCTTCCATGACGGGGAAATGGTGCCGTATTTTAGTTACAGCTCTTTCAAGAAACCTTTGCTGTTCTTTTGGTTGTTGCAGCCCTGCCAGTGGCTCTTTTAAAGAGCCCGTGTCTTATAGGGAACAAAAGCAAGACGATACTAGATTTTAAAATAACTGTTGCGAAGAAATCTGCCATCTGGAGGAACACGGTTATCATTTATTGATTTCTGCTTCTATAGGTAGGGCTATCTAGCTAAAGACAGATGTTGGCCCTGCTGTAATAAATCCATATATGGTATCTCAGATATATGAAGAATTGCATATAGATCCCGCAAGCTGACCCAACACGTGACATGGGGGTTATGAAATGCTGGTGTCTTGGATCTCAATGTTGCATCTGATTATCCTTTTGGTAAATGTCCCATGTTTCTCTTCCCTACAACCATCAGTCAGTATAGTTCAGTGCAGTCACTCAGCCGTGTCCAATTTTTGTGACCCCATGGACTGCAGCACGCCAGGCTTCCCTGTCCATCACCAACTCCTGAAGCTTGCTCAAACCCATGTCCATCGTGTTGGTGATGCCATCCAACCATCTCATCCTCTGTCGTCCCCTTCTCCTCCTGCCTTCTATCTTTCCCAGAATCAGGGTGTTTTCCAGTGAGTCGGTTCTTTGCATCAAGTGGCCAAAGTATTGGAGTTTCAGCTTCAGCATCAGTCCTTCCAAAGAACATACAGGACTGGTCTCCTTTAGGATGGACTGGTTGGATCTCCTTGCAGTCCAAGGGACCATAAAGGAGTCCAAATGTCCAAATGGCAAGTAATTCACCCCCTTTTCTAGTCATATTAGACTAGAAAACAAAATAGGGATCACCTGAGATTTTCTGTAAAAGGGTAGAAAGTAGGTATTTGGGGCTTAGTGGGCCACAGAATCTCTATGAAATCAGCCATAAAGATAGATGAAGGAATGAGTGAAATTGCATTTCATTATAATGTTATTTAACATTACAATAACATTCGCAAAGAATCGGACATGACTGAGTGATTGAACAACAATTATTTACATATACGGGCAACAGACCAGCGTTGGCCCAAGGGTTATAGCTTACACACCTATGGCCTCAAATTCTGCCTTCCGCAACCAGTACATTGAATTCTGATCAACCCAGCAACAACAGCAAAAATACTTGCTATCTTTTTAATGATTTATTCAGTCTTAATATGATTTATCTATTTACTACATCAGTTCAGTTCAGTTCAGTCGCTCAGTCGTGTCCGACTCTTTGCGACCCCATGACTCACAGCACGCCAGGCCTCCCTGTCCATCACCAATTCCCGGAGTTCACTCAAACTCATGTCCACAGAGTCGGTGATGCCATCCAGCCATCTCATTCTCGGTCGTCCCCTTCTCCTCCCACCCCCATATATATACATATATATAGGAGGTTTCCCTGGTGGTTCAGCTGGTAAAGAATCCGCCTGCAGGAGACCTGGGTTTGATCCTTGGGGTGGGAAGATCCCCTGGAGGAGGGCATGGCGACCCACTCCAGTATCCTGGTATGTATATATACATATACATATATATTCTACAGAGGTAGTAATATCCGTCACAACACAATAAGACAGTTATCTCTATTTTACAAACCAAGAACTGAGCTTAGGGACCCAATCTGGTCAATATCTCCAAAACACCCAAACGAACGTTTGGATTTGGTAGTTTTAGCAGTTTTAGTCCGGATGGGTTGGGTTATGCTGCAGTGATGAGCAACCCTCAAACCTCAGGAGTGCAAATCAACAAGAATCTGTTTCTTTCTAAAGGAGAAGCCAGTCACTCCTCCACGTCAATTTCCCTCTGTGTAGCTGTCCACTCTAGTCTGCTTACAACTTCTACCAGCTCTGAACCAACACATTCTCTTGTGTTCCCTACAAGAGAAGTCTAGACCAGTACTTTCTAACTCCAGCACACGTACAGATCACCTAGGATCTTATTCAAGTGAAGTTCCAGATACAAGAATTTTGGGGGTGGGGTCTCAGATCTGGAGTTCCATCACTCCATGGTGATGCTGGAGTCCGGTGACCACATTCCAAGCGGTACAAGGTACCCTGGCAAGAAAATGATTCTATATGGAGAGAGAGACATCTGGTCAATGTTATATTGGCCCAAACAAGGCAGAGTGCTCTGCATAACTTGAGAAAAATAAGGAAGTGGTCTTGATTGCTTTCATAGGGTATACAGGAAGCACATCTCTTGGCGTATACTTGGAACACCTACTCAGTTCATGCTTGGTTGACTTCAAAGTCTTTACCTAGGTCACTGTGCTACGTTACTTATCCTGCTGAGAGTCAATCAGTTGTGACTCCCATCCTGTTGGCCTGGAATCCACCTCGCCCTGAGAGTTTTCATCCTGGAGCCTACGTCTTTATTTCCCATCCCCTTGCTGTGCAAAATGTGGTGCCTGAACTGGGAGCATAAGCCTCATGGGCAGTTTGCTAGAAATACATTAAATCAAATGCACTCCAGACCAACCGAGACAGAATCTGCATTTTAACAAGACCCTTAGGTGACATGCAAGCACATTAAAGGACACAGATCACCCTCTAGAGACATCACTTTGCCTACAAAGGTCTGTCTGTTCAAAGCTATGGTTTTTCCAATAGCCATGTACAGATTTGAGAATGGGACCATAAACAAGGGTGAGCACCAAAGAGTTGATGCTTTCAAATTATGGTATTGGAGAAGACTCTTGAGGGTCTCCTGGACTGCAAGGAGATCAAACCAGTCCATCCTAAAGGAAATCAACTCTAAATATTCATTGGAAGGACTGATGCTGAAGCTTCTATACTTCGGGCACCTGATGCAAACAGCTGACTCACTGGAAAAGATGTTGATGATGGGAAGGATTGAAGGTGGGAGGAGAAGGGGACGACAGAGGATGAGATGGATGGATGGCATCACCGACTCGATGGACATGAGTTTGAGCAAGCTCTGGGAGTTGGTGATGGACAGGGAGGCCTAGTGAGCTGCGGTCCATGGGGAATCACAAATAGTCTGACATGACTTAGTGACTGGACAACAAGAACAATCAGTGTCAGATGATTTTAAATTCTTCCTAAATTAAGATATCTTTTTATCTAGGAAAAGAGGGAGGGGTGGGTATATTCTGATAGACTTGAGTTAAACTAAAAAAAACTGTTTTCATCAGCACAAAAGCTTTGACAAGAACATTTAAACCCTTACCATTGCCTTAAGGAAGAGGAATTTCCAAGCGAGTCGAGAATGCTTTCTAGCACATTCCAAAAGAAAAATTCTAAAACCTCCGAAGGTACGTAAATGTCAATTTTTTTACTATAATCCTTGAATGAGCAAAAGCTTCCGTGTAAGAATGTTCACTGTTAATGTATAGGAAATATCTGATTTTTCCATGTTGACTCTATATCCTGCAGCTGCGCTGAGGTCATGGATTGTTGTCCCCGTTTCTGTGTGGAACCTGGAAGGTTTTCGACGTGTCAGAGCAACGTTTGCACTTTTTAATCCCGCATCTTTTTATTGCACTTTTCCCTGCAAAGACATCTGCTTGACTGATTCATTATTTAAAATAAAGAAATCCCAGCAACAGGCTGAACGAGATGAGTACAACCCCAAAGGGTTGGATGGCTGAGACCTCCAAGCCCTTGGCTGGGATGTTCCAATAGTGGTTCAGAGCTGGGAGAAGCGCTGTTGCCTGGCAGGCAGGCTGACTCCCCTCCAGCTGGCAGTGATGGGCTTTTTAATTCACGTCCCAGGATCAGAAACAGAGAACATACTCAAAGAGCGCCACGGGGCAAGGAGAAGGCAAAAACACTCCAGCGTCCTTGGCAGGCTCATCTGTTCACCAAGTTGCTTGGTAAAATGAGCCAATTTTCTTCCAGCGCTGGCTACTCACAGCCTGGCTTCTTCCTCTCTGGCAGTCATGGGTTTTTAAGCTGAAGCACGGATGGGATGGAACCCCTGAACAGGCCTGCAGAGCTCTGCAAAGCAGGCTCCGCACCCTCATGAATATTTAAATGGGCGTGTCAGAACCTTAACACTCAAATTCCGAGGGGCTAAGATATTACAAGTCCCCCTGCCTGATACAAGGGGCTAGGAGATGAAAACAAAGATAACGTTCCCAGCGTGGGGAGAAATATTATCATGAATAATTTATAGGGCACTTAGTTGACTCACTGGAAAAGAGTCTGATGCTGGGAGGGATTGGGGGTGGGAGGAGACGGGGGCGACAGAGAATGAGATGGCTGGATGGCATCACCTACTCGATGGACATGAGTTTGGGTGAACTCCGGGAATTGGTGATGGACAGGGAGGCCTGGCATGCTGTGATTCATGGGGTCGCAAAGAGTCGGACACGACTGAGCGACTGAACTGAACTGAACTGAACTGATCCTATCAACTCTCAGGAAATGGAATTCAGGATAGCCCATCTCCTGGCATTGAAATTTAAAAGAAGCTGCGAGGGATTCAAGAGGGTAGAGAGGCAGAAACAAAAATTATGATCACCTAAATTCTTGATTGTGGTCATCTTTTCCTTTGGGGTAGAGTTTGGTGAATGTAAATATTAAAAAGAACAGAACTGGTCTGGCCCTAGGGCTAGAGAACCCACCTGCCAATGCACCCAGATGTTAAGAGATGCGGGTTCGATCCCTGGGTCATCGGGAAGATCCCCTGGAGGAGGGCATGGTAAAGCACTGCAGTATACTTGCCTGGAGAATCCCCATGGACAGAGAAGCCTGGGGGGCCTATGGTCCAGGGGGTCACAAAGAGTCAGACACGACTGAAGCGACTTAACACATACACAGTAAGGAAGAGAGAAGGGACATCTGAAGGGTGTTAGCTTGAGTACTAAGTAACTTTGTCCTGCTGGTAACACCAAGACCCATTTGCTAACTCCTCCTCTGGGTGGGGGTCGTGCCACTGAGTTCCAGCTGAGTGGAAGCAGACTCACTGGGAGACCAACTCCTACCCCCATACCCTTTCCACTTGACCCATTTAAAGCCACAGCGCTGAGAACCTGGAATCTACAGAGTATCGTGGTTGCCTGAGATGCAAGGGCATCTCAAATCTGAAAGTTGGTCATGTCTGATTCTTGGCGACCCCATGGACTATACGGTCCATGGGATTCTCCAGGCCAGAACACTGGAGTGGGTAGCCTTTCCCTTCCCCAGGGGATCTTCCTGACCCAGAGATCGAACCCAGGTCTCCCGCATGGAGGGCGGATTCTTTACCAGCCGAGCCAGCAGGGAAGCCAGAAATGCAAGGACTGAGTGGCTCCCAAATGTCTGACAGGGTAACAGCTGCAAGCCCATTAGGCACACCCATTGCGGCCTTTACTGGAAGGAGAATCGAGCTTCTATCACGTGCTGGAAATATCACACATGTCTATGTTGTGCTCCAAAATCACTGCGGATGCTGATTGCAGCCATGAAATTTAAAGACGCTTACTCCTTGGAAGGAAAGTTATGACCAACCTAGACAGCATATTAAAAAGCAGAGACATTACTTTGCTAACAAAGGTCCATCTAGTCAAGGCTATGGTTTTTCCAGTGGTCATGTATGGATGTGAGAGTTGGACTGTGAAGAAAGCTGAGTGCTGAAGAACTGATGCTTTTGAACTGTGGTGCTGGAGAAGACTCTTGAGCATCCCTTGGACTGCAAGGAGATCCACCCAGTCCATTCTAAAGGAGATCGATCCTGGGTGTTCACTGGAAGGACTGATGCTAAAGCTGAAACTCCAATACTTTGGCCACCTCATGCGACGAGTGGACTCACTGGAAAAGACTCTGATGCTGGGAGGGATTGGGGGAGGGAGGATAAGGGGACGACATGGCTGGATGGCATCACCGACTCGACGGACATGAGTTTGAGTGAACTCCGGGAGTTGGTGATGGACAGGGAGGCCTGGCATGCTGTGATTCATGAGGTCACAAAACATCGGACACGACTGAGCGACTGAACTGAACTGATGTTGTGCTTCAGTACCTAGAATTTCCTAACTACTAATGCAGTATCTGAGTGACCTCACACAGGACAGTCCACGTGTCTGAGATTGTATGTATTCGTCAGAAAACAATCTTTTTAGAAGGAAAGGGAGCAAGCAAAATAAAAATGCTTCATAAGCCACAATGATCATAACTATCATCTGACGTGAATGTAAACATTAGTTAATTCTCGAGATTTCCCTGGTTGTACAGTGGGTAAGATTCCCACTGGAAGATCCCCTTCCAGTCTTCCTGCTTGAAAACTTCCCTGGGGCGAGGAGCCTGGCAGGCCACAGCCCACAAGGTCACAGGGAGTTGGACATGACTGAAGCGACTTAGCACCAGGGGGTAAGACTCCACGCTCCCAAGGCTGATGGCCTGGGGTTTGATCCCTGCTCAGGGAGCTAGATCCCACATGCCACAGCTAAGAGTTTTCATGCTGCAACTAAGACCCCACACAGCCAAATAAATACTCTTTTTTTTTTTTTCAATTCAATAATTCTCACCTAAATACGCACCTAAAATTTAAATACTGTACCATCTTACTGATTCTAAGCACCATATATGAAATTACTATGTGCCTTGCAATAGATGGGCATACGCAAAGTGACATTTCAATTTTTTTTCTTAACAGTATTTTAAATAAAGGTCCAACTTTGAGCCTAGGGTGTTAGAATTGGTAAAGGGGCATGCTGTCTGCTGGATTCCAAGACTGTAAGTGACAGAGTTGGTGTTCCTATAGGGTGAAGTCACATTTCTTTGCAGCCTCTAAGCCACATTACCCCTGAAATCTAGGAGGCTACACAGTCAAGGTCAAAGGAATGAAATCCGGCTTGGTCTGCAGCCACTGCTAACATCCTCAGGGTAGCAGACTACAGAGACATCACAGGAAAATAGGCCCTTCTCATTTCCCCACACTAAACGTGCTACCTGAGACTCAAAGGTTTAATATAATGATCCACAGAAAGGTACAATCTTGTCCTAGCAGTAACAGCATGGACGCATGGAAATACTAAGAAAAATCACAGTCATCTCCTAAAGCTCCAATGTGAAAATGAAAAGTAGAAGTGCCAGTCACTCAGTCATATCTGACTCTTTTGCGATCCCATGAACTGCAGCCCGCCAGGCTCCTCTGTCTATGGGATTGTCCAGGCAAGAATATTGGAGTAGGTTGCCATTTCCTTCTGCAGGGGATCGTCCCAACCCAGGGGATGAACCCAGGTCTCCTGCATCATAGACAAATTCTTTACCATCTGAGCCACCAGGGAGACCCAAAGTTCCGCTCACACACCATAATTAGACAATGACTAATTGATGCTTTCAAACTGTGGTGCTGGAGAAGACTCTTGAGAGTCCCTTGGACTGCAAGGAGATCCAACCAGTCAATGCTAAAGGACATCAACCCTGAATATTCATTGGAAGGACTGATGCTGAAGCTCCAATACTTTGGCCACCTGATGTGAAGAGCCAACTCAACGGACAGGAGTTTGGGTAAACTCTGGGAAATAATGGAGGACAGGGAGGCCGGGTGTCCTGCAGACCTTGGGGTCGCAAAGAGTTGGTCAGACATGATTTAGTGAATCAACAACAACAGAAATGTCGAGTTAAGGAATTTAGTGCTTTTCTGTGTACGAGAAGATGCAGAAGTCTAGGCTCACTGAAATCATCCCTTGATCTGTGTGTCAGCTGTCAGAAAGAAAACTGAGTGCCAAAGAATTGGTGGTTTTGAACTGTGGTGTTGGAGAAGATGCTTCAGAGTCCCTTGGACCGCAAGGAGATCCAACCAGTCCATTCTAAAGGAGATCAGTCCTGGGTGTTCACTGGAAGGATTGATGCTGAAGCTGAAGCTCCAATCATTTGGCCACCTGATGCGAAAAGCTGACTCACTGGAAAAGACCTTGATGCTGGGAAAGATTGAAGGCAGGAGGAGAAGGGGACGACCGAGGATGAGATGGTTGTGTGGCATCACCGACTCCATCGACATGAGTTTGAGAAAACTCTGGGAGTTAGTGAAGCCGTCATGCAGTAGTCCATGGGGTCGCAGAGTTTGACATGACTGAGTGACTCCACAACAAAAATTTCTACACATCGTTCTGTGTGTATAGTATATGTCCCATTGATCGTAGCATGATATTAAATACACAACATTCTAACTGATGGTTGAATCTCTTCTAAACACTATTTCTAGGAGTTAAGATAAATGTGGAAACACCAGTGTGGCTTGATTAACTACTCTCCCAGGAGAGATAATGAGCATTGCTACTTTTTTTTTTTAAAGTGCACAGGAAATCTATTGCTCCTCCAGGGAGCCCCTCTAAGCCGATTCCATCTGCAGATGGCAGAGATAACAGTGCTCCCTCCCCAGGCCTGCTGCACGTCTGGTTGACAACTCAATCTAACCCACAATGCCAACTTAAAACAGATATCGTGCGACTATGGCCCCAGGCCAAATCTTTCCTGCTGCTTGCTTGTATACAGTGCAAGAGCTGGGAATGTGTGTGTGTGTGTGTGTGTGTGTGTGTGTGTGTTTGAATTTTATTTTTCATTTTTTGTTGCTGTTTTTGCATTTTCAAGTGTTTGGCAACAGTCAAAAAGAATAATATTTTGTAACACATGAAGATTCTGTGAAATTCCAACTTCAGTGCCCATAAACACAACCAGACTGAAATACAGCCATCGGCATTTCTGCACTGTCTCTGGCTCCTTCTGGACAAGAAAACCAAAGATGTTTACTATCTGATGCTTGGCAGAAGAAAAGATCTAAGGCTTGCTCCCCCTAAGAAACAGAAGCAACACCCCGTGGGAGATGTGTGAAATACTGAATCCCAGGCCAGATCCCTGAAATGATTTAGAATGTCTGATTTAAGTAGATCCTTAGATGACTCACGCAGACATGAAAATTTGACAAGTCCACCCTAAAAGAGAATGGATATCAGACACATTTATCAAGAATTTAGTCACTTGTGTCCGACTCCCTGCAACCCCATGGTTGCAGCACGCCAGGCCTCCCTGTCCATCACCAACTCCCAGACTTTACTCAAACTAATGTCCAATGAGTCGGTGATGCCATCCAACCATCTCATCCTCTGGCATCCCCTTCTCCTCCTGCCTTCAATCTTTCCCAACATCAGGGTCTTTTCCTATGAGTCAGCTCTTCGCATCAGGTGGCCAAAGGATTGGAGTTTCAGCTTCAGCATCTGTCCTTCCAATGAACACCCAGGACTCCTTTAGGATGGACTGGTTGGATCTCCTTGCAGTCAAGAAAGGGACATCAATTTGAAGCAATGCAAACAAATTGATTCATAACTCACAAGAGTCAGGGTATTTTAGTTGAAAATAAATTATAAATGATGACACATTACCTTTCATGGGGGAAAAAATCTGAGGAAATTTTAGATTTAACTGAACAACTCTAAAATGGAGAGAACAAATATAAGCCTAGTTTTCTAAAAAGGGACACTTGCTTATTCATAAGGATTTTTTTTTCTTTCTTTTTTAGTTGATCTAAACTGTTCCTTGTGGTAAAGATGTGACTAATTAACCAACAGAGCCATGTAAACAATTTCAACCATACAACAGGAATGATTTATGGGTGAATATATGCTCTAAGGTTATGACCAAACAAAAAGGACTTTCACAGCTCACAGAGCATTATAACCCATGAGATCATTCTAACCCATCAGTCAATAGCCATTTACCCAAATAAACTGTCTATTGAGCCTTTCCCCTTGACACTTCCGCTGGTTATTTCACGACCATGGGACAAGGACCTCTTAGAGATGACCCGGGACTCTACCCTCAGGAGGTGAGCAGCATAGATGCTTAACAGTCTGCTTTTCTTAGATTTAAGCCCTTGTTTCTTTCGACGGGGGTCCCAGGTTAATCTTAGGATTTTCTCCTCTGGTCATTAATCACAGAGGAAGAACTGACAAGAACAGGAGTGTAACTTTTCCTGTGATAATTGTTAACCCAGTCCCTAAAGAAGGCTGGTATTCAGCCCAGGTTGTCAGGGGTGACTGCCAAACATGACCCATCGCCAGGCTTACAACCATGTGTATGTTTTCAGTTTCTCCTTCAGGTGAGCAACTCCAAGAGGCCTAACTTTCAAAATGCTGGAGAGGAAAAATGTTTGGAAAAAATAAGAGTTTAAAAAGCAATGGATATATGCACGTGTATCGCTGATATGCTTGGCTATACAGCAGAAAGTAACACAACACTGTAAATCAACTATACTCCAATGCAATTTTCTTAAAACGGACGACATTTGGTGAAATCTCCCGAGATGAAGTAGGCAAAGTCACCCACCAAGGCCATTCACTCAGCAGTCACGAATTTGATTTGCGTAGAAATCGGTTGACAAACTTAATCAGTCATCCGTACCGTTTCTTAACTTCTGACAGTGTGGTGAGACACGGCCACATGAGGATTTCGGATTCCTTTTATCAGCGGTGATGGCCCATCAGCTTGGGTCGAGATGAAATGGCCTCATTCACAATTTTATGTCACAGTGAGTTTCCCCTTTAATCATTCCAACCTTCCTGTTAGGAGCATGTCCGTCATTCCACTTCTTGACTTAATGCTGAGCCCTACCTTATTTCACTGGGGGTGACCTGGAGACAATAACACTGCCCATCAACCCAGCCTCTTCCCCACATGAAATGCAATCTACAGTGTGACGGAAATCATCAGGGCTTCTACAAAGTCCTTTGCTGGAAGAACCTGTATGACTAAGCGTACCGATTTCCACTTTCAAACTTCACAGGCATGAAGCAAATTCCTACAATAAATACAAGTTCTATAATAGTAACAATATTCTACATGGGAACCCCCTCAATGAAAAATACAGACAGGAAAGGGACACTCCACTCTTTTCAACCAGACTGAAAATCAATGTGAACTGATGCATCTTCACCCAACTAAATGTGATTATGTTGACTAACTAAATGTGACTAACAATTTGGATTTATGGAATAGTCCCAGCGATGGAAACCAACATAAGCTAACTGAAAAGGATTAAAAAGGAAAAATAACATCTCTTGAAATTAAAAAAATGAGTAAAATAAAATCAGGTCAGAGAGGATTAGAGCCAATGCCCCAAGAGAAATGAAGGCCTCTGAAAGATGTCCACACCAGTGATTGGCTGGGTACCAATCGCTGGGTTTTCATTTGGGTATCACTCCTGTGTTCCCTGGTGGCTCAGGTGGTAAAGCGTCTGCCTGCAATGTGGGAGACCCGGGTTCGATCCCTCGGTCGGGAAGATCCCCTGGAGAAGGAAATGGCAACCACTCCAGTACTCTTGCCTGGAAAATTCCATGGACAGAGGAGCCTGGTGGGCTACAGTCCATGGGATTGCAGAGAGTCAGACATGACTGAGCAACTTCACTTTCACCACTCCTGGGATGAATTCACTCCAGCCCTGTTTGTGCTCATTTAATATCCACAGTCAGTAAAGAGAGACTCCAACCAATCTAACTTCAGTTACATATTTACTCCTTCACGATACCAAGAAGGTTAAGGGGGCTTGTCTAAAACCCATCCTCCCAAAAAGGAAAGAGGCCAGGATGCTATTGAGCGAGCAGCATATGAATTGAAGACAGGTGATCAGAGCAGAAACAGGCCATGAAACTTCTTGCCTCTCTGGTATCCAGAAAACCCAGCTCTTCACAGACACATTTACAAAACTGTCCACCACCTAACATGCCATAGTCATTCCAGGTACAACAAGACTTGCTCCCTAACAGGAGACAACACAGCCTCGCCACCCGGCCCACCGTCCCGGGATGCCCCTGTGGTCCCTGGCTTTATCTAGACTGCACGGTGAATGATGTTCAACAACATAGTGAGACATTAACCACCAGAGCCAACGTGCCCGACCACTTGAGGACGAGGAAATGAGGTACTTCACTAAAACATGGGCTTCCCTGGTGGCTCAGAGGTTAAAGCGTCTGCCTCCAATGCGGGAGACCCGGGTTCGATCCCTGGGTCGGGAAGATCCCCTGGAGAAGGAAACGGTAACCCACTCCAGTATTCTTGCCTGGAGAATCCCATGGACGGAGAAGCCTGTTAGGCTACAGTCCACGGGGTCGCAAAGAGTCGGACACGACTGAGCGACTAAACAGAACAGAATTAAAACATGCACAGCAAGTCGTGTACGAGACATGGAATCTACAGGGGCCGTATCGTATTTTTTGCCTGCATCTTTTCCTACGTGTTCAAGTCCTCATGATGGTCACCAGCAGCACTTGGATTCACAAGGGCTCGTTGCTTGGTGGAATGAAGCCACCGAAAGCCTCCTGAGCCCTGCAGGGCTACCCAGGCAGGCGGACATTGTATTCATTCATCCTGACCAGCCTGCTTGATGTCAAAGGGAGCGGTCCCAGAGATCCCACTGGGTTCTTCCCAGTGGCCTTATATGAGAATCACACGTCCTGGGGAAGATGGAGGCCCTGGAAGGGTGTTGCCCCTGGAGAGGACATGGATGCTTCCCCCAGCCGCCCTCCACCGTCTTTTCAGGCAGTCTGATGGCTACACAGGCATTTAGGATCAAGAAAGCCTATTCAGAATCAGTGTAAATTGTGACCCTTTTTGGTCTGGACAATTCTAATGCTCAGAAAGAAATACGAGGAAAAAGACAAAAACTGCAGCTTGAGGGAATGAAGCTGAGAACGAAAAAAAGATCCTGACAGTATGGTGATTGATGTTCCTTGGACACTGGAATTGATTACCACACATTTGATCAGACTGAGGTTTTGCCTAAAGGTGATCTTATCGATAAACCACCTAAAGAGAGGTAAGGCCTGTATCGGCTTCCCTGGTGGCTCAGAGGTTAAAGCGTCTGCCTCCAATGCGGGAGACCCGTGTTCGATCCCTGGGTCGGGAAGATCCCCTGGAGAAGGAAACGGTAACCCACTCCAGTATTCTTGCCTGGAGAATCCCATGGATGGAGAAGCCTGGTAGGCTACAGTCCACGGGGTCACAAAGAGTCGGACACGACTGAGCGACGGAACGAACGACCAGCCTGCTTGATGTCAAAGGGAGCGGTCCCAGAGATCCCACTGGGTTCTTCCCGGTGGCCTTATATGAGAAGCACACGTCCCCAGAAGCATCCAAGTCAGCGGCCCCATCCAGCATTCTAAACACCCAAAACAGAGACACAGTGCGCCCCCTACAGGTAAGCACAGAGTGTGTCTGGCAACCCACTCCAGTGTTCTTGCCTGGAGAATCCCAGGGAAGGGGGAGCCTGGTGGGCTTCCATCTATGGGGTCACACAGAGTCAGACACGACGGAAGTGACTTAGCAGCAGCAGCCTGGGGAGGCATTTCATCAGAGGGTAGTTCCATGTGCCACTCAGACAAGCTCAGCGCCAACTCGGGGAGACATGGACATTTTCTAAACAGGTCTTTAGAGATTCTCAAGAGTAAAGAGACATGCTGGTAAATAAAAGCATACGCTAGTCCGATGTTGATCAAGGTGGGGAAAACACTTGGGTGCAAACATTTGCAACATATGCAAAATGTTATGTGTCCTCATCTAGGACTCTGCAATTCCTTCTCATCTTAATTTTTGGGTATATGTCATTTCAGTTTACATTTCATGTAGCTTTTTGTGTACTGCATGGTAGAAACTTTACCCTGTACAAAAGTGTCTGTGACTTCTTTGTGGAAGACGCTTTCTCACCTTTTTGAAGGCAGATTCTCTCCTGTAGCTTTGCATGGGACACTTTGAAGCGGAGTTGTTCCTCTGTATTGGGACTTTCCTAGGAAGTCTTCTATGGAAGAAAAAAAATATATTATTTTTTTATTTTATTCATCAGTATTTTTTTTGTTTGTTTTTTACTGGTTTTATTTTGTTACATTGCAGTTCTGATTGGAAACCTACTTGTCATGATTTCTATCGCCTCCAGTCAACTTATGAAGCAGCCCATGTATTTCTTTCTGAGTTACTTCTCGCTCTCAGACTTGTTACACCTCCACCGTGACCCCCAAGTTGATCACTGACTTGCTGGCAGCAAAGAAGACCATATCCTACAATGGTTGTATGACACAGCTCTTCACCACGCACTTGTTTGGGGGCATCGAGGTCTTCATCCTCACAGGGATGGCCTGTGACCGCTATGTGGCCATCTGCAAGCCTCTGCACTACACTCTGATCATGACCAGACAGAAGTGCATTGCCATGATCGCCGCTTCCTGCACTGGGGGGCGGTTCCTTCATTCCTTTGGTCAGTTTCTCCTGGCCATCTTTTTACCCTACTGTAGCCCCAACGAAATAGATCATTACTTCTGCAATGTGTATCCTTCGCTGAAACTGGCCTGCACTGACACCAGCAGAATCGGTCTCCTTGTCATCGCCAATTCGGGCCTCATGGGTCTGGTGACTTTTGTGGTCTTGTGGATATCCTACGCTGTGATCTTGTACACTGTCAGGTCCTACTCTGTAGAGAATTGCCGGAAAGACTACACAGCCAAAAGATCAGAGGGGAAGAGGAGATATAAATAAGAAAATAAGAAAACTAGAAAAGAGCACAGCAGAGAGTGTGGATAAATCCAGGGAGTTGTAAGCTTTTGCTCGTACTTAAATCTATATATTCCTAAAACAAAATGAAACAAAAAAGCATATAAGCCAAGCGTCATACATTTTAAAGTCTTCCGTCCAGAAAATCCATCTATTCCACAAGTTCAGTGGTGAAAAAAATCAGAGGCATCTTTTAGTTTATTTCCTTTCTTACTGCGATATGGCACCAGAGTTTCTTTATGGCATTCTTCATCTCCAAGTTTCTCAGCGTGTCGATTAGAGGATTGAGCATGGGAGCAATGATGCTATAAAAAAGAGCGAACACTGTGTCTTCTGGTAAAGTAGTTGCTGGCCAAATGTAAATGAAAAATAAAGAAGCGAAAAAGAGGACCCCCACAGTGATGGGGGAACTGCAGGTGGAGAGAGCTTTGCGGTGATATTCATCAGTGTTTACATTGAAGCTTAGTGAAATTGAAATGTTACGTTAGTTTCCACTGTACAGCAAAGTGATTCACTTACGTGAGTGTGTATTCTTTTTCGGATTCTTTTCCACTATAGGCTATTAGAAGATACTGAATACATTTCCCTGAGCTATATGGTAGTTCCTTGTTGTTTTCCGACTTTATATATTCCTGTGTATATGTTAAACCCAAACCCTAAATTTAATACCCCCAACCTTGCCCTTTGCTAACCACGAGTTTGTGTTCTATGTCTGTGAGTCTATTTCTGCTTTGTAAATAAGTTCGTTTGTATCATTCTTTTTAGATTCTACATGTAATTGGTATCATGTGATATCTGTGTTTCTCGGTCTGACGTAGTTCACTCAGTATGACAACCTCTGGGTCCATCTGCGGCTGCTAAGTTGCTTCAGTCGTGTCCGACTCTGTGCGACCCCGTAGACGGAAGCCCATCAGGCTCCCCCGTCCCTGGGATTCTCCAGGCAAGAACACCAGAGTGGGTTGCCATTTCCTTCTCCACCTACGTTGCTGCAAATGGCATTATTTCATGCTTTTTCATAGCCAAGTAATATTCCATTGTGTTTATGAAGACATGTCTATTTTTTTTTTTTTTGGCCATGCCACAAATCATGCAAGATGTTCCCTGACCCCACTGATTGAACCTGTGTCCCTGCAGTGGAAACACAGAGTCTTAACCACTGGACCCACAGGGAAGTCCCTGACTGCATCTTGGTTTTCAATTCATCTGTCAATGGATTTAGCTTACTCCAACGTCCTGGCTACTGTAAACAGTGCTGCAGTGAACACTAGGATACACGCATCTTTTTGAGTTAGAGTATTTCCTTGACACATGTCCAGAAGTGGGATTGTGTGACCATATGCTAACTCTTAGTTCAGTTCAGTTCAGTCACTCAGTCGTGTCCGACTCTCCGTGACCCCATGAATCACAGCACGCCAGGCCTCCCTGTCCATCACCAACTCCCTCAGTTCACTCAAACTCATGTCCACAGAGTTGGTGATGCCATCCAGCCATCTCATCCTCGGTCGTCCCCTTCTCCTCCCGCCCCCAACCTTTCCCAGCATCAGAGTCTTTTCCAGTGAGTCAACTCGTTGCATGAGGTGGCCAAAGTATTGCAGTTTCAGCTTTAGCATCAGTCCTCCCAATGAACACCCAGGATCGATCTCCCTTAGAATGGACTGGTTGGATCTCCTTGCGGTACAAGGGACTCTCAAGAGTCTTCTCCAACACCACAGTTCAAAAGCATCTATTCTTCGGCGATCAGTCCAACTCTCATATCCATACGTGACCACGGGGAAAACCATAGCCTTGACTAGACGGACCTTTGTTGGCAAAGTAATGTCTCTGCTTTTTAATATGCTATCTAGGTTGGTCATAACTTTCCTTCCAAGGAGTAAGCGTCTTTTAATTTCATGGCTGCAATCAGCATCTGCAGTGATTTTGGAGCCACAAAAAATAAAATCTGACACTGTTTCCACTGTTTTCCCATCTATTTCCCATGAAGTGATGGGACCAGATGCCATGATCTTTGTTTTGTGAATGTTGAGCTTCAAGCCAACCTTTTCACTCTCCTCTTTCACTGTCATCAAGAGGCCTTTGAGTTCCTCTTCACTTTCTGCCATAAGGGTGGTGTCATCTGCATATCTGAGGTTATTGATATTTCTCCCAGCAATCTTGATTCCAGCTTGTGCTTCTTCCAGCCCAGCGTTCCTCATGATGTACTCTGCATATAAGTTAAATAAGCAAGGTGACAATATACAACCTTGACGTACTCCTTTTCCTATTTGGAACCAGTCTGTTGTTCCATGTACAGTTCTGACTGTTGCTTCCTGACCTGCATACAGGTTTCTCAAGAGGCAGGTCAGGTGGTCTGGGATTCCCATCTCTTTCAGAATGTTCCACAGTTTATTGTGATCCACACAGTCAAAGGCTTTGGCATAGTCAATGAAGCAGAAATAGATGTTTTTCTGAAACTCTCTTGCTTTCTCCATGATCCAGCGGATGTTGGCAATTTGATCTCTGGTGCCTCTGCCTTTTCTAAAACCTGCTTGAACATCTGGGAGTTCACGGTTCACATATTGCTGAAGCCTGGCTTGGAGAATTTTGAGCATGACTTTACTAGCGTGCGTGTGAGATGAGTGCAATTGTGCGGTAGTTTGAGCATTCTTTGGCATTGCCTTTCTTTGGGATGGGAATGAAGACTGACCTTTTCCAGTCCTGTGGCCACTGCTGAGTTTTCCAAATCTGCTGGCATATTGAGTGCAGCACTTTCACAGCATCATCTTTCATGATTTGAAATAGCTCAACTGGAATTCCATCACCTCCACTAGCTTTGTTCGTCGTGATGCTTTCTAAGGCCCACATGACTTCACACTCCAAGATGTCTGGCTCTAGGTCAGTGATCACATTATCGTGACTATCTTGGCAGTGAAGATCTTTTCTGTCCAGTTCTTCTGTGTATTCCTGCCACCTCTTCTTAATATCTTCTGCTTCTGTTAGGTCCATACCATTTCTGTCCTTTATCGAGCCCATCTTTGCATGAAATGTTCCCTCGGAATCTCTAATTTTCTTGAAGAGGTCTCTTGTTTTTCCCATTCTGTTGTTTTCCTCTATTTCTTTGCATTGATCACGGAGGAAGGCTTTCTTATCTCTCCTTGCTGTTCTTTGGAACTCTGCATTCAGATGCTTATGCTAACTGTTAACTTCTAGCTTTTTTGAGAGACCTGCGTACTTTTCTCTTTAGTAGCTGGACTAATTCACATACCTACCAACATTACTGGAGGGTCCCTTTTTCTTCACACAGACTACAGCATTTATAAAATAATGCATCTTTAGGTGATAAGTACACTTGTAGGATAAAAGAAATAATTAACAGTAATGAATATAGAAAAGCAGTTATACTACCAAAGCAAAAATATCTGTGCTGAGTTTGTTATGATTATTTTGGCAATGCTCTACGACTAAGAAAGAAAAGATGAGGAATTAGACTAACGAAAAATTTATAATAAAAGAAACCACAAACCTATGGATTTATATGTGATTACTGCAGTGAGTGATATAAAAAGTACAATAAGACAAAACCAATTACCTATTTATTACAGGGGGGATGTGCTGAGGAGGAAAAATTATATTTGTGATTGGCAAGGCTCATAAACCAGCAGGCATTACTGATTCCTGTCTATGGGCTTTTAGTTAGTTGACGTTACCTACCGAAAATGCTCCCCGGGGAAACCTAGAATTCTTCATGTCTGATTTATCGCCAAAACACTCTTTATTTGACAGCAGCATTTACAGTTTACTGATCAACTAGTCAACAGGTTCATCCATTTGCGGACAGCATTCTGTTTATGAATAAACCATAAAAAATTAATACAATTAATAAAAAGAACAATAGCAAGGAAAACTGGGGCACAAATTGAGGTAATAAATTAAACCACATTTTTGTTTTGATGTGTGTTTTTATGACCCTGACTGTGTTTTACGATCCAGAACTGTAACTTTCTGCTGTAAATGAAATAATTCTCCGGTTGATATTGACCCACTGGACACCAAGAAAAGTCGAGTAATAACTTCACTAAGTGGATTCAGCCCCTAAAGGTGATAAGCCCTTCTTTGAAACATTAATTCACTGTTTGCTTTACATCCGTTGCAGGTTACATTACAACACACAGCATCGGCTTCATCAAATACCTAAATACTCAATTCCCAATTTTTTCTATAATCCGCTTGCAGACAAGAAATCTACCAACTTATTATAGAGACAGCTAATACAACATCGACTTAGAGATAGGGACACAATTACTTGAGAAAGTTTCTGATTCGTTCCTCAAGTAATTTTGCCAAATTATTTGAATGATCGTAATTCATCGTCTACGGCTTCCCTCGTAGCTCAGTTGGTAAAGAATCTACCTGCAGATACAGGAGACCCGGGTTTGATTTCTGGGTTGGGAAGATCCCCTGGAGAAGGGAATGGCAACCCACTCCAGTATTCTTGCCTGGAGAACTCCATGGACAGAGGAGCTGGGCGGGCTACGGTCCATGGGATTGCAAAAGAGTTGGACCTGACTGAGGTTACTTAGCAGGCAGGCAGAGATTAACCTTCTGTCGGAAGACTTTCACTTGGAAACATGTGTTCTTTCTAGAAAGAGATGTGTCTGGATTACCATAATTCAGGATTTCTCAGTCTTGGCAATGTTGAGGACTGGATAACGCTTTGTTGTAGGACTTCTCAGGTGAGATCAGTGGCAAAGAAACCGTCTACCAAGGCAGGAGACATGGGTTTGATCCCTGGGTCAGGAAGATCTCCTGCAGAAGGAAATGGCAACCCACTCCAGTATTCTTGCCTGGAGAATCCCATGGACAGAGGAGCCTGGTGGGCTGCAGTCCACGGGGTCACAGAGAGTCGGACACGACTGAGCAACTGAACTGAACTGGACTTACTGAATTTGTTACAATGTTGCTTCTGTTCCATGTTTTGCTTTTTTTTTTTTTTTGTCCCCAAAGCACGTGGGATCTTAGCTTCTCCACCAGGGACTGAATCCTTACCCTCTATACTGGAAGGGCAAGTCATAACCACTGGACCACCAGGGAAGTCTCAAAGAAACGACACTTTCTGAAACTGACCCAACTCCCACAGCTCGGAGATGGCAAGAGTCTGCACTGGGGGCTGAGTTGGCTTCTCACGCAGGCTGAAGCCTTCCTCTGTTGCACGACTCTTTCCCACACTCAAGTCTGTGCCAGGCACTCAGCCATGCTGTTCTTTAGATGGTCTCGGGCTGTCGTATTTCACCTCCATCTTCTTGCTCATCCACAGCATGGCAGGTCTGGGGAAAGACAGAATGAGTGGGGTCTGTCTAAAGGAGTTAACACCCACTGGCCACTAATTCCATTGCTCCCTTCTCGGACGGTCATCTCATGAACTTTTATGACATCCCCTTCTAAAGCTGCCACTCGGGGGACCAGAGCTTGGATTCAGAGTCAAGGAAACATGATGCCTGTTCTCTTGAAGCTCAAGTTTAATGGGGGATATCAATGCATAGATGTATCACAGAAAGATGGATAGACCAAGTTATACACGTGCAGACTGAAACTGACATCGTACCAGTCCCTCTGAGACAAGCCCCAAACTCAGCCCCAGTCCCTCTGTCCGTGGCCACTGCAACATGGAACCACCTTTTTGGTTTTGCTTTGATCACACTGAGTGGCATGGTGGAATCTTAGTTCCCTGACCAGGGATGGAACCTGAGCTCCCTACACTGGAAGTGTGGAGTCAACCACTGGACTGCCAGAGGCCACCTTTTTTTTTTTTTTGCGACTGGTGTACTGATCTTCAGAGGATGCTATCTAATTCTTTTGTTTGTTTTCTCCAAACTTTAAACTTTTTATTTTGTACTGGAGTATAGCCAATATACTGGGTTCAACTCCTGGGTTGGGAAGATCCCATGGAGAAGGGAATGGCAACCCACTCCGGCGTTCGTGTTTGGAGAATCCCACCGACCGGGGACACTGGCAGGTTACAGTCCACGAGGTCACAAAGAGTAGGATCTGACTTAGTGAGAAAAGAGTAACAGCATCAAACTTTTCTCTCCTGTAACTTTTAGATCATTCTTTCTACAGACGCACACTGACTTCTGTATCATGAGTTAGTTTCTTTGCCGTTGATCACCAGAGGAATGCTGTCGGTAGGAGGCAGAAGGGGCACTGGTTCATATAAAGTGCATTCCGGATTTTAATGTTTCATACCAGCGAGTCACAGCGGCGGAATACAAAGCACACGAACGTAGCTGAAACCATCAACCGCACAGGAGAAGAGAGAGATGTACACAATTTCTATCACCCCCGCTTCTCTTTCTGGCCCATGTAGCCAGTCATTCAGTCATCTGGGAAGTGCTGATGACCTTGTTTCTCCTTGACTTCTGCACATTTTTGTCTTCCGAAACCTGGGGTACATCTCCCTGCTAGCAAGCTGTCATTCTCGAACAGAACATTCCACACACACGCCAGCCTCCGTTTAAAATTAGCACTGTGCGTGTTTTTTCGTTTGCTGCTGCTGCTGCTGCTAAGTCACTTCAGTCGTGTCCGACTCTGTGTGACCCCATAGATGGAAGCCCACCAGGCTCCCCTGTCCCTGGGATTCTCCAAGCAAGAACACTGGAGTGCGTTGCCATTTTCTTTTGCTAGTGACTTTGATATGACTGTATTTGTTATCACGCAGGTTGCAGAGTTCGAAAGGTTTTGAGCAACATGCTCTCGAGTATTTTCCCTGAGCCCTGTTATTTTTAACCGTTTTGCTGATTGCTAAATTTATTTTTCAGGCAAGTCTCTATCACAGAATAGCAAAACAAACAAAAGCAAAACGCAAAAATAAAAACCCTGTATTCACCCTTAGAGGATCCATAAGCTCAGATATATCTTCCTGTAATAAAAAGAACAAAATCTTCATTTCACCCTATCTCTCCCTGGTACTACAAATCTCTGGCTATCCATCACTTCACAGGGAAATCTCATGAAATATTCATCTCTAATTGCCATCTCCCCTTCACAATTCCCAAGGCTGGTTTTCATCTCCTGCACTGCCCTAAAAGATCTCCCGCACTGGTTACCAGTAAGGTCTTTGCAACTAAATATAACAGACAAAAATAAATAAATAACACAGACACAGTCCACAGGCCCGTGGACCAAGGGAGATGGATGGACAGATTGTGGTGCCTTCAGAATATGACCGAATTAAATCAGAAGGTGAAAATGATGTATGTGACAGTGTGGACCAGTCTCAAAGTAACGAGGCTCAGTGGGAAAAGCCACCTTCAAAGACTAAATCCGGGGACTCCCCTGGTGGTCTGGCGGGTCAGAAATCGCCTTGCAATGCAGGGAACGTGGGTTCCATCCCTGATCACAGAACTAAGATCCCACAAGCAACTATGGGGGTCCGTGCATCACGAGGAAAGACTCCCGAGTGACAGGTTGAAGGTCCCCAGGGCCACAGTTAAGAGCCAGTGTTGTCGTTGTTCAGTCGCTCAGTCGTGTCCGACTCTCTGCGACCCCGTGGACTGCAGCACGCCAGGTCTCCCTGTCCATCACCAACTCCCGGACCTTGCTCAGACTCACACCTATCGAGTCAGGGATGCCAGCCAACCATCTCATGCTCTGCATGAGCCATACAAATCAAACTAAATATTAAAGTAAAGGCTCAATCCTGTGCAATTGCATTTTACAAGACATTCCAGCCCAGACAAACCTACACAAGCGGCCCTGGGATAGTTGAGAGGCTGCTTAAGGGGGCATTTTGAGCGGGCAGGCAGGAGAGGTAAAGGAATCGTCATATATCCTGAAGCCGAGATTTGTACGCTTGCATATGTTTGTCAATAACAGAAATCTGAACCTGCAAAAGGGCCTTTACTGTATGCAAATTGCACTATAAAAAACCAATGAGTAAACCGGATGTGTTTTGGTCCCCAGTGGATTTGTCACGGTGACTGCACACGACACAGGTTTTCCTTCCGCTCTGGTTTGTGTCTCCTGTTTCTCCCTTCTGCCCTGATGGCTCCAATCTGGTCTCTCCTGGATATCTCTTCCATACACTCCCCCGCCCCCTGCACCAGCATCGAGCCGTCCAAACGCTCCAGAATGACCCAGCTCCACACCACTGTGTTCTGACCGTCTTCACATCCCACTGGCCTGGTCACCAGCTGATTCCACCTGTGAGCCAATGACTCGCCAGTTTTCTCAGACATGTCGTCTGCCCTGAAGACTCACCTATGAACTTTGGACATCTCAGGCTTCCCTGGTGAAGCCAAGCCTCAGGCTTTCCTTTACTTCCTCTGATGGTAAAGAATCTGTCCGCAATGCAGGAGACCTGGGTTTGATCCTTGGGTTGGGAAGATGCCCTGGAGAAGGGCATAGCAACCCGCTCCAGTATTCTTGCATGGAGAATCGCATGGACAGAGGAGCCTGGTGGGTTAAATTTCCACAGGGCGGCTAACAGTTGGATAGGACTGAGCAAATAACACCATCATTTGGACATTTCACCCACAGCTGTCCTGTGAGATGGAAACATCCCCCTTCTGCTGTCCTCTGATTGCTCGTGTGCTCAGTCATGTCTGACTCTCTGCCACCCCATGGACGGTAGCCCACCAGGCTCCTCTGTCCATGGGATTCTCTAGGCAAGAACACTGGAGTGGGTTGCCATGTCCTTCTCCAGGGAATCTTCCCAACACAAGGATAGAATCCATGTCTCCTGCATTGCAGGCAGATTCTATACCATTGGAGCCACTAGGGAAGCCCCATGGATTTGCAGAAAGCATCCCAATTTCACCCAGAATGGAGAGGAGCTCAGACTTCCTTCCCTGACTCCTCCGTTTTCCATCTCCACGGCAACCACCACACTTCTGGATAAATGGTCAGCCAGGATCAATCCCACTTTCTACTCTTGGGACCAGCCCTGGCACCTGCTCACGCCTCTCTGTACAGTGCCCCTGCTTCAGTTCACCCCCATCCTTATCTCTGGGATCCCTGCGCTAATTTCCATCTCTTCTCTCCCTGCCTGCGACCATGCCCTTTCCAAGCAGCCTCTTATTTGTTGGAATAACAAATACAGGGTCCCTTAGATGTCTTCAGCCCTTGACGATTGACTTCAAGGGCCTCCCAATCCAGTCAATAGAGGCTGAAGTCCTAGCAAGTACTTCAACTAGAAGATGTTCAAGAAGACAGCCCTTAAAATACATTCAGTTAAAAAAAAAAGAGTCATTTACTGTCTATTAAGTGCTAGAGACCCAATCTACAAAGATGAATCATATACTGGGCTGTCCTCAAGGAAACAAGGACGTGAATACATTCAGTAAAAGGGCTCTTCACCCACCCCTCCCCCAGCCCTCAAAGGCACCCTTTCCTCCACTGCCACGTTGGAGATAAATGGGTTGGTAAAGAGAGTATCTCATCAGGAAGTGGTTTGCTTATCTGTATCTTTGATTTTTCCCCAAAGGGAGGTTGTAATTTTGCTCTTTTTCAAATTAAAAAATCGATGCTGAATTTAAGTCTGTGCTCACTCAAAAAAAAAAGTCACCGTTTGTAGTGAGAAATCAACATAAATCAAACTTTCAAAAAGTATTGATACATCTGGTCAACACTAACCCATACGGACTCAGGCATTCCATTCCTGTCAGCACTATCAAGGTATAATTGACAAATAAAACTGGAAGACACTTCTTAAAGAGCACAGTGAAATGATATGACACACGTGTATCTTAAGAAAGGATGCTCCCACATCCATCACAAAAAAATGCTGACCTTTTTAATGGTTTTGTGAACAGCATTCAAGTTCTACTCATCTTTTCAAATTTCATTTGAACACTACAGTGGTGTCAGCTACGGTTACCATGGTACATATTGAATGCTGCTGCTGTGCTAAGCCATGTCCGACTCTTTGTGACCCCTCTGGGCTGCAACCCACCAGGCTCCTCTGTCCATGGGATTCTCCAGGCAAGAACACTGGAGTGGGTTGCCATCTTCTCCTCCAAGGGATCTTCCTGACCCAGGGATCGAACCCGGGTCTCTTTATGTCTCCTACATGGCGGGCAGGTTCTTTACCACTAGCGCCACTTGGTTTAGCTCCAGCATTAATCTTCATACGTTACAGCAAAAGAAGCTGAATAATCGAAATATTTAAGTCACTTGCCTCAGATCATACGTTTAGTAAGGGCAGAACTAACATGAGTAAACAGGCAGTCTGATTCTCCACAGTTTATTGGTAATCATGGGTAATACCTTCAGAAACTGGTCAAAATGAAGAAAGAAAATGCAACTTTAATATTTAATGCGAAGAATCTTCTAATGGCGAAAGAAAACAAAGAGCAAAAGTCTCTTAAAATCACAGACAAAAGGGGTGTGAAGGAGAGAAACAGTTCTGTAAGGAGTAATCTTTAAAAAGGACGTTAATATTGATTTTCAAAAAAAGACATTTCTGTGGTGCTTACCGAATATAGTGAGAACAGGATGGACACACAAGGGTCCCAAATCTTTGGCCCATCAATCTGTCCCTTGGATGGAGACCTCCTGACTTAGAATGGAGAAAACTCACGCATAATGACTCCAAAGCTTGGAAATCATATTTCAAGGACTCACTCCATTTTTAAACTCAGCATGCATAAAATACAGCCACTTCTATTTCCAAAAGTATTTCACTTTGACAGACCTGGCAAAGTATGCGCTGTACGAGGTTGTTTGTCAAAAACTCACAAACTGTATCCTAATAATTTTTTTTTTTATTCCCTTTAACCAGAGAAAATATGCAGCGCCATATATCTGAGAAAGTTAAATAAGTACTGTCTGTTGTTTTGTTTATTCCCATGAGAAAGAGAGCAAAAAAGAGTAGGAATGCTGTACCTAACACCAAGCACTTTTTAAATTACCTTTTGACACTTAACAAACACACAACAGACCAGAGGCCACAAGATAATTCTGATTCTTCAGCTTGCAGGGAATCTCATACCAAGCATGGAATGACCTTGGGCAACTGAATCCAGTCCCCCACCCACCCAAGATATGCAGAAGACACTTGAGAGTCCCTTGGACTGCAAGGAGATCAAAGCAGTGAATCCTAAAGGAAATCAACTCTGAATATTTATTGGAAGGACTGATGCTGATGCTGAAGCTGAAGCCCCAATACTTTGGCCCCCTGATGTGACGAGCTGACTCACTGGAAAAGACCCTGATGCTGGGGAAGACCGAAGGCAGGAAGAGAAGGGGATGATCGAGGATGACATGGTTGGATGGCATCACCGACTCAATGGACATGAGTTTGAGTAAACTCCAGGAGATGGTGAAGGACAGGGAAGCCTGACGTGCTGCTGTCCATGGGGTCGCAAAAGGAGAACATGACCGAGCAACAGAAAAACAACAAAAAAGATTTTTTCATGTGGGACATCTTTTAAAGTCTTTACTGATTTTGTTCCAATATTGCTTTTGTCCTACATTTTGGCTTTTTTGGCCATGAGGCAGGTGGAATCTTAGCTCCCCAACCAGGGACTGGACCCCCACACACCCTGGATTGGAAGATGGAGTCCCAACCACTGGACCACCAGGGAAGTCCCCGAATCCAGTTTCCTGAGTTGAGAACAGGCAGAGAAAAACCACGGCAGACCCTTCAGGATGGACCGTGTCTAACTGAGCAGGACCCTGTGGGGCTTTCCCAGGACAGACCGTCCCCCCATTGTAGAAAAGCTTTCTGCTTCTAGATTGTAGAAAAAACTCTCACTTCTAGACTGTAGAAAAACTTTCGCCTTCCAGGCCTTCCCTGAGTTCCAAAGAATAAATTTAACCAGAGAAGTGAGAAAAAGCAAAAAAAGCACAGGAAAAGTCAAGCAAGATAAAATGATAATACTTTAGCCATTAGACAAAGTCAGGTGACAGTAAAGTGGGTGAAATGTAGTTGCTAAGTCATATCCGACTCTTTTGACCCCATCACTGTAGCCTACCAGGATCCCCTGTCCATGGGGTTCTCCAGGCAAGAATACTGGAGTGGGTTGCCATTACCTTCTCCAGGGGACCTTCCTGACTCACGGATAGAAGCTGCCTCTCCTGTACTGCAGGCGGGTTCTTTATCATTTGAGCCACCCAGGAAGTCCTGAAACAACGTCAAGGACCTTTAGTTCCTCCTCAAGGACTATAGATAGTATTCTGAGCCATGCCTCTTGAGCTATTTTACAGATACTGAAACCCTCACCAGGTGGGAGAAGGTAACTGTATGCTGCCCACCAGCACGGAGACCGCACAGCACTTGGAACCAGAAAGCTGATGATGCTGACGACCTTAAAACTGCCTATTTTGTAAAGTTTATCATATTGAAGAGGAAAAGTGAAACATTTACGTAACCTCTGCCTGTGTAACTCAGCTTGCTCCTTGCAAAGTCTGGATCACGAAGGTCACACAGTCCCAGAAAGTGGGGACTTGCAACACTAGGAACTGGAGTTTATGTCACTCACCCTTGTTCTGCTCTTTGCAATTGCCCAGCCCCTGCAAACCTGCTTAATCATGCCTGTCCAGGTCAGACATCCCCCACCCCATCTTGACCGCTATTCCCGCACGTGCGAAACCCCTTAGTTTAAACCAGCCTATTAGCAGCTAGTATTGCCCACTTCAATCTGTCTATAAAAACTCTGCAACCCCTTTGGCTCAGAGCTTGGAGTGGTAACTCCTCTGGGCCCGCCAGTGTAATCAACCTGAGTTCTCCAAGTCTCCCAGTGTGGTGCTTGGTTTCTCGATTACTGGTTTCCGCAACAAGATGAGAAATAATATTAAGGTAATAGGAATCTGAACGATATCACGGTAATTAACAGTTCAAAAAGGAGAATAAGCAGAGTGATAAACCTTTTGTCTAGGCTTTAGTTCCCTTTCTGTTGCACTCTTTTTTTTCTTTTAATTTTTTTTTTATTTTACAATATTATATTGGTTGGTTTTGCCCTACATTGACATGAATTCGCCCCCGGTGTACATGAGTTCCCCCTCCTGAACCCCCCTCCCACCTCCCTCCTCCCCTTATCCTCCCTCTGGGTCATCCCCGCACACCAGCCCCGAGTATCCTGTAACATGCATTGACCCTGAACTGCTGATTCGTTTCGCATATGACAACATACATGTTTCAATGTCATTCTCTCAAATCATCCCACCCTCACCCTCTCCCACAAAGTCCCAAAGACTGTTCGATACAACTGTGTCTCTTTTGCTGTCTCGTATACAGGGTTATCATTTGCATCTTTCTAAATTCCATATATATGCATTAGTATACTGTATTGGTGCGTTTCTTTCTGTCTTACTTCACTCTGTATAATAGGCTCTAGTTTCATCCACCTCATTAGAAATGGTTCAAATGCATTCTTTTTAATGGCTGAGTAATACTCCATTGTGTATATGTACCAAAGCTTTCTTATCCATTTGTCTGCAGATGGACATCTAGGTTGCTTCCATGTCCTGGCTATTATAAACAGCGCTGCAATGAACATTGGAGTACATGTGTCTCTTTCAATTCTGGTTTCCTCGGTGTGTATGCCCAGGAGTGAGATTGCTGGATCATATAGCAGTTCTATTTCCAGTTTTTTGGGGAATCTCCACACTGTTCTCCATAGTGGCTGTACTAGTTTGCATTCCCACCAGCAGTGTAAGAGGGTTCCCTTTTCTGCACACCTTCTCCAGCATTTATTGCATGTAGACTTTTGGATAGCAGCCATTCTGACTGGTGTGAAATGGTACCTCATTGTGGTTTTGATTTGCATTTCTCTGATTATGAGGGATGCTGAGCATTTTTTCATGTGTTTGTTAGCCATCTTTATGTCTTCTTTGGAGAAATGTCTGTTTAGTTCTTTGGCCCATTTTTTGATTGGGTCATTTATTTTTCTGGAATTGAGCTGCAGGAGCTGCTTGTATATTTTGGAGATTAATCCTTTATCAGTTGCTTCATTTGCTATTACTATCGCACCATAATCTGGAGCGCCACCCTTTACGAGTAAAAGATTTTTCCCCTGGTTGGTGGGGGGGGGGGGGATGGGGAATTCTGTGCATGGGCAAAGATTCTACTAGGAATGTGGATCGGTGATACTCTACTTGGACTTTTCCTCTGTACTTCTTCTTTCTTTCTTTTTAATATTTATGCATGAATGTATGTTGCAATAAGTGTTTGGTACAGCACTCAGGCTTTCTCTAGCTGCCTCAACATTTGTGAGATCTGAGTTTCCCTACCAGGGATGGGCTCTGGGTGCCCTGCATTGGGAGGTGGGTTTTTTTTTTTAATTCATGTATTTTAAATTGAAGGATCATTGATTTACCATATTGTGTTGGTTTCTGCCCAACAGCAACGTGAAACAGTCATAGGTATACATATGTCCCCTCCCTCCTGAGCCTCCCTCCCACCTCCCTTTCCCATCCCACCCCCGAGGTTGTCACAGAGCCCCCGTTTGAGTTTCCCGTGTCATACAGCAAATTCTGGCTATGTGTTTAACATATGGTAGTAAGTCAAGCCACTCCAGTACTCTTGCCTGGAAAATCCGATGGACGGAGGAGCCTGGTAGGCTGCAGTCCATGGGGTCGATACGAGTCGGACACGACTGAGCAACTTCACTTTCACTTTTCACTTTCACACATTGGAGAGGGAGATGGTGACCCACTCCAGTGTTCTTGCCTGGAGAATCCCAGGGATGGGGGAGCCTGGTGGGCTGCAGTCCATGGGGTCGCACAGAGTCGGACACGACTGAAGCGACTTAGCAGCAGCAGCATGGTGCTCTCTCAGCTCTTCCCACTCAACCCTATGAAGTCCATAAACCTGTTCTCTATGTCCGAGTCTCCGTTGCTGCTCTGCAAATAGGTTCATCGGTGCTATCTTTCTGGATTCCATATATATGCGTTAATATCCAATACTTGTTTCTATCTTTCTAACTTACTTCACTCTGTATAATAGGATCTGCTGCTGCTGCTGCTGAGTCGCTTCAGTCGTGTCCGACTCTGTGTGACCCCACAGACGGCAGCCCAACAGGCTCCCCTGTCCCTGAGATTCTCCAGGCAAGAACACTGGAGTGAGTTGCCAAACTTACTTCACTCTGTATAATAGGATCTAGGTTCATCCATCTCATCAGCACTGACTCAAATACTTTACTTCTTACGACTGAGTGATATTCCATTGTGTATATGTGGCACAGCTTCTTTATCCACTCATCTGTTGATGGATATCCAGGCTGTTTCCATGTCCTAGCTATTGGAAATAGTGCTTTAAACGAGCATTGGGGTGCATGGGTCTTTTTCAATTTTGGTTTTGGGAGGCAGATTCTTAGACACTGGACCAACAGGGAAGTCCTTCCTCTGTCCTTTTAAACATTTGTCTAGAGCTTGAACATCAAGAGAAGCCCTGAACAAACAGGGTGGGCAGATGCTCACTGGTCAGAATCAAAAGCATAATTGCACTTCATCAAGACTCCATGTATTTCACGCGACAAAAAGAAAACAATCTCCGTCGAACAGAGAGTGGCTGCCCCCAGGTGTGAGACAGTGACCTGGGACAGGACCCCACCCGGGGCCCTAGAAAAGCCAGCACCAGTGAGTTCAAGTGATCACTTCGTGGCGTGCCTGTCCATCAACGCCCGTCCGTCAGAGTGGACCATGTGTTTGCCTGTGTCTATGTAATTTACCCTCGTGCTTCGAGTCTCTTAATCTCCCTGTTTGAGGAAGACATGCTTTGAGACAAGGAGGGTCAACTGGAAGCTTCACGCAGGGGGTTCCCTCTTTCCTTGCGTGAAATATGTTTAGAACGGAAGATAGTAGACCCATAAGAGAAAAGAGTCTGATGCTTTTGCCCTGAGTTTCAAGGGTGTGTTATCTTCTTTTTTTTTGGTATAACTTTTTATTTTGGATTCGAGTGTGACCTCTGGGAGTTGGTGATGGACAGAGAGGCCTGGCGTGCTGTGATTCATGGGGTCGCAAAGAGTCGGACACGACTGAGCGACTGAACTAAACTGATAGCCAATTAACAGTGTTGTGATAGTTTCAGGTAGACAGCAATGGGATTCAGGACACACATACACGTATCCATTTTCCCCCAAACTCCCCTCCCATACAGGCTGCCACATGACAGGGAGCAGAGTTGTCTGTATGGCATGTTCCTTTCAGGATCCCAAAATGCGTTTCCTTGCCTACAGTCATGTATAAGCCTCGATCACTGGGCCAGTTCCCCACACTGCGTTTCTCTTAGAGAACATCGGTGCATGAAAACTGATGATTTTTTTCCTCTTGTTCATCTGTCTTTATCAGTTGGATTCACAACCCCAGCCATGGAAACCAAGAGGATAGGAGGAGAAAGATTTCCTCCTCCTCTCCTACATGATCAAAAAAAAAGCATCGTTTGAGAAGAGAGGAAAAAAGGGACTGTTCGTGTATGTGTACCTGCCCATGTGTGCATTGCTATACTGTGTCTGCACGCCTGTGTGTGTGTGTTCACGGGCCTCCATATGAACGTGTGATTGTGTACGAGTGTTCAGTCGCTCAGTCGTGTCTGACTCTTCGCAGCCCCATGGACTGCAGCCCACCAGGCTCCTGTGTCCAAGGAATTACTCAAGCAAGGATACTGGAGACGGCTGCCATGTCCTTCTCCATGTGTATGCATGAGTGTGTGCATATGTGTACGTGTTTGCATGTGTGCGTGTGCCTGTGTGTGTATGCGTATGTGTGGATGCGTGACTGGTGTCCCAAAGCTTCCTTCATTACTCAGAAGCTCTCCAGGTCTGTGCTCAGATCCTGTCTGCAGTAACAAATGTCTTGCTCGGGAATCAGCTACCTGTTCCAAGGGCCTATTGCGGTCGCTTTGGCTGAGCCAGTGCTTTCTGTATTAACTGTATAGCTCCCAACTTCCGTCTCTGCTTCTCGGGAAGAGAGACCTTGCTGGGAAAATAAACAAAAAACGCTCATCACAAACAGGGCCAAGCACAACATGCATCCGCACACAGTAAAGACAGACACAGGGATGGGTGGATGACCTGCTGCTATACTGGAGCGCATCACGGCCAAGTGAGCGGGCTTTCTGCCCCTGTCTGCCTGCGTTTATGAAAGCAGCGGGCAGATATGCATTCAGTGCACTGCTAGGGACAGCCAGGCGCATCTCAAGGACAGCTAGCTCCCCTCAGCTGGGAAACAAGAAGGCACTGTTACACTGGACAAGAAGGGGAGACGATTCACGAGGAATCGGTACGAGATACGTCATAACAGTTCTTCAGAGAGCCATGAGAACTGAAGCCGTCGCAAGATGCGGGCTTAGTGGGCAACAGCAAAGAAGGTTAACTGTTTTAAAACAGGGACTCTTCACTGAGGCCAAGGAACTGCTTCCGGTCCTCTCCCTGAGTCCCACTCCCACACTTCTCTTCCAGGTCCAACCTGGGGGTACAGGGGGATCTAAGCTCAAAGCCGAGATGCTTCCAGCTCCCAAGCTGCCCACCCTACTCCCACATCATGGAACCCGCTGCACCAGTGCTCAGACTGCTGTTATCTCGACTCTTCAGGTCCTTAGATTGAAGCTGCAGGGGTTCAGAACAAAGCCACCCCAAACAAGCCTGTTTCACGTGGGGAGTGTTTTGGCCCAGACGCTACTGAGGCCCTAAAGTTCTGACGCTTTTCAACCCATGGACTGTAGCCCCGGAAGACTCCTCTGTCCATGGGATTCTCCAGGCAAGAATACTGGAGTGGGTTGCCATGCCCTCCTCCAGGGGATCTTCCTGACCCAGGGATGGAACCCAGGTCTCAAGCATTGCAGGTGAATTCTTTACTGCCTGAGCTACCACGGAAGCCCCCCTGATGACTTAGATTAATTGAAATGTGTGGTTAATTGGAGGCTGATAACTTTACAATATTGTAGTGGTTTTTGCCATACATTGACACGAATCAGCCATGGGTGTATATGTGTTCCCCATCCTGAACCCGCCTCCCAAAATGTGTGGTTTTTGTAGATTTTTTCCCCCCAAGAGTTATTCCCAGAGATAAATGTTAGTTAAGGAGCCCCATCCACACGTCAGGGCAAACAGAACCACCCAACGTCTGCTCTTCTTAGCATCCTGGGACTGACCCGCCTGCCCTTGGAAGTCCAGGCTCCGTTCCATTCCTTCCCCCAGGGAGCTGCTCAGACCTGCTTCAACCTGTCTGCCTCCGAGCCTCCCGTGAACGTGAGGTCTCTGAGTCTCACGCGAGGCGAGCGTACTGACACAGGTAAGTGAAATTTTCTCCTGTTCCTCTGTCCCACGCCCGTTTAACTCTTAGGCTGGCCAGAAGAACCTAGAAGGTGCAAGTTTCCTTTCTCCCCAACAGGACTCGGTACGTATCTGCTTGAATTCATCTCACCTTTGCCAAACATCACCTTGGAACTACAGATTCCAAACTCTGTCCTCGAAGAAGTCAGGCTTTATCATGAGAGCTCACTGCTGGTGACATGACCCAATGATTATTCTTCCCCTAAAAAGAAAAAAACCTGGGCATCTGGGTGTGTGTGTGTGTGTGTTAGAGAGAAGGGAGTGTGTGAGTGTGTTTATGTTTGTGTGTTAGAGAGAAGGGAGAAGGAGGGAGAAACAGGGAAAAGGTGCTAATTTGCAGAAAGCTAAGGGACTTCCAGTAGTTAACAGTCCCCCTTAATGAACACAGGTTCAATCCCTAGTTTTGGAAGATTCCACACGCCTCAGACCAACCAGGGCTTCCCTTGTGGCTCAGCTGCTAAAAATCTGCCTGCAATGCGGGAGACCTGGGTTTGATCCCTGGGTTGGCAAGATCCCCTGGAGAAGGGAAAGGCTGCCCACTCCAGTATTCTGGCCTGGAGAATTCCATGGACTGTATAGTCCATGGGGCTGCAGAGAGTCGGACAGGACTGAGTGACTTTCACTCTCAGAGTAACCAAGCCCGTGAGCCGCAATTACCAAGCCCAGGTGCCTATGGCCGGTGCCCTGAAACAAGAGAGGCCACCACAATAGAAGCATCCACACCACAGCTAGAGAGTAGCCCCCCGCCCCCTGCACTGCAACAAGAGAAAGCCCCACCCAGCACAGCCAAAGAGAAAAAAGCAAATAGTCAAGAAAGTTGAATGCAGAAAACACATGACTCACAGCAAACACGCAAGCCCATACTAGCAGAAAGACTTGACTCACAGCCAACACACAAGCCTCCAGCATGACTTCTCCTGATGGTACTACTGATTGATCTGGCACACGAGGCTGGCTGTAGGAATACGGACATGGCCCTCTCGAGTCAGACCATCTGATGCCGCTGGCCGTGTCTGCCAGAGGAATGACCGCACCTTCATGCTGACCTCGCAAGCACTGCCTTGGGACACCCCGAGTCACGTCTGTCTAGCTTCAATGCACACCTCCTGTCAAGGGCTCCATTTTTTGGATGTTTGGCTGGAGGCATTCACACATTATACCCCTGATCATTCCACGTGTTATCGGTAAGAAAAGAGACCAGGTAATTCCCTGGTGAGACAGCAGTCAAGACTCCGCACGTCCATGGCAGGGGCCTTGGGTTCGATCTCTGGTCCGGGAACTAAGATCCTGTACACCAGGCGGAGCTCCCTGCCCCCTAAAAAAAGATAGAAGGCAGTTTGCATGTGTACCCAAACGACACACAGAGTATATGCAGAGCCTACATTCTGCAGAGCAAACACGGTGCACCACTTGGTTAGATAAACATCTCCAGGGACTTTCCTGCTGGTCCAAAGGCTAAGACTCTGTGCTCTCAAGGCAGGCGGCCCTGGGTTCAACCCCTGGTCAGGGAACTAGACCCCCTCCCCAGGCTGCAACTAAGATTCTGCATGTCACACTAAGCCTTTGTGCAACCAAAATAAATAATTAAAAGAAAAAATAAAAAAACAAGATCTGCAAACTTTTACAAGTTTTTGTTGCTGTTTGTTTGCTTTCTTACACCATTTCTCCAGCAAGATAAAGAAAGGCTGGCTGGTGGCAGACTCACTTGGCAGTGACTCAATTAGGTTGGTCGTGTCCCCTTGCCAGGGACATCTGTCAATCTCTGGACATTAAAAAAAAAAGTATGTATTTTTAACTGGAGAATAATTACATTATTGTGTTGGTTTCTGCCATAAAGAGTCGGACACGACTGAGCAACTGAACGGAACTGAGAGGAAACAAAAGCTCTTGCAGTGGTGGACATAAACAGTCTTAACAGTCTCCGCTGTACACAAGATGGTAGGATGCCAGTTTGGAGTTTGTATGTTGGTTGGTTTGACTGATGAGCTGGCTACCCTGAGAAGGGTCAAGAGCTTGATTCATTCAGAGATCACACTCACGGAGGTATTAACTCACCAACCCTTAGCACCTCCCTACTTACCCCATCCACCAGACTGGTCTCTTGCAAATCTCCAGCCTCTGTTTCCAATCAACTCGATTTTTGTTAAGATGGTTGTCACAATGCTGCTTCTGTTTTATGCTTTGGTGTTTCGGCCACGAGGCACGTGGGATCTTACTTCCCCATCCAGGGATCAAACCCGCATGCCCTGCATTGCAGGCAAAATCTTAACCACTGGACCACTATGGAAGTCCTTCCGATCAGCTGTATTTAGCTGACTCATTTGTCTACACTGTCAGCCACTATCTCAACTCCCAATTTCTTTCTTCAGTGGGGAAAACAAACATTTACAAAGTAGGTGTCCAGCAACAGGAAAGATAAAGGGTTTGACATTAGGGCAGTTTCCACATGGACCACAGACCACTCAGAACACACTCAGCTATTTGGCTACCTACAGGCATTTTTTTTTAATGATGTTTGACAGAAAACAACAAAGTTCTGTAAAGCAACTATCCTTCAATAGAAAAATAAATGTAAAAAATACATTCTTTACACCAATGTCAAGGTATCTGCGTTCACTGCCATACAACTGAGTGACATTTTTCTTTTTGTGCCATGTCATGCTTTATGGGGACTTCCCTGGTGGTTCAGATGGTAAAGAATATGCCTGCAATGCAGGAGACTCATGTTCAATCCCTGGGTCGGGAAGATCCCCTGGAGAAGGGAATGACACCCAACTCTGGTATTCTTGCCTGGAGGAGAAGAGCTGACCAAAGAAGATCCCTTCCTTTTCGAAAGTGCAATTTCTCTTGTCTGGGAAGAGCCAAGAATATAACAGCTCAATTGATATAGGAAAGGTAAGGACTGAGGGGGACAGAGTCTTCAGGAAGAACTGATAGGTATATACAGGGTACAGAATGTTTGTTTTGGAAGAATGTCACTTTAAATATATATACATAGATATAAATTGCATACACATATTATTTTTACATATAAATATTTGTATAGTTACTTTAGGCTTCCCTGGTGGCTCACGTGGTAAAGAATCTGCCTGATGTGCAGGAGACCCAGGTTCGATCCCTGGGTCGGGAAGATCCCTCGGAGAAGAAAATGGCAACCCACTCCAGTATTCTTGCCTGGAGGATCTCATGGACAGAGGAGCCTGGCGGGCTACAGTCCATGGGCTGTACAAACATGCCTGAGCACACACACGCAGTCACACAGAACGCATTTATTGACAAAGGAATTGACGATATAATGGCTAAGACCCAGGCAGTCTTTGTCTTAAAAAAAAAAAAAAAAAGGTTCTCTTCACTTGAGTTCAAGGACAGTGAAATAAACTAAATCCGAGTCCCACTTTAGATGGCTCCGTGGATGATAAAAGCCACTTGGGCTGACTGAAGTCGGATGGAGCACGCAGGCTGAGTCCAGGCAGAAGATGAAGGGGAGCTGATTGTTTCAAGTCCATCCTAAACGCGCCCTTCTCTGCAGCGGTGGCCCATCTCATGTCTGGGGGGCAGGGGGTGGTGGCGTTCAGAGCCCTCTGCCTACCCCCAGGGCACGCCATGCCCACTGCCGCCTGCTATGACAGAGAGCACCTTCCCCACCAACGTGAGACTCACAGACACAGCGGCTGGACCTCCCCCAGTTCTACACCTTTGACACCAGCCTGTATTCTTTGCTCCACAAACCCGAGAATGGACGAAGCTGTGAATGAGGACACAGCTCGCACGGACACGAACGTACCATACACAAGTCAGAGTTCTAAGCCCGACAACCAACGTGTGGGGACCACCCAACCAGGACGCACCGGAGTCAAAGCGTAAACTCAGCGAGTCTCAGAGGCTGTTGCTAAAGGCATCTCCATAATAGTTCAAGAATCATGGCTGTGGAGGGAAATAATCTAAGTGTCCACTGATGGCTGAATGGATAGAGAAAATGTGAAACACACACACACAATGAATGCACACACAATGAACACACACACACAGGACACACACTGGACACACACACACAGTGGACACACATACATGCTAGACAAACACACACACGCTACACACATACAAACAATGGACATAATGGAAACACACACACAATCAATGAACACACACACAATGGACACACACACACAATGGACACAAACACAAAAACAAATGACACACACACAATGGACACACAAACAATGGAAACACACACACACACAATGGACACAATGGAAACACACACACACAATGGACATAATGAACACAAAGGAAAAAAACACAATGGACACACAAACACACAATGGACACACACACAATGGACACACAAACACTGGACACACACACACAATGGACACACATACATGCTAGACAAACACACACACTACACACATACAAACAATGGACACAATGGAAATACACACACAATCAATGAACACACACACAATGGACACACACACAATGGACACACGCACACACAATGGACACACAAACACAAAAACAAATGACATACACACAATGGACACACACACACACTGGAATACCATTTCCTGTAAAAAAGCAAAGGACAAAATGCTGCCATTTGTAACAATGTGGATGGACGTGGAGGGCATTATGCTAAGTGAAAGAAGTCAAAGATATTTACTGCAAGACCTCACTTCTATGTGGGATGTAAAAAATTAAACAGCAAACTCAGAGATTGAGAGAACAAACCGGGGGCTGCAGAGGAGGAGGGTGCAAAGACTATGAAGCCAAAATGCATCAACTGCCAGTTGCATTGATAAGCATTTATTTATGTCATGGAGATACAGTGTATAATACAGTGACGACAGTTAATTTGAAAGCTGCTAAGGGGACGGACAGAGAATGAGATGGCTGGATGGCATCACCACCTCGATGGACATGAGTTTGAGTGAACTCTGGGAGTTGGTGATGGACAGGGAGGCCTGGCGTGCTGTGGTTCATGGGGTCGCAAAGTGTCGGACACGACTGAGCGACTGAACTGAACTGAAGAGTTTATCTTGAAACTTCTCATCACAAGAAAAAAAGTAACTATGTGAGATGACACATATTAGCAACACTTACTGTCGTGACCATTTCACAAGATATACAAATATTGAATCATTACGTTCTATGCCTGAAGATAATCTAATATTGAAGGTCAAGTATATATCAATAACAAAGCTGCAGCATTTTTTAAAGCTCGAGACTTTCATTTTTTTCCCATCTGTTCAGTTCAGTTCAGTTCAGTTGCTCAGTCATGATCGACTCTTTGCGACCCCATGAATCACAGCACACCAGGCCTCCCTGTCCATCACCAATTCCCAGAGTTCATTCAAACTCATGTCCATAGAGTCGGTGATGCCATCCAGCCATCTCATTCTCTGTCGTCCCCTTCTCCTCCTGCCCCCAGTCCTTCCCAGCATCAGAGTCTTTTCCAGTGAGTCAACTCATCGCATGAGGTGGCCAAAGTATTGCAGTTTCAGCTTTAGCATCAGTCCCTCCAGTGAACACCCAGGATCGAGCTCCTTTAGAATAGACTGGTTGCATCTTCTTGCAGTCCAAGGGACTCTCAAGAGTCTTCTCCAGCACCACAGTTCAAAAGCATCAATTCTTTGGCGATCTGCTTTCTTCACAGTCCAACTCTCACATCCATACATGACTACGGGAAAAACCATAGCCTTGACTAGACGGACCTTGGTTGGCAAAGTAATGTCTCTGCTTTTTAATATACTATCTAGGTTGGTCATAACTTTCCTTCCAAGGAGTAGGCATCTTTTAATTTCATGGCTGCAATCAGCATTCCCATCTGTATAACTAATCAAAGATCTCACATGTTCAAGAAAAAAGAAAGAACAGCAATCATGGGAAGCTCACAAGATTAAAGCAATGAATGCTCAGAAGCTATAAATCAATTAATACACGACATGAAACAAACCCTACTAGGTGTCAGCCAATAAGAACATAAGCCATCTCACTACACAATTGTCAAATAAAATGGAAGACCTAAGCTATTAGGGCAAGGAGTCCAAGGCAGGCAATTGCAAGCAGAAGCGGCTATGAAAAGGAAAACTAACGGATGACACATGGGCTTCCATGCGCAAATTCTAAGTACTATCTTCTGCAAGAACCAGCAGGTTGAAACTCATAGGCTGAGCTGAGTGAGCCTTCATCTACATATAGGACTACGAGAAAAGGAACCCAGGGGCGTCATCACCACCCGAGTGAGTAGTCCAGTCTGGAAAGAAATCTGGTTGGTGAATAAAGAAGCCCTTTCTTTCAGAGGAGCCTGGACTTCCCTGGTGGGATAGCGGATAAGAGTCTGCCTGCCGATGCAGGAGACATGGGTTCAGGTTCAATCTCCAGTCTGGGAAAAATCCTACATGCCTAGGAACAGCTAAGACTCTGAGCTCCAACTGGATAGTGTGCAACTAGAGAAAGCCAGTTTGCAGCAACAAAGACCCAAATATAGAGAGACAAATAAAGAGACGCCTGATGCAAAATCAAGCAACACAGCCAATACCTTTCAGCATTCTAGACAAGCGTAAAGAAAGACATACCACTCGCTACTTCTTAATTGCTCCACTTATTCAATTATTTATTCATGTATACACTTACTTATTCACTCTTGGTACAGACAATTATTGATCACCAGTCAGAGTGGCACTTCTTCCACTTTGATGGGCAGACGAATCACCCAAGGATCTCATCAGAATGCAAGTGTGACTCAGGAGGTCTGGGCCAGGGCAAGACATTCTGTACTTCCAAAAGTCTGGTGCGTGACGTGGACGCTGCTAGCCTGCGAAAAACCACCCTACCTCCCAACCCAGGAACCTGATATACTAAGCAGAAGAGGTCATAGGCCTTCTGGTTCAAGGACAGCCTCTACTAGACTAAGGGAGAAAAAAAAAATCAATGTGGTTTTGCTCAAAACGTCTTTCACTCTCCAAGAGACTAAGATACTCAGCAAAAAAGCATATCCTTTTTATCCACTCATAGTGTATTATATTATGCTATACTATAACGAATGCAAGCACACATACCCACGTGTTGGTAGTGGAACATTATTCTTTAATTCTATCTAGTTTGGAATGTGTTATGGGGGTTTCCTGACTCTTAGGTTCAGGATCTGACAGATGCAGATGAAATGAACAAAACCCAGGTTAACAGAACAAATATGTTTAGAATACCAGACCAACCTACCAGCCTCCTGAGCAAGTCAAGAAGCTACAGTTAGTTATGGAACAACAGACTGGTTCAAAATTGGGAAAGCAGTACGTCAAGGCTGTATGTTGTCACCCTGCTTCTTTAACTTATATGCAGAGTACATCATGTGAAATGCCGGGCTGGATGAAGCACAAGCTGGAGTCAAGATTTACGGGAGAAATATCAGTAACGTCAGATATGCAAATGACACCACCCTAATGGCAGAAAGTGAAGAAGAACTAAAGAGATTCTTGATGAAGGTGAAAGAGGAGAGTGAAAAAGCTGGCTTAAAACTCAACATTCAAAAAAGGAAGATCATGGCATCTGGTCCCATCACTTCAGGGCAAATAGATGGGGAAACGATGGAAACAGTGACAGACTTTATTTTCTTGGGCTCCAAAATCACTGCAGATGGTGACTGCAGCCATGAAGCTGAAAGACAATTGCTCCTTGAAAGAAAAGCTATGGCAAACCTAGATAGCGTATTAGAAACCAGAGACATCACTTTGCTGACAAAGGTCTGTATAGTCAAAGCTAAGGTTTTTCATGTATGGATGTGAGAGTTGGACCATAAAAAAGGCTGAAGACTGAAGAATTGATGCTTTTGAACCGTAGTGTTGGAGAAGGCTGTGTTGAACCGTAGTGTTGGAGAAGGCTGTGTTGAACCGTAGTGTTGGAGAAGGCTGTTGAGAGTCCCTTGAACAGCAAGGAGATTCAAGCAGTCAATCCTAAAGGAAATCAGTCCTGAATATTCATTGGAAGGATGAAGCTGAAACTACAAACCTTTGGCCACCTGATGTGAAGAGTTGACTCATTAGAAAAGACTCTGATGCTTGGAAAGATTGAGGGCAGGAGGAGAAGGGGACAACAGAGGATGAGGTGGTTGGAGGGCATCGCTGACTCAATAGACATGAAAACTCTGGAAGAAAGCGAAGGACAGGGAAGCCTAGCGTGCTACAGTTCATGTGGTCACAAAGAGTCGGTCACGACTGAGCTACTGAACAACAAATGCACTGATTTTATTGTATTAATTTTATATGTATGCGGGGTTTCACAGAAAATAAACAAGGACTCGAAAGAAGTTAGATCCAGGAGCTTATGGCATGTTAACCAAGGGCGATAAACTGAGAAGAAGTGACTAGATAATGAAAGAACGAAGAGTTTTAGCTTCTAGAAGAGGCAATACACGGGAAGGAAAATATCTGAGGGAAACTTAAGGGTCGTTTAGCAAGTTTTGTTCCAAGATGCAAGCTGGTAACCTCTGCAGAAAGGAGTCATGGCCCAGTTTTAAGAGTTGTTCTCTTCTTGATATGACAGAAGACAGCTTTACAACAGAAAACGCATTCCTTTTATAAAAAGATAATGAATGGCTTGCTTTTAGGCAGAAAGGGGGAACGCAGAGTTCCCCCTGTGTCTACTCTTGAAAACTGCTTTTAGCTCCAAATAATGTCACATGCTTTTGACAAAGACAGAGTAAAGGGTCAAAGCAGATAATTGAATAGCTAATTCCACCAGGGGATTGTAAGTAGGAGAAAGAAATGTAGGCGACCCCTTTAAGCTGGGCTTCCCTGGTGGCTCAGTGGTTAAAAAAAAAACATACAAAGCCTGCCTGCCAGTGTAGGAGACATGGGTTCGATCCTCGGGTAGGGAAGATCCCGTGGAGAAGGAAATGGTAACCCACACCACTATTCTTGCCTGGAGAATCCCATGGACAGAGGAGCCTGGTGGGCTACTGTCTGTGGGGTTGAAAAGAGTCGGACACGACCATAGACTGAACACAAACATGGACATGAATGAGCAAATGGAAAGAGGTTTGCTTCACCACAAAATGAAGCAGGCTTCCTTAGCAACAATACCACACAACAGAAGCAGGAGACACGTCCCAAAACAATTAAATAATGGTGGCATGAGACCCACATCCTGCCCAGTGAGCTTGGCAAGTTAGGATAGATAAGCTCTCTATACACATAAAAACGGAGTAATCTGTGGACCTAACTTGACCACGGAGGGATAAGAAACTTCCCCTGCCCTACATGGAGAAGGAGCCGATGATGGAAGTGTTGACACCTACTCAAGAAAGTCAAAGAAGGCTTTCTCCTCCTCCCCTCTCTACCTTTGATTATAAAAATGTTACCTACTGAGTACTCCAGGCAGGACATCCCCTGACTTGTAAGCCTCACAAGAGGTCTATTCTAACAAATCACTTCTAACCACTTTGCCTCCCACTGAATTTTTTTCCACGCTGAGACGTAAAGGACAAGAGTATTTTTTTTTTACAGCCCCCAGAGCCCTGGAAACACTACCTGTCTATTTCACTTTGTGGTCAGTCACTCAATCGTGTCTGACTCTTTGCGACTGTAGCCTGCCATGCTCCTCAGTCTATGGGGATTCTCCAGGCCAGAATCGTGGAATGGGTAGCCTTTCCCTTCTCCACTGTTTCCCTTTTGGGTGGCGTATTGTCATCCTCTTCCTTTGCAAAGTCATAAAACTGAGTCTTAGTAACCCTTTCTTTCTTACCATTCTCTAAGAAACATCCTCTTCCATCAACCCAAAATATCTTCCCGGGGCATTTTGTGGATGTAACTAAGGATCTCCTTTATCTCTTAGAAAATTTCAAGCACCCCAGGTCAGCTAGAAAGGTTCCCCGACTATGTGCCTGGTCATGATCCAGAAACAGTTTCAATTTCAAAGGTGCTGTGTATGCACTCATTCAACCAGAGGCTGTCTTTGCCTCCAGACTGTAGAATCCCAGGTGGCTCAAGCTGCTTGCCGCTACAGGAGACATAAGACACATGGGTTCAATTCCTGGCTGGAAAAGATCCCCTGGAGAAGGGCACGCAACCCACTCCAGTATTCTTGCCTGGGAAACCCTATGAACAGAGGAGCCTGGCTGGCTACAGTCCACAGGTTACCAAAGAGTTGCACATAACGGAAGCGACTTTGCACGCATGCACAGATGCAGACTCTGGAAGCCTGAAGATGCACATCCTCTACCAGCAGGCTCCACAGCACAGGATACACGTCTGTGGGTTAGGTAATACGGTGATGGATGACATCTGTCCAATGCTTAGGGCACCCACGTAGCCTTCTAGGCGCTTGATCTGTGCTAATTTCTTTAACCCTCCCAAGAACTAACAAAGTGCAATGATGTCTGTCACCACCTGCCTTTTAGAGTGCAGGAAATCTTATTACCCAGGCAGGCAGGGTCCAGGCCCAGGCAGTCAGCTATCACCTCAGGGCACCTAAACTGAAGGGTGGAGCTGAGGAGAAAATCAAGCTGATACAATGAACTATCCAGAATTCTCTCACATCTTCCGTTTCACACGTTAGTGAGTATTAGTCGCTCAGTCCTATGGACTCTTGGAGACATCATGGACTGTAGCCCACCAGGCTCCCCTATCCAAGCAACTTCCTAGGCAAGAACACAGGAGTGGGTTGCCATTTCCTACTCCAGTTTCCTGAACAGGGCATCCCAAATACTCATATGCGAGATGCTGGCAAAAACATGGACTAGGTGGGCACCCGGCAGGTTCTGGAGATCGGATTCCACTCTGGATCCCACTGTCTCTGCTGGCCCAGCAGAAACTTGTTTACAAATGTCTGCTTTTCCATCTCCATGAATATTACCTTCCTCCCCGTTGAAGTCGCAAATCACTGCCCCCAACATCCTCTGTCATCTGGAGCTGAAGACGGTATTCAAGAGGAAGGTCAAGGGCACTTTGGTTTCCAAGGGTTTTTCCATGTATACGTGTTATTCAACTTTTGTTTCATTTTCTTTCCGGCCAATCTGTCTCATATCCATCTAATTCTTAGACCAGCCAGAAGGGTAGAGGAAGATTTCTTCATCCCTGATACCCGCAGGGCCAAGTTTCAATAGGCTGATCTCATTACGATCATTGTAAGTAGCTGAGGTGAGCTTGGGTATAGAACCTCTCTTCACACACTATCAAATGGTGTTGTCATACATTTTGCATGCAGAAATTTATGAGTTGGCCAGAAGGTTCATTCGGGCTTTTCCACAAGACATTACAGAAAAACTGAAAAGATTTTTTTTGGTAGCAAAAAAATTTATCTATTTATCTGTAGGTGCTTCATAGATGGCTCAGATCTGCCTGCCAATACAAGAGATGCAAGTTTGATCCCTGGGGTCAAGAAGATCCCCTGGAGGAGGAAATGGCAACCCACTCCAGGATTCTCAGAAGAATTCCATGAACAGAGCAGCTTAGGGGCTACAGTCCATGGTGTCGCAAAGAGTCGGACACGACTAAGCATGCATGCATTTATATAAAGGTGACACGCTGCCAGGGCTACATGTATACACATACGTAATGGGTGGGTAACAGAAATAAATATACAATGTCCATGTGTGCTTTCTCTGGACTTAAACTCTCAGGGAATCTCCTGACCTGGTGCGTTCTGTAATTCAGTTTTATTTCACACTCAAATTAGCATTTGGGCCAGGGCAGACTGAGCGATTTGGCTAAGCCACTGACAACTGGAAAAAAAAACAAAACATCTTTGTCTTCATTGATCAGGGGTCTTTTCAATCTTTCGAATACACACTGCTCTCCAGTGCCATCATATGCTAATCCACTCCTGGAACACACAATGCTTCTCCCCTGTTCTATTTACTCTGCTCCCTTTACAAGCCACAATGTACTCGGCAGTTGACAAACGAATGCCACTCTGTTCTGAACAAATACACTTCAGTTTCAATCGCAATGCACAAACAAAGGATGATCCCCAAGATGGCAAAACACAGTTGAACAGTTAAAGCAAATAAACACTTGTATAACCTTTTAAAACACAACACAGAAGCAAAACACTCTTACTGAGAAATGTGGAGAAATGTCTCCAACCAACTGCTTCACGTCCAAATTGTACCAGCCATTTTTATTCTCCTTCAACATAATCCAAACAGTATGACAGCCAAATGCTTTTTGAGCCTATTATTAAATAAGCCATTGTGGCTTTGATGATGATAGCAAAAATAAGTTATGCTTGATACCACATAATTTTTCTGAATGACCATATAACGCATGGCCAACAAGTCGTGGACAAAACTGTGAAAACTGAAAACCATGATTTATGAGGACTTCTCTGGCTCTCCAGTGGTCAAGATTCTGAGCTTCCACTGCGGGGGGCAGGGGTTTGATCTCTGGTCAGGAAACTGAGAATTTACATTCTGTTCACAAGGTTTAAAAAAATATATGATTTATAAGGAATTTTCAGTCACATGGGACAATGTTTGTGATGAAATATTCATGGGGAAAACATTTTTCTATCAATGTAATCATTATGTTTATATCATTGTGTTATAAACAGACAATGGGCAGACACGAAATCTAAAGATGTGGATACATATTAAGACACACTCAAGATATACAAGCTTCCCAGGTGGCTCACTGGTAAAGAATCTGCCGGCCTACACAGGAGACGCAGCTTTGATCCCTGGGTTGGGAAGACTCCCTGGGGAAGGAAATGGCAACTCACTCCAATGTTCTTGCCTGTAGAACGCCATGGATAGAGCAGCCTGGTGGGCTACAGACTACAAAGTCACAAAGAGAAGGACACAACTGAGTGACTAAATATATATATATTTTTACACAAAAAGCTGTAGGAGAGATACATAAATCATACCTGTTTAGTTATGTATGGAGGAATTTTCCTAAAGAATCATTTTAGTAAACAGGTCACAGGAAACTTCCCTTATGGTCCACTGGCTAAAACTCCGAGCTCCCAACGCAGGGGGCCTGGGTTTGACCCCTGGTCAGCGACCTAGATTCCACGTGTGGGCTAAGTTGCTTCAGTTGTGTCAGACTCTTTGCAACCCCACAGACTGTAGCCTGCCAGGCTCCTTTGTCCATGGGATTTTCCAGGCAAGAATCCTGGCGTGGGCTCCCATGCCTACCTCCTACATCCCATGTGCCTCATCTAAAGATCCCACATGTCACAAAAAGACTGAAGATCCCACGTCGTGGAGCTAAGACCCAGTTGCTGGTGCTGCTGCTAAGTTGCTTCAGTCGTGTCCGACTCTGTGCGACCCCAGATACAGCAGCCCACCAGGTTCCCCCGTCCCTGGGATTCCCCAGGCAAGAGCATTGGAGTGGGTTGCCATTTCCTTCTCCAATGCATGAAAGTGAAAAGTGAAAGTGAAGTCGCTTAGTCGTGTACGACTCTTAGCGACCCCCTGGACTGCAACCTACCAGGCTCCTCCATCCATGGGATTTTCCAGGCAAGAGTACTGGAGTGGGTTGCCATTGCCTTCTCCATAAGACCCAGTACAGCCAAATAAATAAACAGATAAATATTTAAACAAAAGAAAGGAACCAGAATATTAAAAGAGAAAGAGTACAGTGGACCCAGCAGCATCAAGACATCTTTATCACATGAGTTGTAATTCATGACTTTCCATCAACAGGGAACGTGGGTGACTGTACGTGCCCATCTGGGAATCTTGGTCTGCCCACCAGGATTCTCTCCTGACACTGCTTCAGACCAACAATATGAAGGGAACCCTAAAACAAATATTTGATACTTTGTTTCCCACTTCCAGAGTCACAAGCTGTGTAAATATTGAAAGCCCTTAGTCACAATGACAAGTGAGGTCCCCTGGGAGTAACAATTCTTAGAACAGCAGTTGGAAAAGAATGTCATATACACAATTGTTCTGTTCTGTTCAGTCGCGTCCGACTCTTTGCGACCCTGTGGACTGTAGCCTACCAGGCTTCTCCATCCATGGGATTCTCCAGGCAAGAATACTGGAGTGGGTTACCATTTCCTTCTCCAGGGGATCTTCCCGACCCAGGGATCGAACCCGGGTCTCCCACATTGGAGGCAGACGCATTAACCTCTGAGCCACACAATTGCACACGCATAAATGCTCAGAGACATACATACACATATACATGTCCGCATGTATCTACTTAGGTATATACGTCACACGAGGCATACCACTCAAGGCCACAGTGATGCTCAATAAATAAAATTTAGAGGCTCGGCCACATGGGAGAAACTGTAGAATATCACTTGTAAATACAACACACACACACACATTATATGTACATATATGCACACACTGACAGATACACATGGGTGTCTGCATATATATACTGAGTTGGACAAGAATGTTCATTTGGGCTTCCCTCGTAGCTCGGGCAGTAAAGAATCTTCCTGCAATGCAGGAGACATGGATTCAATCCCTGGGTCAGGAAGATCCCCTGGAGAAGGGAATGGCAACCCACTCCAGTATTCTTGCCTGGAGAATCCCATGGACAGAGGAGCCTGGGGGGCTGCAGTCCATGGACAGTCCATGGATTGGCAAAGAATTAAGCATGACCGAGCGACTAACTCTTTATGTCCCGCTAGTCATCCCACGCTTGCCAAGGCTTCGAGACTGATATGGACACTCCAAAGGACAGAGGGCTTAAAGATGAGGTGCAGTGGATGAATTCCTCCTTGAAATAGACTTGCAGGCTCTGAACGGTGGGAAATAAAACTGAATTCTAAAAGACAGTGGCATGGGCTCCCTGGTGGCTTTGTGGTTAAGAATCCACCTGCCAATGCAGGGGCCACGGGTTTGATCTCTGCTCCAGGAAGATCCCATATGCCGTGAAGGCCAAAGCCCGTGTGCCATTTTACTGACTCTGTGCTCCAGAGACTGGGAAACCCAACACCTGAAGCCTGCGTGCTCTGCAACGAAAAGTAGCCCTCGCTCACCGCAACTAGAGAAAAGTCTGCACAGCAAGAAAGGCCCAGCCCAGCCAAAAATAAACAAGAAAAAAATTTACTTAAAAAAATAAAAACAAACGCGAGCAGGCTGGGACCAGTCGGGGCATAAGGATGCTCCGAGTCTTGGAAGCGCGTGGCCTCAGTGTGAAAGAGTCGCCATGTTTAATGCGGCTTCTCCGTCTTTTCATCACCTCTCACCCTCCGTGTCGAGTGGTTTATTTGCTCTTTTCTTTGGCCTTCAGTGACTTCTGTGTCTGGGAAGCTCCGCTTTGCAAACCGTAATAACTCCTGCCATGGAAACGGACTGGTTTTTAACGACAGGAACTTGATTTTACAGGCGGTTCCATCAATTACTAAGAAGCTGCCACCGGGTGATAAAAGGTCGGTGAACCTAAAACCTAATAGAATGGCGGCCAAGAGGGAGGAAAAGATACCTTCGGGAAACCATAATAATAAAAACGTCCAACCTGGCGCTAAATTGGGACCAAAAAGACCCCCCTGGGGAGGGACAAAGTTCCTGCCTGAGGGACATAAAACCCCTCCAAGCAGCCAAGTATCAACAATCATCTGCTAACAATGCCAACTGCTCCTTCCATTCTGGTGGAAAACAGGATTAGTCTTTCTTTCCTATTTTTTTTCCAATAGGACAAATGAAAGATTCTTTCATCGTTAAAATCAAACCTAGGGGGCTCCATGGGAGCTCTCTGTATTTTCTGCTCAATTTTTCTTAAAAAGTAAAGTCTGCCTGAAAACAAAATCAAACCTCAGAAATCTAAAGCAGTCAGAAAGTCATGGAAACCATGAAGGAAGCACCAGGGTTGTTTTGTGGCTGACATTTGCCTGTTCTGGTCCATCCTAAAGGAGATCAGTCCTGAGTGTTCACTGGAAGGACTGATGTTGAACCTGAAGCTCCAACACTTTGGCCACCTGATGCAAAGAACTGACTCACTGGAGAAGACCCTGATGCTGGGAAAGACCGAAGGCAGGAAGAGAAGGGGATGACAGAGGATGAGATGGTTGAATGGCATCATCCACTTGATGTACATGAGTTTGAGTAAACTCTGAGAGTTGGTGATGGACAGGGAGGCCTGGCATGACGAGGTCCATGGAGTCCCAGAGAGTCAAACACAACTGAGCTGCTGAACTGAACTGAACTGAAGCCTCAGTGCAAGGCTCCTTTCCCACAGTGTTTGCTAAAACTATGCACATATTCCAGGATGTATATTATCATAAGTGACCAGTCCAGGTTCGACACATAAATTTTCCTCTGTTCATTTCTTTGCATTTGTGCTTTTTTAATAAAATTCTTTTTTAGAAATAAAAAAAAAAAAGAACTTTAAAATATATATATAACAAAGAGTATATAAACTACAAGCATACCATTTAGAGAGAAAAAAAAATCCATATGTTCACCAAAAAGGCCAATAAGTGAAGCGTGACTGTATCTCAGGAATCCTCTGTGTCTCTCCCTCATCTCCGATAGGTGACCACTATCTGAGCTTTAATTTCTTTCCTTTTATTTTTTTAAATTAACTTTTTCTTTTTTACTTTTGTTCATGGGCTTTACGCATATGGAATCAGTATATATATTCACTCATGTCTTAAGTTTTTTAACTCAATCCTGTGTCTTTGTGATTGAAACATGCTGATGCATGAAATGTACATTGTTTATTTCAACTTCTATATTTATATTTCATTGAATAAATATATATATAATTGTTAAAAAAAAAAAATGAAATCCACACAGCATGCTTTTCTTTCTTCTGTGTATTTTCATGACGAGCTCTCCAGGTGGCCCAGTGGTAAAGAATCGCCCTGCCAGTGCAAGAGACATAGATTCTATCTCTGGGTCAGGAAGATCCCCTGGAGGAGGAAATAGCTACCCCTTCCAGTATTCTTGCCTGGAGAATCCCATGGACAGAGAAGCCTGGTGGGCTACACAGTCCATGGGGTCGCTAAGAGTCAGACACAACTGAGCGACTGAACACCAACAGTTTTCATGACACAGAAATTTCACGTGGTTTGAGAGAGCAGATCACGACAAAAGGAAGAGGAGGTCAGCAGGATACCCATCCAAGGAGGGAACTGGGAATGCTTAAGATTGGAAAGGCTATGAGATGATCAGAACAGAGCTGAATCCAGGTTCAGAAGTGGGCAAACAACATTACCTACTATTTCAGCAAACACAAGACGTTAAGGACATCCACCTGCTCACCACTCTACCCAGAGGGGAATTCAGGCTGGATTAAAACCAAGACAGTGATCCTAGATGGTTAGGATGCATGCCATATCAAAGGGACACTTCCAAAGAGCCCAGACTCTCACATCGTCCCATACATCGAAAAGCACTAACTTCCTTTGCTTGAGATATCTGATTTTCTTTAACAGAGACCTTTTGATGTTCGATAGCCACAGGTCCCCTACCTGCGAACCTTCAAGTTGAGAACTCTCAGAGATGTGAATGTATATCTGCGTGTCCGATCACCTAAGTTAGTTTGTGGGTCTGGCTTACAGCTCAGATGGTAAAGCATCTGCCTGCAACGCAGGAGACCCGGGTTCGATCCCTGGGTTGGGAAGATCCCCTGGAGAAGGAAATGGCAACCCACTTCAGTATTCTTGCCTGGGAAATCCCATAGACAGGGCTGCCTGGAGGGCTATGGTCCACAGGGGTGGCAGAGAGAGTCAGACACGACTGAGTGACTGACCACACACATAAGATCTGATTAGAACAGAATGAATTATGGGACAGACACGCAACAGAGCCTGTGGCTATGCAACTTGCAACTGCCAATCAAAACTGTCAGTCCCCGCCTGCCTAGTGAAAGTGCAAGTCGCTCAGTCGTGTCCAACTCCTTGTGACCCCATGGACGATATAGTGCATGGAATTCTCCAGGCCAGAATACTGGAGTGGCTAGCTGTTTCCTCCTCCAGGGGATCTTCCCGATCCACGGATCAAACCCAGGTCTCCCACATTGCAAAGTTAGTTAAGTTTGAAGCTATGGGTACATGTATATTCAGGAAGAGGATTAGGTGATAAATGGATTGTCACCAAGGTGCTTGAGCAGAGGCGAACTGAACGTAGAATCGGGGCAAAGGTTTGACAGAGTCCAAGCTTGAAAGCAGTCTTTACCCGCTGAGCCACAAGGGAAGCCCACCTAGATGATCACGTAAAATCTCTGTCTTAAAAATGCCCCCTAACATGAACATTCCTGCACCAGTGCCCCTCTTGGCTTGGCCCACCTCTCCCTTGAGTTAGTCCTTCTCTTCTCTCTTTAATAAACTTGGCTTTGGCCATGGGTAAGACCTCAAGAGTCTTCTCTGAGTCCTTACCAAGAACCAAGGCCAAGAACAAAGGGTTCTCCTCACCACTCCCTATCTCATAACACCACTTTCAAACAAAGCTTGGACTCTATCAAACCTTTGCCCCGATTCTACGTTCAATTCACCTCTGCTCAAGCCTCTTGGTGACAATCTATTTATCACCTAAACCTCTCCCTGAATATACATGTACCCAGAGCTTCAAACTTAACTAACTTTGCCGTCTGGGGAGACACCGCTTTGGGAAAATCCCCAGCGTTCTTTTTCCTTGCTACAAGCAATATTCCATCCTTCCTTCTCTTGACATTTGGCTTGGTTGTCTCTGGCTCGACACCCAGTAAGAGATGAGCCCAGCTTTTAGGTTACAGCAGAGAGAAAGTTTGTCCTCTGTATTGTTTCCATTCCAGCAATCTGGGGTTTCATACTTGGGTTTAGTCCCTTAAGAGTTAGGGTCTGTTCTTTCTGGACCAAAATAGCTTCTCACAGTTTTGTTTTTGATCAACTCTGGAAATGCAACCAAGTACAAAAGAACTCTACAAGCCTTTGCATGCATTATCCCAGCCACACTCATACCCGCTGTCCCGGAACACACACGGCAGGGTGTCTGACTGGAAGCGGGGCGCTTGTTTCCATAGTCAAGTGAAGTGAAGTGAAGTCGCTCAGTCATGTCTGACTCTTTGCGACCCCATGGACTGTAGCCTACCGGGCTCCTCCATCCCATGGGATTTTCCAGGCAAAAGTACTGGAGTGGGTTGCCATTTCCTTCTCCAGAGTATCTTCCTGACCCAGGGATCAAACCTGGCGGTCTCCTGGGTTGTAGACGGATGCATTACCATCTGAGCCACAAGGGAAGACCAAATTCAAGGTGGCTGGTAAATGTCTGTTCTCCACGGCCGTTAGTTCTTTGCCAAGGGCACTCCTCATCAAACCATTGAAGGATGATTCGTTTCCTTGTATTCAGTGATGTGACAATCATAACATGGGCTTCCCAGGAAACTCAGTGGTAAAGAATCTGCCTGCCAAACAGGAGCCACAGGAGACACGGGTTTGATCCCTGGGTTGGGAAGATTTCCTGGAGAAGGGAATGGCAACCCACTCCAGTATTCTTGTCTGGAAAATCCCATGGACCGTGGAGCTTGGCGGTCTACAGTCCAAGGGGCGCAAAGAGTCGGACAGTCGACGCAGCACCCATGCATGATGTAAGCTCTACCTGTTGCAATACCCTAAAATAAAAGAATATCAACTTCCCTCCATATCTATGTGAGCTGCACCTTTTCACTTGAAATGCATCAGACAGAAAGATGACTGCTTCCAGCAACATATGACTCATGCGCTGCTGAGCAGTTTAAACCAATTTAAATCCCGGCTTCCTTACTGAGATTAGGAGCTGAAGGCTTTTGTTTCCCCTTTAGTGAGACATTTTTTTCCTCTGCATTTCAGCTTATTATCTCCCTAATGAGTGATCATCTTTGGTCTCAATTCAATGCAGCAATTCCTCTTACAAGGCTCTGGTGGTTAGAGCGTTGCTATTTGCAATCTCACTGATGCCCTGTTCTCAACATCCATTTATTTAATGATAAGGGTATTATCTACTACTGAGTGAGGGATGGTGAAAATAAAATCAGTCTAGCAGTTAGGACCCAGGAGAGTGGCATCATGGGATCTCAGGTTCGAACAAGGATTTGCCACATGACAACTCTGGGAGCCTGAGAAATGTCTACCTGTGTCACGAGCTTTCTGCATATAATAGGGTCACAGTGAGGGTCGGACGACAACAATGCTAGCCATATAATAAGTGCTAGGTCATGTGTGCCAGGAGGGTGTGAAGATGGTGATGTCATCTATTCTACTTTAAAATTCAGTGAGAAGCGGAAACAAAGCTGGACTTTGCTCTCCGTGGTCCTGCCAAGAATGGCGTTCTTTCTACTTGCGAGAACTCTGTGTTGCCAGGAGTCGCCGGACAAAAATAGTTTTGAAACAGAGCAGAACCCGATAGTCCTTGACCCCCTCCATGTCCTCAGCCTGCCTTTGGCTTGCAGAAAAGTTTTAGCCAGGAATGAGTTTAATCAGAAAGGAGAAAAAGCAGACAAAAAGGAAAACAGTCCAAGAAGATTAAATAATAATCGTTTCATCATTAAGGATGGTTGTATGTGTGTGACTGCTCAGTTGCGTCACTTTGCTAAGTGACGCCAACAGTTTGCAACTCCACGCACTGTAGCCTGCCAGACTTCTCTGTCCTTGGGATTTCCCAGGTAAGAATACTGGAGTGGGTTGCCGTTTCCTCCTGCAGGGGATCTTCCCGACCCAGGGATTGAACGTGCATCCTCTGCATTGGCAGGTGGACTCTGTTCCACTGAGCCAATAAAGAACCTTTAGTTCTTGTTCAGTAGTCACGTAGAGAAGTGAGAGTTGGAGCAGAAAGAAGGCTGAGCGCCAAAGAATGGATGCTTTTGAACTGGGGTGTTGGAGAAGACTCTTGAGAGTCCCTTGGACTGCAAGGAGATCCAACCAGTCCATCCTAAAGGAGATCAGTCCTGGGAATTCATTGGAAGGACTGATGCTGAAGCTCCAATCCTTTGGTCACCTAATGAGAAGAGCTCACTCACTGAAGAAGACCCTGATGCAGGGCAAGATTCAGGGCAAGAGGAGAAGGGGGATAACAGAGGATGAGACAGTTGGATGGCATCACCGACTCAATGGACATGAGTTTAAGCAAACTCCAGGAGATGGTGAAGCCTGGCGTGCTGTACTGATGGGGTCACAAAGAATTGGATGTGACTGAGGACTGAAAAGCAGCCACATAAGCTACGGATAATAATATTTACAGGCCTATCCTGTGAGCCGTCTTGTAGACACTTAAACACCCACCATGGGGCAGACATCAACTACACGATGACCAGACTGTAGCCATGACATAAGCTGCCACAATTTCAAAAACTGACCTCAAGGAAAGTGAAAGGGAAAGTTGGCCAGTCGTGTCCGACTCTTTGTGATCCCAAGGACTCTACAGTCCTTGGAATTCTCCAGGCCAGAATACTGGAGTGGGTAGCCTTTCCCTTCTCCAGGGGATCTTCCCGACTCAGAGATCAAACCCAGGTCTCCTGCATTGCAGGTGGATTCTTTACCAGCTGAGCCACCAGGAAGCCCAAGATTACTGGAGTGGGTAGCCTATCCCTTCTCCAGCGAAATCTTCCCGACCCAGGAATCAAACTGGGGTCTCCTGCATTGCAGACGGATTCTTTACCAACTGAGCTATCAGAGAAGCGACTTTAAGGAAATGGATACTAAATGGAACTGAAGATGAACTGTACTTCAAACAACCAAGATGATGGCGCTCAGACCACCAATGACCTATTTCAAGATGACTGTCAGAGCTGACTGTGCTTTTTCTGCATGAAGTCCCCTCCCTCAGCCTATAAAATACAAAAATTCTTCCCCTTGATTGTTAGTAGAGTGGGGGGGAGTTGGCCTCTGGACAGAAGTCCACCCTCCCCACTGGTTGCCACCATGCAAAATAAAGCAAATCTTCCTTTCTGCCAACCTGGCTTCTTTATTGCTTTTGAGCAGCCAGCAACTGGACCTCAACTTTGGTTACAGTTTTAACAGAGCTGACTGGTATCTTTTGAACAAATGGAAGCACATCCGTGATGGGTTTGGTGTAGAGATTGAGTCATATCTCCACTTGAAGAGGACAGCAAAACGGAATCTGCAAAACTGAAGATGTTTTGTGTTCACTTGAGTAAAACCAAATCTAATTAAAAACGACATTGTCAGTCAAACTACCATATGATCTAACAATTCCACTCCCAGGTACATAGCCAGGAAAAAAAAGGAAAACATTAAACCACAAAGACACATGCAACCCAGAGTTCACAGCAGCTCGAGCCACAGTGGCTGAGACTTGAAAGCCATGGAAGTACCCATCAAGAGTCGGATGGATAAAGAAGATGATATCATGGTTAGTGAAATAAGTCAGAAAAAGACTATACAGTATCAGTTACATATGAAATCAAAAAAATAAAGTAAATGTCTGTAAGAAAACAGAAATAGACTCACAGACATAGAAAACAAGCTAGTATTGACCAGTGTGAAGAGGGGAGAGGCAAGATAGGGTCGGGCGGTGGGGAGTAAGAGATACAAATGACCGTGTGTCAAATACATAAGCAACAAGGAGATACTGTATGCTATAGCGTGTTATCGCCATTAATTTGTTAACAACTTTTCAGTTCAGTTCAGTTCAGTTGTTCAGTCATGTCCAACTCTTTGCAACCCCAAGGACTATACAGTTCATGGGATTCTCCAGGCCAGAATACTGGAGTGGGTAGCCGTTCCCTTCTCCAGGGGATCTTCCCAACCCAGGGATCGAACCCAGGTCTCCTGCACTGCAGGCGGATTCTTTACCAGCTGAGCCACCAGGGAAGCCCAACACATACATATATAAAATAGATAGCCGGGGGAAGTTTGTTGTATGATGCAGGGAGCTCTGTGAGAACCTAGAGGGTGGGATGGGGTGGGAGGTTCAAGAGGGAGGGGACATGTGTGTACCTACGGCTGATTCATGTTGAAGCATGGCAGAAGCCAACGCAGCATTGTAAAGTAAGTATCCTCCAATTAAAAATATTTTCTTTTAAGAAGCTGACATCTGATTGACCTGTAACATGATATTGTTTTCAGGCGAACAGCTGAACGATGCGCTATTTATATGTATATTACTAAAGGATCACCGCAGTATGTCTAACTAGCACTCATCACCACCAGTTCCACTGCACGGCTCAAAATCCGAAAAATCTCCTTCCTTGGCAAGATTTTCCAAAGACGAAGCCTATCCTGTTCTCCACGACGAATTCGAACAGAGCTTCTGCCCCACGAGTTAACTTCTGTACATCTGAACCTACAGGAAATTCACCTTTTAATTAAACGAGGCACTTCAGAAGCCAGGACCTCCTTGGATAAGATCCTTTTAACCACAGGCCCTGTCTCCTCTGCTAAGGGGAGTTGATTAAGAGTTCTGCTCAAATTCTGCCAGTGTGATTTCTTAGATCTTCTAATAACTCTGCGAGCCAGAATGTGCTTCCTTTTATAATCCGTCAAGCGCTGAAAGTTGAACCGTCGTCTGTTTTTTTTTTTCAAGGGCTTTCTGTTCTGATTATGCAAATCTGTGCTGGATACGGGGTCTGGAGGCTAGTTTCCCGCCCCCATCTTTTTGAAGAATAGCTGTTTTGTCTGGCGGCTGTCACTCACCACTGACACTGTACCTTGACACCGTAGAAAAGATTGGAAGATTTTACAGAGAGACAGTTGCATAGAAATACGGACATTAATTATTATATATATTAGTGGGATTCCCAGGTGGCACTATTGGTAAAGAACTCGTCTCCCAATGCAGAAGATGTCATAGGAGGCGTGGGTTCGATCCCTGGGCCGGGAATATCCCGTGGAGGAGGGCACAGGATTCTTGCCTGGAGAATCTCAAGGACAGACAAGGCTGACAGCAATGGTTCAGAGTATCACAAAAAGTTGCCCAAGACTGAAGCTACTTAGCACGCATACATGCAGTGACATGTATTAGTGATCATGTACACGATTATACATAATATGTGCCGTCTACATAATCTGTAAAGATATAGCTCTAATGCAGATTACATATTGATATGCACTGGTTATTATGTATATTACTGCTACTGTCTACTCTCTTAGTCGTGTCTGACTCTTTGTGATCCCCATGGACTGCAGCACGCCAGGCTTCCCTGTCCTTAATCATCGTCCGGAATTTGCTCAAACTCATGTCCATTGAATCGGGGATACCATCCAACCATCTCATCCTGTTGTCCCCTTCTCCTCCCGCCTTTAATCCTTCCCAGCATCAGGGTCTTTTCTAACGAATCAGTTCTTCACATCAGGTGGCCAGAGTATTGGAGCTTCAGCTTCAGCATCAGTCCTTCCAAGGAATGTTCAGGGTTGATTTCCTTTAGGACTGACTGATTTGATTATATATACTGCATATATGTGTGTGTGAGTATGATGTATATACACCAAAATATTAATTCGTGACTCACCTTCACATACTGAAATTTACATTCAAGAATAAAGTACTTCCTAAGGGCTGGGTAGGGAGAAGGCAATGGCACCCCACTCCAGTACTCTTGCCTGGAAAATCCCATGGACGGAGGAGCCTGGTAGGCTGCGGTCCAAGAGGTCGCTAAGAGTCGGACACGACTGAGCGACTTCACTTTCACTTTTCACTTTCATGCATTGGAGAAGGAAATGGCAACCCACTCCAATGTTCTTGCCTGGAGAATCCCAGGGACGGGGGAGCCTGGTAGGAGGCCGTCTATGGGGTCACACAGAGTCGGACATGACTGAAGTGACTTAGCAGCAGCAAGGGCTAGGTAAGTCAAATAGAATCTTGAAGTTATTTTTAAAACACAGACCTCAAGAGCAGAAAAGTCCAACAAGACAAGGCAAGAAGCGGTCTGAGTTTACTGCCTCAATGGAATACGTTCATGCCGTTATCTTTAAGTTTATCCATGAAAAGTCTCTACCTTGGAAGGGTTTCACAGCCAGATTAGTATAAATGTTCATTTTTTTCAGAGCTGTATGTTTCCAAAGATACACACACACACACAAACAAACCCATAACTAATGGTTTTGTATATCTATCTATGTGGATGGAAGGTGGGTTTGTACAGATATGTGTCTCATTAAAAATACCTTTAATCTGGGTGAAAAAATTATTTGAAAGAGGATGATATTTTGACTATAAGAGGAGAATACCTCAGAAGGCATTTTAGAAAGGGGAATGAATTCAGCCAGGATTCTCTCCCTAATATTTCAAATTTACATGCAAAATTAGTTGTCTTACTTAATTTCCTGAGAAATTCCCTGCAATCACACTTTTGCCTATGAACTGGTTAGATTCATAAGTGCCTCACAGTGACTTTTTTTTCCTAATGAGATTCAAAATAGAATCAAAATATTGTTTTATTTCTGGTCATGGGCCAGAACAAGAAGATAAAACTGGCCCTGAATCTTAGGAAAATGAAATAAAGATGACCATGAGATGATTACTGGGCAGTTTATTTCAATACTCATCTATGAAGAGAAGGTCATGTTTAGAGAGAAGGTTACAGAATAAATGCAGTGTGAGAATCCCAGACCAACCCCAAAGTGAAGTGAACTTGAGGTACTCAACGAAGGATTTGTAAAAAAGTTCTTAGACTACAGAAGAAAAGAAAATATTCCTTATGAGTGGGAGGTGGGAACGCGAACCCAGTGGTTCTTAACTGTCTTGTTTATTAAAGACATCAAATAAATTTTCATATGATTCTGTAATCAGGGCAAAATAATTAATATGAGCAGAGAACAGAAGAAGATCAATGGAAACGCAGGGTTCTTCTGTGCGTGATGTGTGTATGACGTCACAGTCACTGTATATGGCTTCATATCCACTATGTATGTGATATCATACGCACCACATCTATGATTACACCCACTGTACCGATGACATCATAGCCACTGTATTCATGACATCACACCCACTCTATGACAAAACATCAATTATACATCACATCACACACTCGGTATCAACGACATCACACCCACTATATCGATGACAAAACACCCACTGTATTTATGACATCACACCCACTATATATGACATCAGGCCCATTATATATGGCATCACATCCACTAAAATGACATCACAGCCACTAAAATGACATCACACCCAGTATAACTATGATATCACACTCATTATATACGACATCACACACTCTTCTGTGACATGACACCCACCATATCTATGATCACACCCACTGTATTTATGACATCATACATTATATATGACATCACACCCACTATATATGACCTCATGCCCACCATATCTATGATCACACCCACTGTATATATGACATCAGGCCCACTATATATGGCATCACATCCACTAAAATGACATCACACCCAGTATAACTATGATATCACACACTATAAATGACATCACACCCACTGTATCTATGACATCACACTCACTGTATAGACCCACGATTCATGACATCACATCCACTATATGACATCACACACACTCTATCTGTGACATCACACCCACCATATCTATAATCACACCAACTGTATGCATGACATCACATCCACTATATATGACATCACACCCACTATATATGACATCACACCCACTACACAGGACTTCACAGCCACACCTTTTATGAGAAAACACCCACTATTTCTGCCATTACATCCACTGTATCTGTGACGTCAGTCACTGTATCAATGACATCACAGCCACCGTATTCATGACATCACATCCACTATATGACATCATACACTCTATCTGTGACATCACACCCACCATATCTATAATCACACCTACTGTATGCATGACATCACACTCACTGCATATGACATCACATCCACTACATATGACATCACGTGCACTATAAATGATATCACACCCACGGTTTTTAATACCAAACCCACTATATATGACATCACTATAATAAATGATATCACACACACTGATTTTATATCAAACCCACTACATATGACATCATAAATCTATGATTTCACACCCACTGTATTTATGGTATCACACCCACTATTTTTATGACAAAACATCCACTATATATGATATCACACCCACTCTATGACATCACACCAACTATATGATATAATGTCCACTATATTTATGACATCACACCCACTCTATGACAAAACATCAATTATATACCACATCACACACTTGGTATTTATGACATCACACCCACTGGACCTGCCAACACATCCACTATATCAATGACATCACACCCACTCTATCGATGATATCACACCCACTGTATTTATGACATCGCAGCCACTACATATGATATCACAACTGCTATATATGACATCACGCCCACTACATATGGCATCATATCTACTAAAATGACATCATGCCCAGTATAACTATATCACACCCATTATATATGACATCACACACACTATATATGACATCACACCCACTGTATCTACGACATCACACCCATTATATCTGACATCACACCCACTATATCTGTGACTTCACAACCACCATATCTATGTTCAGACCCACTGCATCTATGACAATACACACACTGTTTTTATGACATCACATCCAGTTTATCTAATGTGTCTATGATCACACCCACTGTATCGATGACATCACATCAACTCTGCAAAGCATCACATCCAGTCCACATGACATTGCAGCCACTGTATGTGATATCATATCCACTATATATGTGACATCACAGCCACTGGATCTATGACATCACACCCACTATATCTATGACAGCACACCTACTGTTTTTATGACATCACACCCACTATCCTTGTGACATCACAACCACCATAACTATGATCACACCCATTGTATTTATGACATCACACCTACTCCATATGACGTTACTACATATGACATCAGGCCCAGTATAACTATGATATCACACCCAGTTTATTTATATCACATCCACTATATAAGACATCACTCCACTGTATTTATGATATCACACCTACTGCATTTATGACATAACAACCCCTATGTGCCATCACATCCACTATGGTATCCACGATATATGACATATATATATATATATATATGGATGTGATTTCAGATATAGGGGTGTGATATTATAAGATGTCATAAGAACAGTGGGTGTATTGTCATAGAGCAGGTGGGATACCACAAAGTGGGTGTGAAATCACATATAGTGGGTTTGATGTCAAGTATAGTGGATGCATTGTTATAAATATAGTGGGTATGATAACATCAACACAGTGAGCATTATATCACATAATGGATGTGATATATACACTGGGTGTGATGTCATATATAGTGCATGCGATGTCAGAAATACAGTGGGTGTGATGTGATTGATACCGTGGGCTTGATTCATAGATGCAGTGGATGTGATGTCATATATAGTGGGTGTGATGTCATATATAGTGCATGTGATATAAATACAGTAGCTGTGATGTGATTGATACAGTGGGTGTGATATCATAGATACAGTGTGCTTGCTTCATAGTTACAGTGGATGTGATGTCATATATAGTGGGTGTGATATCATACTGTTTGATGTCATTGATGCATTGGGTGTGATGTCACAAATATAGTGGAAGTGACGTCACATATAATTGATGTGACATCATAAATACAGTGGGTGTGATATCAGAGTTATACTGCGTGTGACAGAGTGGGTATGCTGTCATATGTAGTGGCTGTGATGTTATAAAAACAGTGGGTTTTGTGTCCTATATAGGGGGTGTGATCATAGATATGCTGCTTGTGAAGTCAGATATAGTGGGTGTGTTGACATAAAAGTGTGTGATGTCAGATATAGGGGCTGTGATGTCATATATAGTGAACATGATGTCACAAACACAGTGCATGTGATGTCATCAATACAGTGTGTGTGGTGATAGACATGGTGATTTTGATGTCACAGTTATAGTGGATGTGATGTCAGATAAGTGGGTTTGTTTTATAGAAAGTCGGTGTGATGTCATATATATTGGGTGTGATGTCATATGCAGTGGATGGGATGCTATATAGTGGGTAGGATGTCATATTCAGTGGGTATGATGCCATAGAGTGGGTGTGATGTCAAATATAGTGTATGTGATGTCACAAAAACAATAGGAGTGATGTCATAGATACAGTGGTTGTGATGTCATAGAGTGTGTGTGAGGTAATAGATATAGCATGTGTGATGTCACATATATACACATATATAGTGGAGGTGATGTCATATATACGGGGTGTGACATCAGAGATTAAAGTGGGTGTGATGTCTTAAATACAGTAGGCATAATGTCATGGATACAGTAGAAGTGATCTCAATTATAGTGGGTGTGATGCCATAGAGTGGGGGTGATGTCATACATACATTGGATGTGATGTCATAAATAAAGTAGGTGTGATGAAATAAATACAGTGATGTCATAAAAACAGTGGGAGTGATGTCATAGACACAGTGGTTGTGATGTCATAGAGTATGTGAGGTAATAGATACAGTGGGTCTGAAGTCATATATGTTTGATGTGACGTCATAAATACAGAGGGTGTGATGTCATTGATACAGTGGGTATGATCATCGTTATGATGGTTTTGATGTCACAGTTATAGTGGATGTGATGTCATATATGGTGGATGTAATGTCTCAGTTCAGTTCAGTCGCTCAGTCATGTCCGACTCTCCGCGACCCCATGAATCACAGCACGCCAGGCCTCCCTGTCCATCACCAACTCCCGGAATTCACTCAAACTCATGTCTATCGAGTCGGTGATGCCATCCAGCCATCACATTCTCTGTCATCCCCATCTCCTCCCGCCCCCAATCCCTCCCAGCATCAGTCTTTTCCAGTGAGGCAACTCGTCGCATGAGGTGGCCAAAGTATTGGAGTTTCCGCTATTTATTTTTAAAAGTATTGATTTCAAGGAGGACAGAAGTAGTTCAGGTTGAAACAACCAAACACCTTTTAAGTGAAAAAAAAAGGGAGAGAAATGGCTTAGATCAAGAGGAAACGAGCTTATCCTTGACAATTTATGAAGCTGAACGCCATTGTCATAATGTCCTTGGCACAGGACTTCGCTGGTGGTCCAGTGGTTAAGAATCAGCCTGCCAATGCAGGGACACGAGTTTAATCCCTAGTCTGAGAAGATTCCATGTGTCTCGGGGCAGGTAAGCCCTCATGCCTAGAGCCCGTGCGCTACAACAAAAGAAGCCACCATAATGTGGAGCCTGGGTGCCACAGTGAAGAGCAGTGCCCACTCACTACAGCTAGAGAAAACATGCATGCAGCAACACAGAACCAGCACAGCCAGAAATAAAACTAACTAATCAATCAAAAAAAGGCCTTGATGCAGACGCTGGACCTGCTGCCGGTGGATTCTGTTTCCAAGGGTCTGGAACACAACCTCACCCATACAACTGAAGCTATGATCCCACGCTTAGCGGAAACCTGCCTTCTGGCATACCTCCCAAAATCCAATTCCATCTGCTGCAACAGGAGATCTACATTTCTGGATCCCAGCAACAAGGCAAAAAAAGCACTTGGACTGTCCACCTTTGTCCACTACCTGTAAAAAGGAGGGAAAGAGAACTCAGGCAACCCTGTTAGAGGGCGTTTCTCCCCGCACCGAGTCATCACACAGTCTACCATAAGAACTGTAATCCCATAAAACACACAGAGACTCACAGACTTAGAGAAGTGATGGCTACCTAAAGGGTGGAAGGGGGAACGATGGGGGAAGGGATAGTCGGGGAGTCTGGGATGGACATGGACACACTGCTTGCTGTATTTCACATGGAGAACCAACAAGGACCTGCTGGACAGCACAGGGAACTCTGCTCAATCCTCTGTAATAACCTTATGGTTCCCAGGGGGAAGGATGGGGGAAGGGATAGACAAGGAGTTTGGGATGGACGTGGACACACTGCTGTATTTCACATGGGGAACCAGCAAGGACCTGCTGGACAGCACAGGGAACTCTGCTCAATGCCATGTGGCAGCCTGGATGGGAGGGGACTTTGGGGGAGAATGGATATACATGTATGTATGGCTGAGTCCCTTTCTGCTTCACCTGAAACTATCACAACATTATTCACTGGCTATACGCCAATACAAAAGGGGCTTTCCAGGTGTCCCAAAGGTAAAGAGTGCACTTGCCAATGCAGGACAGGCAGGTTCGATCCCTGGGGTGGGAAGATCCCCTGAAGGAGGAAATGGCAACCCATTCTGGTATTCTTACCTGGAGAATCCCATGGACAGAGGAGCCTGGCAGGCTACAATCCACAGAGTCACAAAGAGTCCGACACGACTGAGCGACGGAGCACAAAACACAAAATAAAAGGTTTTTAAAAAAAAGGAAGAAAGAATTGTAATCCCATCAGGATGGCACAAGACACTGACCACTGATAGATGCTATACCCACCCTGGCCCCTTACAGAGGCAGCGTCCATAAAACCACAATTATGAGAGATCTTTCGTATATTTCCAAGAGCTTGGGATGGGACAGGAGATCCACATGTCATATATAGTTGACGTGATGTCATCGATACAGTGGGTTTGATCATAGATATGGTTGGTGTGATGTCACAGATATAGTGGATGTAAATCATATAATGGGTAGGATGTCATAAAAATAGTTGGTGTGATGTCATATACAGTGGGTGTGATGTCATATATACTGGATGTGATGCCATATATAGTTGATGAGATGTCATACATACAGTGGGTGTGATGTCATCGATACAGTGGGTGTGATCATATATATGGTGGCTGTGACGTCATAAATACAGTGGGTGTGATGTCATAGATACAGTGGGTGTGAGAGGACCCAACGTTACTAAAATATGTGTGTGTGTGTCTGTGTGTAGTTGCTCAATCGTATACGACTCTTTGTGATCCCATTGACTGTAGCCTACCAGGCTCCTCCATCCATGGAGTTTTCCAAGCAACAGTACTGGAGTGGGTTGTCATTTCCTTCTCCAGGGGATCTTCCAGACCCAGGAATTGAACCCAGGTCTCCCGCATCGCAGGCAGATGCTTTACCGTCTGAGCCACAAGACTTGGAGCCATATATATATGTGCAGTGAAAGAGACTTACCACCATAGTGGTTGCTGGCATAAGACTGTGAACAGCCTGTGGGTGACCTCTCATGGGATACAAAAACCTTCTCTCCTTCTCGCCCCTGCTGGGTTTCTCTGGATCATCTTTCTCTGCAATCCTGTGCCGTCTACCTGAGCAAACAGCTGGGTTTTCTAGTACTGCTGTGACTGTTTCTATAAGACGCCAACTTCCACTCAATTTTGTCAAACTGGCTGTTGTTCTTCAGCCACTGAGTCGTGTCCGACTCTATGTGACCCCACGGACTGCAGCATGCCAGGCTTCCCTGTCCTTCACTATGTCTCGAAGTTCACTCAAACTCATGTCCACTGAGTCAATGATGCCAGCCAACCATCTCACCCTCTGCTGTCCCCTTCTCCTCCCGCCTTCAATCTTTCCCAGCATCAGGGTCTTTTCCAATGAGTCGGCTCTTCCCATCAGGCGGCTAAAGTATTGGAGCTTCAGCTTCAATGTCAGTCCTTCCAATGAGTATTCAAAGTTGATTTTCTTTAGGATGGACTGGTTGGATCTCCTTGCAGTGCAAGGGTTCTCCTCCCGATGAAGCATGTGTCCACAAGCTCTGCCTCAGGCCCTGCTTCCTGGCAATCTAGGCACAGTTCAGTTCAGTTCAGGACTGCAGCACGCCAGGCTTCCCTGTCCATCACCAACTTCTAGAGCTTGCTCAAACTCACGTCAAGCACAGACAAGCACAGACAGGAGCATTTTCTTGGACAAGAAAGGAGACTTTTTCCCATAGGAGAAGGTCCAGGATTGAGATCACCTGCCGCTAAGAAGGAGGAGCAACTTTCCAACTGCTGATGAGTTGTTGTTCAGTCACACAGTCGTGTCCGACTCCTTGTGACCCCCTGGATGGCAGCACGTCAGGCATCCCTGTCCATCTCCCTGCAGTGAGTTGGGATGTTACCTTGCCCAGGCAATAGCCTCGTAATGACAAATATTCTCACTGGTGGAAAACTGCCGTCAGTGGTGGCATGGGGGCAGAGACATTGCTTTGGGAGGTCACATGGCTGCTGCCCTTAAGGGCAATAAGGACCAATGGTTACTGGAAGGATTGTTTGGTGGGGCAGCTGCTTTCAACAGGGCTTCCCTAGTGGCTCAGCGGTAAAACTTGAAGGATGATGAAGAAGTGAGTACCACTATAGTCCAGTTCAAATCATGTGTCTAATCTATGCCAAAACCAAATATGTCATAGAAAGAAATGGGAATCTCCATGAATTAACCAGATAGTAGCCAAAATGGGAACCACTAATTCTAGAAAGGGTGTATTTCATGGGGCAGGTCAGAGTGATGTTGAGTATATTACTTATGAGAACTATTCCATCATCAGGATGATCTAAGCTATTTCACTTTCCCATGGTGATTCTCCAGTTCTCTCTGTCTTCCTGATCATCATGGCAAATTGTGCCACAGCACACTGGCCCACTGTATCCAGGATATCACACCCAATATGTCTATGACATATGATGTCTGATGAACTCTGGACGGAGGTTCGTGACATTGTACAGGAGACAGGGACCAAGACCATCCCCATGGAAAAGAAATGCAAAAGAGCGAAATGGCTGTCTGAGGAGGCCTTACAAACAGCTGTGAAAAGAAGAGAGGCGAAAAGCAAAGGAGAAAAGGAAAGATATAAGCATCTGAATGCAGAGTTCCAAAGAATAGCAAGGAGAGATAAGAAAGCCTTCCTCAGTGATCAATGCAAAGAAATAGAGGAAAACAACAGAATAGGAAAAACAAGAGACCTCTTCAAGAAAATTAGAGATTCCAAGGGAACATTTCATGCAAAGATGGGCTCGATAAAGGACAGAAATGGTATGGACCTAACAGAAGCAGAAGATATTAAGAAGAGGTGGCAGGAATACACAGAAGAACTGTACAAAAAAGATCTTCACGACCAAGATAGTCACGATAATGTGATCACTGACCTAGAGCCAGACATCTTGGAATGTGAAGTCAAGTGGGCCTTAGAAAGCATCACTACGAACAAAGCTAGTGGAGGTGATGGAATTCCAGTTGAGCTATTTCAAGTCTTGAAAGAGGATGCTGTGAAAGTGCTGCACTCAATATGCCAGCAGATTTGGAAAACTCAGCAGTGGCCACAGGACTGGAAGAGGTCAGTCTTCATTCCAATCCCAAAGAAAGGCAATGCCAAAGAATGCTCAAACTACCGCACAACTGCACTCATCTCACACGCTAGTAAAGTCATGCTCAAAATTCTCCAAGCCAGGCTTCAGCAGTATGTGAACCATGAACTCCCAGATGTTCAAGCAGGTTTTAGAAAAGGCAGAGGCACCAGAGATCAAATTGCCAACATCCGCTGGATCATGGAGAAAGCAAGAGAGTTTCAGAAAAACATCTATTTCTGCTTCATTGACTATGCCAAAGCCTTTGACTGTGTGGATCACAATAAACTGTGGAACATTCTGAAAGAGATGGGAATCCCAGACCACCTGACCTGCCTCTTGAGAAACCTGTATGCAGGTCAGGAAGCAACACTCAGAACTGGACATGGAACAACAGACTGGTTCCAACTAGGAAAAGGTGTACGTCAAGGTTGTATATTGTCACCTTGCTTATTTAACTTGTATGCAGAGTACATCATGAGTAACGCTGGGCTAGAAGAAGCACAAGCTGGAATCAAGATTGCTGGGAGAAATATCAATAACCTCAGATATGCAGATGAAACTACCCTTATGGAAGAAAGTGAAGAAGAACTCAAAAGCCTCTTGATGAAAGTGAAAGAGAGTGAAAAGGTTGGCTTGAAGCTCAACATTCAGAAAACAAAGATCATGGCATCTGGTCCCATCACTTCATGGGAAATAGATGGGAAAACAGTGGAAACAGTGTCAGACTTTGTTTTTTTGGGCTTGAAAATCACTGCAGATGCTGATTGCAGCCAGGAAATTAAAAGACGCTTGCTCCTTGGAAGGAAAGTTATGACCAACCTTGATAGTATATTAAAAAGCAGAGACATTACTTTGCCAACCAAGGTCCGTCTAGTCAAGGCAATGGTTTTTCCCGTGGTCATGTATGGATGTGAGAGTTGGACTGTGAAGAAGGCTGATCGCTGAAGAATCGATGCTTTTGAACTGTGGTGTTGGAGAAGACTCTTGAGAGTCCCTTATACTGCAAGGAGATCCAACCAGTCCATTCTAAAGGAGATCAATCCTGGGTGTTCATTGGAGGGACTGATGCTAAAGCTGAAACTGCAATACTTTGGCCACCTCATGCGGCGAGTTGACTCACTGGAAAAGACTCTGATGCTGGGAAAGGTTGGGGGCGGGAGGAGAAGGGGACGACGGAGAATGAGATGGCTGGATGGCATCACCGACTCTGTGGACATGAGTTTGAGTGTACTCCAGGAGTTGGTGATGGGCAGGGAGGCCTGGCGTGCTGTGATTCATGGGGTCGTGGAGAGTCGGACATGACTGAGCGGCTGAACTGAACTGAACTGACTGATGTCTATGACATCACGCCACTGTATACGTATCACATCCACATGGTCTCACACCCACCATATCTATGACATCACACCCACTGTATCTATGACATCACATCCATTATATCTGTGACATCACACCCAGTGTATCGATGACATCACACCCACTGTATCTATGACATCACATCCATTATATCTGACATTCAGTGTATATGGCTTCATAGCTACTATGCATGTGACATCACATCCACTGTGTCTATGACATCACGCCACTCTGCATGGTACCACACCCACCATATCAATGATTTCATACCCACTGTATCTATGACATCACACCCACTTTATTTATGAAATCACAACCACCATATCTATGATCATACCCACTGTATTGATGACATCACACCCACTGTATGTATGACATCTCATCAACTACATATGACATCACATCCAGTATATATGACATCACACACACTGTATATGACATCACACCAGCTATTTTTATGACATCCCACCCACTATATGATTCACATCCACTATATCTGTGACATCACATCAACCATATCTATGATCAAACCCACTGTGTCGATGACATCATGTCAACTATATGATATCACATCCACTGTATATGATATCACATCCACTATATATGTGACATCACATTCACTGGATCTATGACATCATACCCACTATATCTATGAAATCATACCCCTGCATTTATGACATCACACCCAGGTTTGTGACATCATACCCATTCTATATGACATCGCACTCACTACATATGACATCTCATCCACTACATATATCATGCCCAGTATAACCATGATATCACACCCAGTTTATTTATATCACACCTACTATATAAGAAATCACTCCCACTATATTTATATCATACCTACTACATTTATGACATCACACCCACTATATGCCATGACATCAACTATATATATATATCTGGATGTGATTTCAGATATAGTGGGTGTGATATCATAAAAACAGTGGGTGTGATGTCATAAATACAGAGGGTGTGATGCCACAGATACAATTTGAGTTTGACCATAGATATGGTGGTGGTGAAGTCAGATATAGTGGATGTGATGTCAGATATAGTGTGTGTGTAGTCATAATAAAGTGTGTGATGTCATATATAGGGACTATGATGTCATATATAGTGGATATGATGTCATAGACATAGTACAAATGATGTCATCGATACAGTGGGTGTGATGTCATAGATATAGTGGGTGTGACGTCATGTATAGTGGTTTTGACGTCATATATAGTGGATGTATTGTTACAAATACAGTGGGTGTGATATCATAAATATAGTGGGTGTTATATAGTGGATGTGATATATATATATATATATACTACATGTGATGTCATAAATACAATGTGTTTGATGTCACTGATGTATTGGGTGTGATGACACAAATTTAGTGGAGGTGATGTCACATATAATTGGTGTGATTATAATAAATACAGTGGGTGTGATATTATAGCTATACTGGGCATGATGTCACATGTAGTGGGTGACATGTCATATACAGTGGGTGTGACGTCATATAGAGTGGGTGTGCTGTCATATATAATGGGTGTGATGTCATAAATACAGGGATGTGATGTCATAGATAAAGTGGAACTGATATCATAGAGATGGTCAATGTTTTGTCATATACAGTGGATGTGATGTCATATATGGTGGATGTGATGTCATCAATACAGTGGGTTTGATCATATATATGGTGGCTGTAATGTCACAGATATAGTGGCTGTGATGTCATAATAACAGTGAGTGTGATGTCATATACAGTGGGTTTGATGTCATATGTAGAGGATGTGAAGTCATGTGTAGTGGATGTGATGTCATAAATACAGAGCGTGTGATGTCATTGATACAGTGAGTGTGACCATAGATATGGTGGTTGTGACATCAGATATAGTGGATGTGATGTCAGATATAGTGGGTTTGTTTTCATAAAAAGAGTGGGTGTGATGTCAAAAATACAGTGGGTGGGATATCATAGACAGTGAGTGTAAGATCATAGATATGGTGGGTATGATACCATATACAGTGGCATGATGTCACAAAAACAATGGGTTTGATGTCATAGATGAAGTGGATGTGATGTCATATATAGTGGGTGTGATGTCATAGATACAAGGGGTGTGATGTCATCAATACAGTGGTTGTGATGTCATAATCTTGGTCGTGAAGATTTTTTTTTTTTGTACAGTTCTTCTGTGGATTCTTGCCACCTCTTCTTAATATCTTTTGCTTCTGTTATGTCCATACCATTTCTGTCCTTTATCGAGCCCATCTTTGCATGAATTGTTCCCTTGGTATCTCTAATTTTCTTGAAGAGATCTCTAGTCTTTTCTATTCTGTTGTTTTCCTCTATTTACCTCCAATAATTCCATGCTTATAGAAAAACGGAAACAGCCCATCACCCATTTGAATAGTAACACCTCATTTCCAAGAGCACTCTATCCTTTGAGGAGACTCTATGACTTATTTCAGATCTCACGACACTGAAAAAAAATTTGAGAGTACTTTGAGCTCCCCAGAGTTCAGATACATGCATTAAAGGTGCTGAATTTTTCATCCTTACGAAAAGATTCTTTGTTGTAGGTGACACAGAAAATATTCAAATCTATAATGAAAATTGCAAAATCTGCAATGAAAATCACAAAACTCTTTCCTAACTCCACTTCCCTTGATAACTTAGAGCATGTTAAACTTGATAACTTGACACATGTTCAGTTTTAATGAGAAGTTAACACTTTCAATTTGCTCCCAAAAATGAAGCCGTGGTGCCGCCTTTAATGACATAATTGCCCTCTTTGGAGACACAGCAAAAAGCAGCCAGTTTCAGGCAAAGCAGGTATCTACAGCGTCTGAACAGTGTAAATGTCTGCTCACAGAGTTTGAAAGATAAAGTCAACAGCCATTTCACATGAATGAAATTTAAATGTATAAGTAATCAGATTTTGAAAAACTACTATACTCAACAACATGAGTTAGGAACGACTCAGTGCAATGGACATTGACTTGAAGTCTCTTATTTTAGGCTCCTTGTGGCTCAGCTGGTAAAGAATCCGAGACCTGGGTTCGATCCCTGGGTTGCCAAGATCCCCTGGAGAAGGGAAAGGCTACCCACTCCAGGATTCTGGCCTGGAGACTCGTCCATGGGGTTGCAGAGAGTCGGACACGACTGAGCGATTTTCACTGTCTTTCACTTTCATCAGGAATCAAGGTGAACCCTTGATTAACATTAATATAACATTTTCTTATATTCACGGTTCTTAAGTAGTACAGGAGAGACAACACATAAGCTGTAACTGCACGCATAGATCTGAAAGGCGGTAGCAAACTGAAGATGGACGAGAGAAGGACTGGTAGCCGGGGTCTGGGAGGGTACTCTTCAGAAAGATTATCATCAGCAAGATTTTGAAGGGAGATACCATCTAGCATTGATGTAATCAGGCGCCAGGTAGGATGTGTCTGGTAGTGAGAATAAAGCCTGATGCTGTCAAAGACAATATTGCAGAGGAGTCTGGAATGTTAGGTCTGTGAATCAAGATAAATTGGACGCGGTCAAGCAGGAGATGGCAAGATTGAAAGCTGAAGCTCCAATACTTTGTCCACCTGATGCGAAGCGCCGACTCATTGTTAAAGAGCCTGATGGTGGGAAAGACTGAAGGCGGGAGGAGAAGGGGACGACAGAGGATGAGATGGTTGGATGGCACCACTGACTCAAGGGATGTGAGTCTGAGCAGGCTCCAGGAGTTAGTGATGAACAGGAAAGCTTGGCGTGCTGCAGTCCATGGGGTTGCAAAGTCAGACACAATTTAGCAACTGAACGACAACAAATACCAGATCCATCCACAAATGATTCCACGGTTGCCTTTAACCCACTGTATAGCTTCCACTGTCCTTTAAACTAGTGGTTCCCAGCCTTCCTGGCACCAGGGATGGCTTTTGTGGAAGACAATGTTTCCAGGGACCAGAGTGGAGGTGGTTTCAGGATGATTCAAGCACGTTACGTTTATTGCCGTCTTATCTAATCTAATACCGCCACTGATCTGTCAGGAGGTACCAGCCCATGGCCCAGAGGTTGGGGACCCCTGCTTTAATCCATCCATTTGAGGTGACCAGGATCAGAGTCTTTGGGAGAATAAACACATCCAGACTGAGATTTCTTTCTAAGTGCCTTCTTCACCTTGTGTGTAAGTGTGTATGCTCAGTCATATCCGACTCCTCTGTGACCCCATGGACTGTAGGCTCTGAAGGAGCCCGCCAGGCTCCTCCGTCCATGGGATTCTCCAGGCAAGAATACTGGAGTGGGTTGCCATGCCCTCCTCCAGGGGATCTTCCCAACCTCGGGATCGAACCCAGGTCTCCTGCATCTCCTACATTGGCAGGCGGGTGCTTTACCACGAAGCCACCTGGGAAGCCCATACCTTGTTCACAGTGAAACCCAACTCCATTCCCAAGGAAAATCCAGTGTGTGATTTTTTTCTTCCAAGTGAGTTCTCTGCTTGGTTTATGGTCACTGCACACCAAGCAGGGTGCAGCTGGGGATTCCTTCTTATTAAAAAACAAAATAATAAACAAAGCTAGGGATGAGACATCACCTCTGCCAACGTCCTATCTTTTGATGACTTTTCAAGGAATAATTTAGCTTTCTGCAATCATACGTCATAAGCAAACAAGAGCGAAGCCACAGCTGAGGGCTCAGCAAATCACAGACATCTTTACTGGAATGACACGAAATTGACTTGAGAAATGTTGAGTTTTGAAAACATTGTTTTCCTCCCTTCACTATGTAATGAGATGTCTGCACGTCAAAACCCAGGTCTTTTTATTGCTGCTCCTTTCTGAGGCTGTAAACCTGATGAAGGTATGTGCCAGGCTTGCAGGCGGGCCTCTGGTGAAGCCATTTTCTGCCCTTCAACGTCATTTATTCCAGTCTTTCTCCAGTGCATGTCTGCCCTGCATCCCTTGCACGACGGGGCTTGTGTCACTGACACGTCTCCTTACACACAGTGATTTCCAAGGATGCTGAACATCAACACTTGCAAAGGGGGTCGTCATACCGTGAGAGTCAGGTTAAAGTGAAAGTTGCTCAGTCATGTCCAACTCTGCAACCCCATGGACTGTACACTCCATGGAATTCCCCAGGCCAGAATCCTGTAGTGGGCAGCCTTCTCCAGGGGATCTTCCTAACCCTGAAATCGAACCCAGGTCTCCTGCATTGCAGGCAGATTCATTATCAGCTGAGCCACCAGGGAAGTCCAAGAATACAGGAGTGGGTAGCCTATCCCTTCTCCAGTGGATCTTCCTGACCGAGGAATTGAACTGGGATCTCCTGCATTGCAGGTGGATTCTTTACCAACTGAGCTGAGAGTTAGGGTATCTATAGTCTGAAAAAAGTATTAGTCCCTAAGTCGTGTCCGACTATTTCTGACCCTATGGATTGTAGCCCACCAGGCTCCTCTGTCCATGGGATTCTCCAGGCAGGAATACTGGAGTGGGTTGCCATACTCTTCCCCAGGGGAATCTTTCCAACTCAGGGATCGAATCTGGGTCTCCCGCATTGCAGGCAGATTCTTCACTGTCTGAACCACCAGGGAAGCCCACAGTCTGAGAAGCCTTCTGAACTCTCTGTTAACAAAAGAACCTGGGACCCTTTGCTACAAACGTCTCCTCCAGCAGCGGACAGAAAGAAATCATCGGGGACTAAAAATAACCACGTGCATGCACAGCTGGGACAAATGATGAACAGTAAGATACAAAGAGACCAGAACCCAAGCAAGTGTCAATTCTGAGGCGCCTGGACCAAAAGCGGGGCCCAGACAACGCGCCCTACACACACCCCACTGAGAGGGTGGAGCCAACCACCTAAGCCACGCCTCCAGTCAGACACACCCATCTGCCTCCTGCCATTTAAAAGGCCCGCTCACCCCAACCCAGGGATGAGAAATGGAACTGGTTCCTTGTTCTCTGTCCCTTGCCTGAATTTCTCCTCTGGCCTCATCAGTTACTTTTATTTTTTATTATTTTTTAATTTTTTATTTCATTATTGTCTTTTGTAATTATTTGGCTGTGCCATGTCTTTGTAGCATGTGGGATCTTTTTTTTTTTAATAGTTGTAGCATGTGGGATCTAGTTCCCTGATCAGGGATCAAAGTCAGGCCCCCTGCACTGGGAACTTGGAGTCTCAGCCATTGGACCATCAGGGAAGCTACAATTACTAGTAAACAATTCAAGGACCCAGGTAGGTAAAAGTACCAGGATTCTGCATCTGGCCTTGCCAATGAAAGGAAACTTGGCCCCAAGTCTGAATTTTTTTCTACTTCTCTTAACAATTACTTCCAACAATTTGTGAATTTTGCTTCCAATACAGCACCCTAGTTATACACCTTGGGATTCCCAGGTGATGCAAGAGGTAAAGAATCTGCCTGCCAATGCAGGAGATGGGGGTTCGATCCCTGGTCAGGAAGATGCCCTGGAGGAGGAAATGGCAACCCACTCCAGTATTCTTGCCTAGAGAATCTCATGGACAGGGAAGCCTGGCAGGCTATAGTCCGTGGGGTCGCAAAGAGTCAGACAGGACTGAGCAAGTGAGCACACAGTTAGAGAACAGTCTACTGGAAACATAGGTCATAGCATCAACAATAAAAGGACCTTAAACTTCTATCTCATTCACCCTCTCGTTATAGGTGGGTACTATTTCAAACTCTTTGTGAATTCATACAATAAACATTTGCTGGAAACCACCGTGCAATGCGTGAGACTCCATACTAGGCGCTGGGGATCCACCATGCATACTTGTCTTTCTTTATTCAGCAAGTGTGTATTGAAGAGCTGCTAGCTTCAGCAACCAGTTGTAGGCTCTTTCAGAGAACACAGCACATTTTATACACAAATCCCTAGCAGGTTTCTAAAAAGTTCCTATTTTTTAAAAAAATGCTAGCAAGAGATGGTCCCCTGCTGTTTGCATTAAATGGTCAAAGACTGTGGTGGTAATACTATTTTCGAAGATAATTAATCACAGTTGTAATAATTGTAACAACGGATCTTCCCTAATAGCTCAGATGGTAAATCATCTGCCTGCAACGCGGGAGACCCGGGTTCGATCTCTGGGTCGGGAAGATCCCCTGGAGAAAGAAATGGCAACCCACTCCAGTATTCTTGCCTGGAGAATCCCATGGACAGAGGAGAGTGGTGGGCTACAGTCCACGGGGTTGCAAAGAGTCAGACATGCCTGAGTGACAAACACACACACAATTTAACAACAAAACTGATGCAAAGTGACCTCCTCATTTGAGCTAGATGCCACACCATGACTCTTTATGTGTTATTTTTCTTGATCATCCAAATGACCTCAACGTGCTGAAGTGTTAGTCGCTCAGTTATACCTATTTGTAACCCCATGGACTGTAGCCCACCAGGCTCCTCTGTCCATGGGAGTCTCCAGCCAAGAACACTGGAGTGGGTTGCCATTTCCTCCTCCAGGGGACCTTCCCCATCCAGGGATTGAACCCAGGTCTCCTGCGTCTGCTAATTGACAGGTAGATTCTTTTACGCTTGAGCCATTGGGAAAGCCAGCACATTGGTATATACAAAAAACTCGCATCTATGAAGCCCTTAATGTGTGCCAGACGCAAGAACTTTGCTCAGGTCTTCTATTATTTTTCTCATAAAACCCTGGAGAGTACACCTTATCTTGCTTTTAAAATGCAGAAACTGATGCTTACAGAGGTGAAATAACCTGGTCCATGGTTAAGCAATCAATTCATGGAAGTGCAACATTGTGAACCCAGCCTCTACAGTTCCAGGAACTTTCCTAGTAAATAATTTTGACTACTGGGACGGTCTGGTTCCTAATCAACTTTGCCCCAGTCAATCTAGGGGCTTCCCAGGTGGCGCTGGTGGTAAGGAACGTGTCTGCCAATGCAGGAGATGCAAGAGATGTGGGTTCTATCCTTGGACTGGAAGATCCCCTGGAGGAGGGCATGGCAGTCCACTCCAGTATTCTTGCCTGGAGAACCCCATGGACAGAGGAGCCTGGGGGGCTACAGTCCATGGAGTCACAAAGAGTTGGACACGACTGAAGTGACTTAGCATGCAGGCAAACACTCAACCGAAGTAATTATTCCCTTTCATCACTGAGCTTCTTAAAGGTACCAGCTGCATTTTGAAACGTCTGTGGTTGGACCAAGTGAAACAAGCATGTCTGCAAAGTGTACACGGCGGGATCGCCAGTCATACCGTAACTCAGTCATGCAATACTCCTGAAGAACTGTAACACGAAATGATGTTTTCACACAAGCTATCTCCAAGTTCACTTTTATCACACCAATGAATCAGTGTCAAATACTTCAACTGCCGTAAATTCTTTTTTTCCAAAATTCCACTTAAACCTTTTTTTTTTTTTTTATAAAAATAACCTTTCTATTGCTTAAGGGCATAAGAGACAAGCAGGAAAATCAACAACGCAGAGTAATGAATTTTTGTTAACACCTTACACCATGGTAGAGTGTGTTTTACAGAAATTTAGCAGAGGTCAGTGACCATGGGGCTATATTTTCGAGAACTCATAACACCGTATTTAATTTCAAGGATATGAATAGTGGCACAGCAAATATGTTTCCATTGAAGGCAACATGGAAAGCTGCCTTATTTTCATCTTTCTCAAAGGGGGCCATTTTCTGCACACACCCTTTACAGGGACAATTGGCAATATATGAAGATGTTTTTTGTTTCCACTACCTGGGGAGGAGGGTGTCACTCAAAACTAGTGGGCAGAGGGCAGGGACTCTTCTAAACATCCACAAAGCACAAGGTAACCAATCCTCTACCGCAAAGAACTAACTATTCAGCCCCAAATGTCAATTGTGCCCAGACCGAGCAAACACGGCTTACACTGAAAGTGAAAGTTTAGTCACTTATTTGCATCCTACTCTTTGCAACTCCATGGACTGTAGCCCACCAGGCTCCTCTGCCCATGCGATTTCCCAGGCAAGAATACTGGCGTGGGTGGCCATTCCCTTTCTCCAGGGAATCTTCCCGACTCAGGGATTGAACCCAGGCCTCCTTCATTGCAGACAGATTCTTTACTTTCTTAGCCACCAGGGACTGAGGCCACACAATGAACTTCTGGAAGTGAAAGTCGCTCAGTTGGGTCTGACTCTTTGCGACCTCCTGGACGATACAGTCCATGGAATTCTCCAGGCCAGAATACTGAAGTGGGTAGCAGCTCCCTTCTCCAGGGGATCTTCCCAACCCAGGGATTGAACCCAGGTCTCCTGCATTGAAGGCAGATTCTTTCCCAGCCGAGCCACAAGGGAAGCCCAAGAAAACTGGAGTGGGGTAGCCTATCCCTTCTCCAGGGGATCTTCCTGACACAGGAATGGGACGTTCCACTAACCAGTAATCATATGGATTCGATATTTTCTTAGTACCACTCGATTCCAAGAATTACTAGAAATCTACAGACTCCCCTATCAGCAAACAGAAGCATCATTTCAACTTCTGTTTAAGGAAAAGACTCATTTTTCTATAACAAGTGAGCTACTGAAATACCACACTATTGTAGCAATCGGAGATTGACAATATGAATTTGACTTGATACTGTGATTATTTTTTAATTAATTATTTATCTGGCTGCCACTGGGTCTTAGTTGCGGGATGTGGGATCTACCTCCCTGGGGGAGGGAGATGGATGGGCTGGGAGTTTGGGATTAGCAGAAGCGACCTAGTATATTTAGAATCGATTTTAAAAAAAAAAAAAGGGTCCTAGTGGAGAGCACACGGAACTATATTCAATACCTGGTGATAAATCATCACGGAAAGAAACATTGAAAAGACTCAGTAAACAGAATCCCTTTGCTGTAGAGAAGAAAGGAACACGGCACTGTAAACCAACCATACTTCACTTTAAAAAAAAAAAATTATTCATCGCTGTTTCTGGTCCAAAATGATACACTGCACATGAAGCCATTCAAACCAACATCCAGAAAAACAATCGCATGATGGGAAATAAACCTTAGAGTTTCAAGACTGCTGCTGCAAAGATGGATCTGATCAAGACGCTTCATTTACAACTTTCCTTCTTCCGCTATGACAGGGTAATTAAAGTCGTTTTAGGGACTCTGGTTTAGAAACTGCTCGGCTATGGATGTCTGGGTGTTGGGGCTGAATTTTCCTGGCTCTGATCACTGACTGAATGAAGCAGATCAATTGTGATTTCCCACAGAAGGACTTTAGAAATAAAGCTGTTCCAGCCATTAATTTCCCCTCGTCACGGCGGCATCAATTAGATATTGATTTATTGGAGAAATTTCAGCTTCCTGGATCTTCATTCCAGGCTCAAACACTCATGAGAGCCATTTATGGTTTACCACACAAAAAAGTATTTTCCAGTTAATAAACTTCTTATTTATCTGTTTAAACCTTACACAAAGAGACATTCATAAAACCATCATTCAATATCCTGAAGGCTCAATTCAGAGTTCTCAATGAAAGGCAGCCAGTCTCCTACAGCCCAGATTTTTCCTGATTCCACCAAGTCCTCACCCCTGCCTTCGGCCAAGGAGGTAATTCAGTCTACATTAGTCATCAAAGGTGCGCTTCCCTGGTAGCTCAGCAGTAAAATAATCCACCTGCCAAGGCAGGAGACGAGGGTCTGGATCCCTGTAGGTTGGAAAGATCCCATGGAGGAGGAAATGACCAACCCGCTCCAATATTCTTGCCTGGAGAATCCCCTGGACAGAGGAGCCTGGTGGGCTACAGTCCACAGAGGGGCAAAGAGTTGGACGTGACTAAGTGACTGAATACACACATCTAGTTATTTATAAAAAAAAAAAATAGAGATTTAAACAATTTTTACATGAAGGTTATTGGGAAACAGAGATTCTTCTAAAAGCATGGGCTTCCTAGTGGCTCAGGGGTAAAGAATCCACTTGCAGCTGATCAGGAAATTGATCCCCGTGTTGATCAATTCAGTGGGTTTGATCCCTGGGTTGGGAAGATTCCCCTGGAGAAAGGAATGACAACCCACTCCAGTATTCTTGCCTGGATAATCCCAAGGACAGAGGAGCCTGGGCGGGGGGGGTCACAAAGAGTGGGACACAACTGAGTGACTAATACACACACACACACACGCGCGCACAAATTCTGATGGACCCACCTCTCTGCTCCTTGCTCTCCACCCAGTCTTTCCGGCCCCCCTCTCCACCCCTTTTTTCTCCTCCAGCTTCTTTCTGGATTTTCTTCCTCTTTCCTATCTTTCTGGTAACTAATCTCCTTGCCCCTCCTTCTCCCCACGCGGTGCTGACCTTCAGGAACCAGGAAACGCGGTTTCCTGACCAGTCCCTTTCTTTTCTGAGCAAAAGACGTGGATGTGGTTTGCAACCAGCAAGGAGGCTGCCAATCCTGTCTGCGTTCCCACTTCCTGTGGGTGTTTGTATAATATTTAAGCATTAATTAGGTAATGTTTGTCAAGTGTTTGACGCTCCCAGGGAAAAGGCACTATATTAACAGCATTATTATTAGTGTTTCCTCGGCGAAATTTCCATCACCAAACGTGTCGGGAAAAGAGTTGTGGCCATCTGTCACCCGGTTTTTAAAAGCTTCGGGACGACGGAGAATGAGATGGCTGGATGGCATCACCGACTCTGTGGACATGAGTTTGAGTGAACTCCGGGAGTTGGTGATGGACAGGGAGGCCCGGCGTGCTGTGATTCATGGGGTCGCAGAGAGTCAGACACGACTGAGTGACTGAACTGAACTGAACTGACATGCAGGATTCTCTTTCACTGCGCAACGGAGGTGCTTTGGAAGCCATGTACAAGAATCATTTCTAAAGATGCATCAAACAGCTGTTGAGCCCTGCACTCATCTTAACACCTTGCTAGCAGCTATTATTTTCAACAACCTGCAAAACAAATCACGGTTACCGTTACTCAGTAATGCTCAGGTAAGTGTGGATTGTGCTAGACCAGAAGCCGCTTTATTGACAATGAGGAAAAAAACCCAGTGACTCCTACTTGACTTTTTAATGGATTATGAGATTCTTGAGCTTCACAGGTGGCTCAGTGGTAAAGAACCCACCTGCCAATACAGGACACGCGGTTGGATTCCTGGGTCGGGTAGATTGCCCCAGAGGAGGAAATGGGTACCCACTGCAGTGTTCTTGCCTGGAGAATCCCATGGACAGAGGAGCCTGGTGGGCTACAGTCCATGGGATCACAAAGAGTCAGACAGGACTGTGACTGATCATGCACACAAGGTTTCTAGGGAAGCCAGATCTTGCATAAGTAAGCCCCTGAATGTCTGGAGACCGAGCAGGGGATGGTCTCCAAAACACACTCAAAAAGCAGAAACATCCTGACCAAACCAGCCCCTTCATCAACACTCAGCGTTTCCAACTTTCTATTTCATATTTTCATGTTCTTTAAATAGTTGTTTAAATTATATATACCTTATTTGTGTGCAAATTGTAAGGAAAGAATCTGCTGTTTCACCATCTGGCTTTTCAAGTTTCCCCATCATCATTAACAATACAATTATCCATTTTTCTGAAATATCTTATTATCAGACTACATTCTGATGTCTGACAGGGCACTTTTCTGACATTCTACTAACTGCATTGATCTCTCAGTTATAAGGCCAACACCAAGCCATTTAAATATATTCACTTGTATCTACTAGGCAAGTTACATATCTGAAAGTGAAAGTCGCTCAGTCCTGTCCGACTCTGCGACCCCATGGACTATACAGTCCAGGGAATTCTCCAGGGTACCCGTTCCCTTCTCCAGAGGATCTTCCCAACCTAAGGATCAAACCCAGGTCTCTCACAATGCAGGCAGATTTTTTACCAGTTGAGGCACAAGGGAAGCCCAAGAATACTGGAGTGGGTAGCCTATCCCTTCTCCAGTGGATCTTCCTGACCCAAGAATTGAACTGGAGTCTCCTGCATTGCAGGCAGATAGTTTAACGACTGAGCTGTCAGGGAAGCCCTATTAGGCCAACACCAAGCCATTCAGATACGGTCTTCACAGTGTAATTTTGTACTGAGTCATGCCTTCTTGAGAAGTTGCATTTTCCTTCTAAATGAAATGGACTTTCTTTCTAAATGGCATGGAATGGACACCATGCCATTAATTGCAAACATTCAAATAAGTCTTTACAGAAAGGAGAAACTGAGGGCCGATGCAGCCCCCTAAAAACCCACTGATGGTTTTATAAAGTGAAGCAATTTCTGTCTCTGAAAAAGTTTTCAGCATTGTCAACTAAAGAGCTCTAAAAGTTGAGCTGTTTAGAGTTCATCGGGTACATTACAAAGTATCATCTTTATGGATAGGGTTTGGAAAAGTGCAACTGATCCTTTTTCAAATACCACGTTCTTTGAACTGTGTCTGTAAATGGGAAGAGCTGAATTCCACCCTAGCTATGCTCCAAAATATAACAGGCGATCAAAACTAGCCTTTTATCCTGACTCCCAAACATAGATGGATATCAAATTGTGTGTCTGTCAGGATTTCCTCTGGGTGCAGAAATTCAGTTAGGGTAACTTACACAGTTCAGGGTGGATTTATCTCTGGGCACACTGTAGGGGTTGTAGGAGCAACTCAAGAAGTGTACCCATGACCCAGGATCCTTCTATCTTTGATTCAATCTGGGAGTTGGTGATGGACAGGGAGGCCTGGCGTGCTGTGATTCACGGGGTTGCAAAGAGTCGGACACGACTGAGCGACTGAACTGAACTGAACTGATCCTTTCTGGGTATGGTCAGCAAATGGCAGTTCAAAGCACTGACATGATGCCAAATATCCAAGTAGAAAGAAAAGGGAAAGAAAAAAAGGGCCAGCAATAGACGACATCGAGTTTCACCAACCACCCTCATGTCACAAGAACACTGTTGGCTGCAGAGAACTTTGGTAAATCAAATTCCTTTCCCAGCTTTTGGTGCAGAGACAGATAAAGAAAAAAGGAGGCTGGATATGGTGTTTAAGTTACCAAGACTACAGTATCATATTAAAAAGTTCAGCTTCATGTCAGAGGGTACTCAGAAATACTAAAAAGAAACCCATGCCTAAATATAGCCTTGCGATATGCGGACAGTGAAAATCAGAAAAAGCTTTCAAGACTTCAGTTCCATACCTCTTCAACGAAATCAGACTATCTTGAAGAAAATATCAGTTTAACTCCAGGATTCTCTTCCAAAGTACACACTGTGAGAAGAAAATGGAGATTTGGGTATCTAAGGATGGCATCACCGACTCTATGGACATGAGTTTGAGTGAACTGCGGGAGCTGGTGATGGACAGGGAGGCCTGGCGTGCTGTGATTCATGGGGTCGCGGAGAGTCGGACACGACTGAGCGACTGAACCGAACTGAACTGACCTGAAGACTGCAAATACCAGTTCTGTAACCAGCCAAGGAAAAAATGATCAGTCATGAAAGGACGTCAAAAGTATATCAAATTCATGTGCTTCTTTAAAAAAAAAAATTCTTCAAGAATGGTGATAAACTGATAAATGAATCAGATTAATATACCCATGAAGAGAAGTGCTTTGTGTAATTAAAACGTCAATAAGCCATGAAACACTGCAACTCTTGGCTGGTTTATAAAGCTGTCATGGTGATGAGGCTTAATTCAACACTCAGGACTAAATCTTGTAAATGATAATGCAACATATCTAGTTCATGTTATAATATATAAACCATTATGTACACATAACATACTGTATGGTAACTAATACAGACGCAGTCATCTTGATCTGAAAAGAAAAAAGCAATTCATTTTAACCAAAATCTATGCAGAGAGAAGATAAACAGTGCTAAAAATGGCGCTGAATCATTTCTAAGGAGTAGAGGGCAGGTGATGTGATTTTAGAACTAAGTATCCAAATATTTTTTCCTTGGGTAGACTTTTCAAATACCCAAAGCAGGGAAAACAGAGGAAAACTTGGAGCAATTAAGTAAAAGTCAGGAAATGACAAGAAAGAACAAAAACTCAGAATTTTAAAAATAGCAGACAAGCGAATATCATGAAGAAATGAAATTTTACTTCTGTTCACTTTACTCAAGTGATAGTCTCTCAGTCATGTCCAACTCTTTGCGACCCCATGGACTATACAGCCCATGGAATTCTCCAGGCCAGAATACTGGAGTGGGTAGTCTTTCCCTTCTCCAAGGTATCTTCCCAACCGAGGGATCGAACCCAGGTCTCCCGCATTGCAGGCAGATTCTTTACCAGCTGAAACACCAGGGAAGCCTAAGAATACTGGAGTGGGTAGCCTACCCCTTCTCCAAGAGATCTTCCTGACCCAGGAATCAAATCAGGCTCTCCCACATTGCGGTGGATTCTTTACCATTACTTAGGTTGGGGGAGGGAGGAGAAGGGGACGACAGAGAATGAGATGGCTGGATGGCATCACAGACTCGATAGACATGAGTTTCAGTGAACTCCGGGAGTTGGTGATGGACAGGGAGGCCTGGCATGCTGTGATTCATGGGGTCGCGGAGAGTCGGACACGACTGAGCGACTGAACTGAACTGAACTGAACATAGAACTAATTGTACACATAATTTTGACCTATGGTTGGTGATCCTGGACAAAGACCATCATTCTGCCTGAAAGACCCACAGACCCTCAGTGGTAACAGAGATCAATCCTGCTGCCAGTTGCAAGTCAGGGATTACATGATCCATCCAATGAACATTACTCTTTGCAAAACAGGAAACCTTCCCTTTGCAACACCATGAATGAACCTGGAGGACGCGGTGCTAACTGAAATCAGCTGGACTCTGAAGGACAAATACTGCACGACTTCACTCACACACGATTCCCACAGTAATGAAACCCACACATTCAAAGAGTGTGATGGCTGGCAGGAAGTGAGGGGAACAGGGACATGGGGCGGTATAGTTCAATGAGGATAAATCTCACTGAAGCAAGATGTACAGACTCTGGAGATATGCTGTACACCAGAGTGCCCGAGGTTCACAATGCAGGCTGTGCCCTTAAGTGTGGCCGAGAAGGTAGATATCATGCTAATTGTTCTCACCACCACCACCACCAATAACCCCAGTTAATCAGGGTGTCATACTCAAACTAATTCACCAGTTCTAGAAGAGCCCAGAAAGAGCTGCTACCTGAGAGGGCTGTCAACATTCTCAAGCTTTCCTTGCATCTGTTGAATGTATTTTTGTTTAAGGCCAGCAGCCGCCGCACACAAGGGTGGAATTTCAAATCCACTGTTGGCGAACACACGGTCTACACTCATATAGACCCTCAGGTTCCTCCCTGCCTTCCAAACAAATTCATATTAGGATACGAACTGTGTTTGAAGGAGCCATCCTTCCCACCTTTGGAGCATTTACACAAACTGTTGTCAGTCGTGTCCATCACCTTACTGACCGCGTGGATGGAGCCTGCCATGGGGGTCCCTCTGTCCAGGGGATTTTTACACATATTTGAACACCATGCAACACTGGTGAAACATTAAAAATCCTGGGAAAGATCCCCACAAGGTTGATGGGAAACATACACTGATCTTTAGGCCCTGATGACTGACAATGTTTTTGCCAAATATCTAGAAGCAGAAGTGATGCTTGCCACTCTGAGCCTGGCTAATAAAGCTCTTCCATGAATTTATGTTTTTCTCCTTTTCTGTTATCTGAGATGGAGTTGCTCCCAACCCTCTGTCAGGAAATCCTTGGACACCATATATTTCTTTCTAGTGTTAAAAGAAAAAAAAAAAACAAACATTGTAGTAAGACTATTGTACCTGCTTAGGTCCGTCTAGTCAAAGCTATGGTTTTTCCAGTGGTCTTGTATGGATGTGAGAGTTTGACCATGAAGAAAGCTGAGCGCTGAAGAATTGATGCTTTTGAACTGTGGTTTTGGAGAAGACTCTTGAGAGTCCCTTGGACTGCAAGGAGATCCAACCAGTCCATCCTAAAGGAAATCAGTCCTGGGTGTTCATTGGAAGGACTGATGCTGAAGCTGAAACTCCCATACTTTGGCCACCTAATGTGAAGAACTGACTCATTGGAAAAGACCCTGATTCTGGGAAAGATTGAAGGTGGGAGGAGAAGGGGACGACAGAGGGTGAGATGGTTGGATGGCATCTTCGACATAACTGACATGAGTTTGAGCAAGCTCCGGGAGTTGGTGATGGACAGGGAAGCCTGGCGTGCTACAGTCTACGACGTTGCAAAGAGTCGGACAAGACTGAGCAACTAAACCGAACTGAAGATTTCAGCTTTTCAGTGAAGTCATTCCAGAGCAGGAAAGGGTCTAGAGAAGGGAAGACAGAATAATTAAGTGTGCAGAGCCACTGCTCTATGCAGAGGGCATTTAAGGATCAGTGGGACTTCATATGGGCTTCACAGGTGGCGCTAGTGGTATAGAACCCGGCTGCCAAGACAGGAGACATATGAGAGGTGAGTTTGATCCCTGGGTCAGGAATGGGCTCTGTCTGCAAAGATCAGAGCTGCCAAGGGATATGACTGAAGACTACAAACTCATAAAGGGTAGAACTGGGATGAATACAGACGTGCCCAGCAAATCCCAGTTTACCACATCCACCCTCCCATCTAAAAAGGAGGAGATTTAGGACCAACATAGAAAGGATAAGTTAACACAACAGCAGGTCGCAAGGGTCTGATGTACAGAAATTGGAAGCTAGAAAACCGGAAAGTGAAAAGTGTGATAGTTGGTCAGCTGACTCTGACAGTTTGCTACTCATAGACTGTAGCCTGCCAGGCTCCTCTGTCCATGGGAGTCTCCAGGCAAGAACACTGGAGTGGGGTGCCATGCCCTTCTCCACGGAATCTTCTGGATCCAGGGATCGAACCTTAGTCTTTTGCAGTGCAGATTCTTTACCATCAGAATCACCAGGGAAGCCTGAAGACTAGAGGTCAACCGCAAATACAAGAAACTTCACATAGGTACTAGAAAAATTCACAGATGACAGTCCCATTAAAGGAGCTAAAACGATGCCTAAGAAATTAAAGAGGCTTAAAAGTGACCATCCAAAAATGAAATGCATGCAATTAGAAATCGCTCTAGATCATGAATCTCCACAACAATGGCATTGCTCTCACACCCTCTGCAGCAGGTTGCTTTGCAGACTGCCCCGCCTTTGTTTTGCGAACTATTTTTGCTGTTAGATTTATTTCATACCAGCCGGAGTGCTGCTTTTATGGAATTGCTCATGGACAGGAACGTGTTACAGATTCTGAGTGACCTAAAGAAGTCCTGATAAACTACTAAATTTAGCTAAGATTGAGCTCCACACAGAAATTCTTAACTGACTTCACTGCAGGCATGAAACAGACCACCACCCGTGTAAAATTGTCATGTGGGCAGTTTTGACCGAAAAGGACACGTATTGCTACCAGACCAGTAAGATCAGAAGAGCCATCTATTCAATCCCTGGATGCTTGCAGATTAAATACAGTCACTTAAAAAAAAAACAAGTTCCACAAAAGTGTTGCTTTCTACATGAGTGCCGACTAAAGCATGTACCATGGCTTTGGAATAATAGTTGATTTACAATGTTGCGACAGTTTCTGTTGTACAGCAGAGACACAGGTATACAAGCACACGTGTATATCAATGCTTTTCCAGATTCTTTTCCACTGCGGGTTATTACAAAATATGGAAGATAGTTCCCTGTGCTATATAGTAGTGGGTCCTTGTGCTTAGTTGCTCAGTTGTGTCCGACTCTTTGTGACCCCCATGGACTGCAGCCCGCCAGGCCCCTCTGTCCATGGGATGCTCCAGGCAAGCATACTGGATGGGGTTGCCATGCCCTCCTCCAGGGGATCTTCCCAACCCAGGGATCGAACCTAGTTCTCCCACACTTAGTTATCTCTCTTAAATATATAACCCGGGGCGGATTCATGTCAATGTAGGCAAAACCAACCAATATAATATTGTAAAATAATTAGCCTCCAATAAAAAAATTTTTTAATAAAATAAATAAATATATGAGTACGCATATGTGAATCCCACACTCCCAATTCCTCCCACCCTCACATTTCTCCGTGGCTAAATGTACGTTGTTTACTACGTCCGTGAGTCTGTTTATGATTCGTACCTAAGTTCACTGATTTTTTACGTTCCATGTATATGATAGCATATAATATTTGTCTTTCTCTGACTTACTTCAACTAGTATGATAATCTCTGAAGTCCATTCACGTAGCTGCAAATGGCATTATCTCATTTTTTTAAAATTTTTTGGCTGAATAATGTTCCGTTCTTGCATATGTACCATATCTTGCTTATCCACTCCTCTGTTGGTGGACTCCTAGGTTGCTTCCAGGTCTTGGTTATTAGGAATACTGCTGCTATGAACATTGAGGTGGTTGTATCTTTTCAAATTACAGTTTACTCTGGATATATACCCAAGAACGGTGGGCCAGGAGGCAACTCTAGTTTTAGTTTTTAAAGGAACCTCCATACTATCCTTAGTAGCGGCTGCTCCAGTCGACATGTCCATCTACAGTGTAAGAGGGTTCCGTTTTTGCACACCCTCTCAGGCATTTATTGTCTGTAGACTTTTTGAGGATGGCCATTCTCACTGCTGTGAGGTGATATCTCACTATAGTTTTGATCTGCATGTCTCTGATAATTAATGATGTTGAACATCTTTTCATTGCCTGTTGACCATCTGGATGTCTTCTTTGCAGAAAGCTTTTCATTAGGTCTTTTGCCCATTTTTTAGAATTGGATTCTTTATTCTTTTGATGTTGAGCTGTAGGAACTGTTTGTATGTCCTGGAAATTAAGCCCTAGTTGGTCACATCCCCTGCAAATATTTTCTCCCGGTGCATAGGATGTTGTTACATTTTGGTTTTGATTTCCTTTGTTGTGCAAATGCCTATAAATTTGATTAGGTCTGATATGCTTATTTTTCACTGCAAAATTTTTAAAACAAGAAGGCAAATGGTGCCCAGCTGGGAATTCAATGCCTCCAAAGTTAGTTTCTCATGAATTTCACTGTGGTATTCCAAATTCATGGCGTACAAATCAGGAATGAGCACGGCCCTATAGCTGCTATTTGCTACCTTATTACACCAACGGGCACTTTTTATACAAGGATGTAATTAAGTGCTTCTAATGATTTATTATTAAAATTATTCCAAATCCCTGCTGGCTTCTCTTGTACCTTATAATAATTATGATCAAGGGATATGATTAACTCTCACGGCCAAACTTTTTTTTTTTTAAACTCTGAAGGTATAAATACATTTCCAGTAACGTGGTTTGTAATCATTATAACAGGAACATTTCATTTCAGTAGGCACTGTCCTTTCCTTATCCCTAAACCAAACTTCCCTCCTTGATCCTACCCTTTCCGCCATGCCCCCCGACTCCTTCTGTCACTTCCTGTCCCCATTCCTATGTCAACTTGTGACACTGACAGCCCTTCTATGATACTTGCTGACCCATCTCCATGAGGTCATTTCCAATCACTACCCCTCAGCTGTCTCACCAAACTTCATACTCAAATCTCCCAATTAAGGATCACCCTTGAGCTGAAGGATATAGGACCAGGCAGAGAAAGAAGTTGACGGCAAAGGTCTTTATAGATGCCCTCAGCTGATGTGATGGAGATCTCTGGAAATGGGATGGCCCCTCAGTGTGATCCACCCTCAAAGTAAGGGGGAGGGTCACGATTTACAGTCCCAGCCCTCTGAGGACCAGGTGATGAATGCAGGCTGCCTGTGAAGTGGGGGTCTACCTTGGATGACACAGGTCTCTTCAACTGAGGTCCATTCTGGAGGAGAGATTCAACGAGATCCGAGAACACACACACAGGAGACGGCAAGACCAATTGCCTTGGTCCTGAAGGGGTCTCTGGACAGGGTGCCATAGCCTCCATCACCCTCACTTCTCTATGGAATTATACTGTCACTGCAAAGGGTATAAAGAACATGAAAATGTCATCTGTACCCTTGTAAAGTTGTTCAGTCACAAAGTCGTGTCTGACACTGTGACCCCATCAACTGCAGCATGACAGGTTTTCCCTGTCCCTCATTACTTCCCAGAGTTTGCTCAAATTCATGGCCACTGAATCAAAGAAGCCATCCAAATATCTCATCCTCTGTTGCCCCCTTCTCCTTCTGCCTTCAATCCTTCCCAGCATCAGAGTATTTTCTAACGAGTCAGCTCTTCACATTAGGTGGCCAGAGTATTGGAGTTTCAGCTTTAGCATCAGTCCTTCCAATGAATATTCAGGGTTGATCTCCTTTAGGATTGACTGGTTTGATCTCTTTGCTATTCAGGGGACTCTCAAGAGTCTTGCCCAGCACCACAGTTCAAAAGCATCAATTCTTCGGCACTCAGCCTTCTTTATGGTCTAGCTCACATCTGTACTTTTAAGCAGCTTAAAATTCCATTAGAGAAATGAGACATACCTGCATCTCTGAGTGGGGCTCACTGAATCTCCCCATCAGAGATAGGTCACCAAACTTGGATCTGAATTCTTTTAAAATGTATCGCTATCAATAGACATAGCGTGATATGTTGACGATTTCAGATAAGAAATGCACATGCTATGACCCAGGAGCCAACTTCTGTCACCACCTTCTTTGGTAAACAAAGCATTCAGTTCAGTTCAGTTGAGTTCAGTCGCTCAGTCGTGTCCGACTCTTTGCGAGACTGAAGCAGAATCACACAGATTCATTTACCTACTAGACTGAGAATCCAACCAGGACCACAAGGGACAGAACAGACGTAGATCCCAAAGAGAGAAGGAAGGGGAAGTATCCTGAGCAAGCAATACATGAAGAGGCTACTACACAAAGTTCATGGTCCTGCTCTATCCAAGAATGGGGCAAGTGATTTCTAATTCCACAACGAAAATTAGAAAGGGCTGATTCAGAAGAATCACCAAATAATTGCATCTAGGACCTAAAAATTAGATTTTTATATAGATTCTAGACAGAGAAAACAATTCAAAATACAGTACCCCCATTCACAGGACTTCCCTGGAGGTACAGTGGTTAAGACTCTGTGCTTCCAATGCAGGGAACAGGGGTTCAAACTCTGGTCAGGGAACTAAGATCCCACATGCCACTTGGGTGGCTAAAAAAAAAAAAAAATGAAAACAAATTAAAAAATTAGTGCAGGATGGGAGGCTCCTGCCTTGACAAGGTGTAACTCAGAGGCCTCCCATGGAGGCAGAAGGGATGGGGCAACTCTGGAAATTTAAGTGGCATCTAGGACCTTATCATCCTGACAACTGATTATCCCTGGGGCCCAGAGAGGAGAAAGTAACATGTCAGCCAGCATCCTTTTATAAGCAAGCCCAAAGGACCCCACTGGAGCTTATGTACTAACAGACTTTTCCAGAGTTTACAATGCAGCTGTTAAGAGACAAAACCTCGGTTTCAAGGCTGAGTGGCACAGACAGCTATTTGTATTCCAACTGCGCGTCCAAAGTCACTTGCCTAAATGACACTCGAGGGTTTGCGTTCAGATCTTTTGAATGATAATTTCTGGCTCTGTTGCCTATTTCCACTGGGCCACTTCCAAATGCAGCTTCTGGCATTGTTGTCTACTGTGATAGAGGGATATTCACTTTTAAAGTCATTACCTTAATCATCTCTGCTACTTTGATTTAGTGTGAGGGATGGCTGATTTTGTTTCCTTGCTTATTGTCAAGAACTTTGCTCAGGGTCAGATGAGTTTTATTTTTAAAGTGAAAGTGTGGATCACAGACACAAAAGCTTAGCACACAGAGGCTTACAGCTTCGTTTCCTGTACACAGGTGTTAAATCAAATTTAACAACGTGACTTTGCCAGGGCTGAGCCAGCCACAACAACGCAGCATTTGCTTGACGGGAGAGATGGTGAGACATGAATGTTCAGGGCAGCTTCTCCATCAGAGCTTGAGGACACTGGACCCTCAGTGGTCACCATGGCCACCCATTAAGATGGAGAATGGAACATGTCATGTACTTGAATCACTGATGTTACTCCTTGTTATTCTTCAACCTGGACCAACGGCTACATTTAGAAGTGTTTTCAAGTTTCCTAAAAATAGTATCTCACAGGCAAAGCAATTAAAAAATAGACACATTGGGTGACATCAAAATTAAAGATTTCTGAGAGCCTTAGGGCATAATCTAAAGGAGATCAATCCTGGGTGTTCATTGGAAGGACTGATGCTAAAGCTGAAACTCCGATACTTTGGCCACCCCATGCGACGAGTTGACTCACTGGAAAAGACTCTGATGCTGGGAGGGATTGGGGGCAGGAGGAGACGGGGACGACAGAGAATGAGATGGCTGGATGGCATCACCGACTCGATGGATGTGAGTTTGAGTGAACTCCGGGAGTTGGTGATGGACAGGGAGGCCTGGCGTGCTGTGATTCATGGGGTCGCAAAGAGTCGGACACGACTGATTGACTGAACTGAACTGAACTGAACTAGGGCATACTCAACAAAGTGAAAGAAAACCTATGAAATGGGAGAAAAGAATAACAGATCATACCTCTGATAAGGAGTCAAAATCCAGTATACATAAAGAACTCCTGCAACTCAACAATGAAAACACCCCCAAATAACCCTTAAACTATGCACAAAGGATTGAATACACATTTCTCCAATGATCAACAGATTGCCAACAAGCATGTGAAATGATTTTCAGCAGCCCTAGTCAGCAGGTTAATGCTAATTAAAACCACAATGACATGCCACCTCACACCCATTAGAATAGCTACTATCAAAAAACAGAAAGTGTTGGCAAGGAGGTGGAGAAACCGGAAGGCTTTACGTACTCTTGGCAGGATAATGTAAAACGGTGCGGGCGCTATGAAGAACATAATGAACAATTTTTCAATTCCACAGAAAAATCAGAAGTCGCACTACCGTATGATCCAGCAGTTCCACTGGTGGGTATACATCCAAAAGGAAGGAAAGCAGAGTCTTAGCAGGTGTCTGTATACACATGTTCACAGCAGCAGTTTCCTCAACAGCAAGAGGTGGAAGCGAGGCCAAGTGTCTCTCAACAGATGCATTGGATAAACACAATGTGGTCCACGCACACTGCAGAATACCATCAGCATTAAAAAGAAAGAAAACTCTGACATATGCTAAACATGCATAAACCTGGAGGACAGTTAAAAAATACTGTGTAATTCCACTTAGATGAGCTATTTAGAGCAGTCAAAATCAGAGGAACATAAAGTAGAGTGGTGGTTGCCAGGAACTGGGGCTTCCCAAGAATCTGCCTGCCAGTGCAGGAGACCCAGATTTGATCCCTGGGTCAGGAAGATCCCCTGGGGAAGGGAATGGTGACCCACTCCAGTATTCTTGCCTGGAGAATCCCATGGACAGAGGAGCCTGGTGGGCTACAACGCATGGGGTGGCAAACAGCCAGTGCGGTTAGCGTGTGTGGAGAGTTTTCACTTAGAATTTCAGTTCTGCAAACTGAAAAACATTCTCGGGATTGGCTGCACAGCCATGTGGATATACTTGAAACTACTGCACTACCGATTTAAAATAGCCAAGATGGCAAATTTAATATGTTTCATTACAATTTTTAAAACGTTAAGTTTAAGAAGAGTTTCTTAACATCTAGAGGTTTGCACTTTTTTGTCTGCGTCCAATCAAAACCTTTTAAACAACAAGTCTTGTATGTCTACCTAAAAATGTAAATTGGACTACGTCATCAAACAAAATAAATGGATTGTTCAAGTAGCCACTCTTTTTTCTTACAAAATGTTTCCAAGCCAGACAGAAATGTCTGACGTGGTTGAAGCCCCCTTTACCAGTCTTCATTTTGAACACCAGTGTAGTCACTGGTAGCTCAATGGTAACAAATGCCCTGCCAATGCAGGAGACACAAGTTTGATCCCTGGGTCGGGAAGATCTCCTGGAGAAGGGCATGGCAACCCACTCCAGTATTCTTGCCTGAAGCATCCCATGGACAGAGGGGCCTGGTGGGCTACAGTCCAGGAGGGCTACAAGGAATCAGACACAATGGAGCACACAACCACCTTCTGATTGTAAACTGTGGTGACCAGCCAACAGGCCTTCCACTAAAATCAGCATGAAACTTCTTTTGTAAGCTGTCTCAGCTGATGATAGAAATGGGTGGAGAGAGACTTCCTCGGTGGTCCAGTGGCTAAGATTCTGTCCTCCCAATGCAGGGGGCTAGGGTTCCATCCCTGGTCGGGGAACTAGATCCCACATGCCGCAACTTAATAAAAAAGATCCTACATGAAACGGCAAAGATTGAAGATCCCACGTAAGACCCAGCAGAGCCAAAGAAATACTTATTAGAAAAAAAGGCGGGGGGAGAAATGGATGGGGAGAGATGTTGAAGGACGGGGTATCTATCTGAGGTTCAGATGCAAAGTCCACTTTCTGAAAGCTGACATTCATAAAGAGATTTCCTAAGACAGCAGACTATTTCATGTTCTCAGCAAATAGCCATCAAGCGCTTTCAGGCATGCTATTCAGCTAAAAACAAAGATGGCCAGTTCATGGCTCCCAGGCAGATACAAGGTGACTCCAGGAAATAATGAACAAAATTCTAGGTGGTTATGTCATGGGGTAGAAATGTCACAGCACGATATACAAACCCAATCCTACTTAGGCCAGTTCACCTTTTCCAGGAGGCGTGCTCAGGAAAAGCCACTGAACAGGAGTTTGTGTTGTACACTGTGCAAGAAGAAAAGATTCAGCTACTGTTCAAGAGCTGCCTTTTTAGAAACGCTTGGGTTTTGTTGTTTTGTGTTTTGTTTTTTGAGGGGGGTGGCAGAGGAGGAGGCGGGAAAGCTTCTTTTAAAGATGGTATGGATTCTAACATGGCAACCCACTCCAGTGTTCTTGCCTGGAGAATCCCAGGGATGGGGGAGCCTGGTGGGCTTCCGTCTATGGGGTCACACAGAGTCGGACACGACTGAAGTGATTTAGCAGCAGCATGGATTCTTATGCTGGTTAAATTTTGAGTCCACAAAGCTAGATTGTGGCGCCTAGCAGTTTGGTCCAGCATTAGTCTGGATGCTGCTAAGAAGGTATTTTGTATTGATAGATGTACGAACATCTATGATCTTTAAGTAAATGAGAATATCCTCTTTAATAAGATGGTAAAGAGTCCAGCTACCAGTGCAGCAGACGAAAGAGATGGGGGTTTAATCCCTGGGTGGGGAAGATTACCTGGAGCAGAAAACGGCAACCCACTCCAGTATTTGTTGCCTGGAGGATCCGATGGACAGAGGAGCCTGGCGGGCTACAACCCATGGGGTCACAAAGAGTCAGACACAACTGAGCAACTGAGCACAAGTGTGACCCTTACCCAGCTGGTTGAGGGCTACAGCATTTCACACACTCCAGGTTGCCTGGAGAGGAAGGAATTCTGCCTCAAGATTGTAACAGAGAAATCCAGCCTGCCCTGGATTTCAGATTCAAGACCACAAGATCAGTCCCTGGAGTTTTCCAGCCTGAGTGCTCCCTGAAGATACAACTGAGACTCCAGAAGTCTCAAGATGGAAACACCCATTCGAGCCTGAGTTTCCAACCCACCCTCCTCAACCCTATAGAATCTGGACCTGCCAGACCCTGCAACTGCATGAACCAATTCCTGCAAATGAACCTCTCTCTCATATATATATATTAATAGAAAAAAAAGAGGCAGTGTTAGTCGCTTAGCTGTGTCTGACTCTTTGCAACCCCATGGGCTGTAGCTTGCCAGGCTCCTCTGTCCATGGGATTCTCCAGGCAAGAATACTGGAGTGGGTTGTCATTCCCTTCTCCAGGGGATCTTCCCAACAAAGAGATGAAACTAGGGTCTCCTGCATTGCAGATGGGTTCTTTAATGTGTGAGCCACCAGACAAGCCATTTATATATTTATATCTGTGTATATAGAGTATATATGAAGTATCTATATAGTGTGTATATATATATATAATGTATATATAGTATAAATATATAAAGTAATGCATATGTGTGTCTATATATTTATTGATCTATCTATCCACCTATCCATTATCTCCTATTGTTTCAAAGAACCCCGCCCCCCACACCAGAACAACTTTAAGAGGGATCCAGTATTCTTGCCTGGAGAAATTCGCAGACAGAGAAGCCTGGCGGGCTGCAGTCCATGGGGTCGCAGAGAGTTGGACACGACTGAACCCTACATGCATTGTTGACACAGCTCTTTGCCAAATCAAGAAAGCAAGGCTCAGGGAGATGGATAGGGAGGTGGGAGGGGGGTTCAGGATGGGGAAACACATGTACACTCGTGACTGATTCATGTCAATGTACGGCAAAAATCACTACAGTACTGTAACGTAATTAGCCTTAAAATAAATCAATTAATTTTTTAAAAATTTAAAAAGTGAAAAAAAAAAAGAACAAACTTCAGCTGCAGAGAGAACACTTGCATCGCCTCAAGTCATATTCCCTCTCCAGGAGAGAGGTCAAGGTGTTTTGTCCCCCATAGTCACTCTTATTTTGCGAGGACTGTGCCAAGACTTGCTTTTCCATGTTGTTTGAAAGCTGTGCATTCGGCAGAACTGGAACGTTCCCAGGACCGCTCTTCCCATCACTGCCATGAATATTAAATATTGAGGGCACCTTCAGCCTGGCTATCAATGGCACAGGCTGCCATTAATCCACTCTGGAGGCCCGCGACACTCTGGCCACTATGGGTTATACCCCACCCAGAAGAAGAGTCAGCATCCATCGGCCGACTCCCTGCCAGACCTCACACGTCTTTTCCGAAGCAAGATTCATAAATAAACATGAGCAGTCGCCAAAATGTGATCAGACATCAGGGCAGTGCCGCAGCATAATAGCTTTATTGTGGAGGGTACCAGACTATACTCGCAGGACACCTTCCCTAAAGCTAATAAAATACGAAGTAATTGGAAGGGGGGACTAATTAATTTCCCTCATCTACCCTTCCGCCCAAGACAGATGAAACAACTTTCCTTAAAACAATGCTACGGCTTTTCTTACTTAGGAAAATTGCTTTTCATTCCCTGAGTGCATAATAGGTAAAAACATTGCCTATAAAAGAGTTGCCACACTCTACTTGGAGGTTTAAAAACAAAATCTATAACTCGGGGCATAACCTTTGGGTTTCAACTCTTCAACAATGTTTCTATTAACAGAGCTGGCGAGTTTCAAGGTTGTTCAAGGAGACCGTTATATGTTACTTTGTAACTGCCTGAATTCTCTCTCATTTTCATGGGAATCAGGATGCCTCTCAGTTCAGTTCGGTTCAGTTCAGTGGCTCAGTCGTGTCTGACTCTTTGCGACTCCATGAATCACAGCACGCCAGGCTCCCTGTCCATCACCAACTCCTGGAGTTCACTCAAACTCATGTCCATCAAGTCGGTGATGCCATCCAGCCATCTCATTCTCTGTCGTCCCCTTCTCCTCCTGCCCCCAATCCCTCCCAGCATCAGAGTCTTTTCCAGTGAGTCAATCTTCGCATGAGGTGGCCAGAGTATTGGAATTTCAGCTTTAGCATCAGGCCTTCCAGTGAACACCCAGGACTGATCTCCTTTAGAATGGACTGGTTGGATCTCCTTGCAGTCCAAGGGACTCTCAAGAGTCTTCTCTAGCACCACAGTTCAAAAGTATCAATTCTTCAGCGATCAGCTTTCTTCACAGTCCAACTCTCACATCCATACATGACCACTGGAAAAACCACAGCCTTGACTAGACGGACCTTGGTTGGCAAAGTAATGTCTCTGCTCTTTAGACCCTGGAAATTCCTCACTGGACTTCAAGAGTCCTGCTGAGTGCTTTGCAGTCCTTTTTAAAGTTTTTAATATGCTTTTAATTGAAGGATGATTGCTTTACAATATCGCATTGGTTCCTGCCATACATCCACATGAATCAGCCTTAAGCATACACATGGCCCCTCTGTCTTGAATTTCCCTGCGGCCTCCCATCCCTCTAAGTTTCAACAGATCACCAGTATGACTTCCCTGAGCCATAGAGCAAATTCCCACTGGCTATCTATTTAACGTGTGGTAATCTATAAGCTTTCACCCTGTTCATCTCTCTGTTCATTCAACCCTCTGCTCCCCCCACGTCGGGGGTCCATAGGTTTCTTCTCTATGTCCGCATCTTCAATTAGTTCAGTTCAGTCGCTCAGTCGTGTCTGACTCTCTGCGACTCCATGGACTGCAGCACCCAGGCCTCCCTGTCCATCACGAACTCCCAGAGTTTACTCAAACTCATGCCCATTGAGTTGGTATCTTCAATGCTGCCCTGCAAATAGGTTCATCCATACCATGTCTCTAGATTCCATTTATATGCATTAATGTATGATATTTGCTTTTCCCTCTCTGACTGACTTCGCTCTGTATGAACAGCCTCTAGGTGCATCCACGTCACCAGCTCTTTTCTACGGCTGAGTAATATTCTGCTGCACACACGTACCGGCTTTGTTGTACATTTTGGTACATGGATTATGAACCTGGACACCAGGAAGGATCAATATGAGGCACCCATCTCTTGACATGAGTGTTACTCAGTCAAGTCAGACTCTTTGCAACCCCACGGATTGTAGCCCACCATGTTCCTCTGTCCATGGGATGCTCCAGATAACGCTACTGCAGTAGCTTGCCATTTCCTTCTCCAGGGAATCTTCTCTTCCCAGGGATCAAACCCACATCTCCTGCATTGCAGACAGATTTTTTTTTTTTTTTTTTACCATCTAAGCCACCAGGGGAGTTCATGTCTCTATACACCTTGTGGGCAAACACACTTCAGATCATTCAGAGTGTGTCCTGGCCCAAGGAAGATTAAACAGTTTATACAAACAGCTCGCTTCTGAGAAGACGAGAGGCAAGCTTTGTGAAAGAATGGGTAAATAATTTTGATTTGCACTGCTGTGTTACAGAGCTGGGGGAGTAAAGGGAAGCCATTGGAGTACCACAGAATTTCTTTCTGTCAATACACAGGTAATGTCAGCTTTTATGGAAATATTCCACTTTGCTTGAAGACAGTCATTTCCATGGCTGTCTCTATGTTTAGAGAAAATTATCCTTTAGAGGTAGGTTCAAATCACAGGGTATCTGTTAAACATACCTATTGCCATGTTCTATGGCAAATAACCTTAATAAACATACGATTTTATTGTGAAAAGTCTTTTTTTTTTTTTTTTATGTAAGAAGAGAAAGAAAAGTGTTGGGTTGGCCTAAAAGTTCTTTTGCTTTTTTCCCAGTTGATGTTACAGAAAAAACCAAACGAATTTTTGGCCAACCTAATACAAAGTAGTATAACGTAAGAGCATATTTTACTATTTATTTATTATTTAATTGGAGGAAAATTTCTTTATAGCGTTACGCTGCTTTATGTCAAACATCAATGTAAATTGGTGATAATTATATACATATATACATATCATATATATATATTGAATTCGCATATATATATTGAGTCTCTTATGTCTCCGGCATTGGCAGGCATGTACTCTGGGCATCCCGGGTGGCAGTAGTGGTAAAGAACCTGCCTATCAACGCAGGAAACATAAGCGATGTGGGTTCGATCCCTGGGTTGGGAAGATCCCCTGGAGGAGGGCACGGCAACCCACTCCAGTATTCTTGTCTCGAGAGTCCCATGGACAGAGGAGCCTAGCGGGCTACGGTCCATGGGGTTGCAAGAGTCCACGGACACAGGACCTAGTGACTAAAGCAGCACTTCCATACTCCAATATTTTCTTGATCATTTTCATTTTCTTACTGTCTTTGAGTGGAGAGAGAAGGTCCAAATGAGTATGATCTAAATGACCCACCCACCCGTTTTTTATGCAAAGACCACACACATGCATTCCTAGCTCTGGAGACCTGTTCTCAGGAACACCCTGATCCCTTTGCACAGGCAGTTGGTGGGGAGCTGTCCAAGGTCCCAGCTCACTGTGAGAGCTACTCTCAGATACTTTGATTGGCTCAAGAGTAAAAACGTGCTTAAAATACAAAATGGGAATTAAACCACCACTTGTCCCTTTAAGTGTTGCTATTAATTAACACTGGGTGATCTGGCAAGTAAACAAGTCATGTTGTGTTTTTTATTTCTGCCAGCATTTTAACAGTTGCTGTAGTATTAATAATCACATATATTTGTGACTGTTCAACACTGCATTTAATATATAGCATCATTTCCATAATCATCCTCCTATTGTTGGGCCAGTTCAAAAGTAGCCTGTTTTTATTTCAGCGATTTTAGAAGTGGGTATATCATAAATACCTCAGGTCATTTTTTTTTCAAACTTTAAACTTTCTCTTTTTTTTTTTTTTCTATTGGCCTAGAGCTGATTAACAATATTGTGATTTCAGGTGAACAGTCACACATACACATGTATCCATTCTCCCCCCAAACTCCCCTCCCATCCAAGCTGCCACACGACAATGAGCAGAGTTCCCTGTGCTGGACAGCAGGTCCTTGCTGGTTCTCCATGTTAAATACAGCAGTGAGTCCATGTCCATCTCAGACTCCCTAACTATCCCTTCTCCCATCCTTCCCCCTGGGAACCATAAGGTTATTACTGAGTATTGAGCAGAGTTCCCTGTGCTGGACAGCAGGTCCTTGCTGGTTCTCCATGTTAAACACAGCAGTGAGTCCATGTCCATCTCAGACTCCCTAACTATCCCTTCTCCCATCCTTCCCCCTGGGAACCATAAGGTTATTACTGAGTATTGAGCAGAGTTCCCTGTGCTGGACAGCAGGTCCTTGTGGTTCTCCATGTTAAATACAGCAGTGAGTCCATGTCCATCTCAGACTCCCTGACTATCCCTTCCCCCATCCTTCCCCCTGGGAACCATAAGGTTATTACTGAGTATTGAGCAGAGTTCCCTGTGCTGGACAGCAGGTCCTTGCTGGTTCTCCATGTTAAACACAGCAGTGAGTCCATGTCCATCTCAGACTCCCTAACTATCCCTTCTCCCATCCTTCCCCCTGGGAACCATAAGGTTATTACTGAGTATTGAGCAGAGTTCCCTGTGCTGGACAGCAGGTCCTTGCTGGTTCTCCATGTTAAATACAGCAGTGTGTCCATGAACCTCCCATGGAAATGAATGCAGCCAACACTGAGTCTGGTGAACTTGGTTACTTGGTGACAATGCCCATGAGCCTACTGAGATGCAGGGAGTGACTGCTGAATAACATTGTTTCTAATTATCCGCAGATGTCACTTGCCCTTACTTCTGTTCATCATCGCATCAATAACAGAGTTGTGTCTGTACTGAAAACAAGCTGTACCTCTTGTTATGTGTATCACGCTCACGTTGCCAGGAAACAGTATTTCCCTGGGAAATGTGAAACAATGAGAATTTATCTCAAAGGATTAGAAGTTTTCTAATTAGTCACATTTACCTTGGGATAATTTTTTTTTTTCTTTTCTTTAGCTGGAGTATTTTAGTTTGCCTGTTGGTCAGGAAAGATACAAAATGACTCATAACCCAAAGAATTAGAAGAACAGCAAAGTTCTCTTCAAGCTCACAGCATTGTGCGTGGAGACTGTTTGCAGACACCTTGGCAAGATGAAACGGCAAGAATCCTTGATGGATTCTCCCCAATCTGTAACCAACTCATCTGGCTTTCATGAGAAAAAGCCAGTTTTCTAGCTTTCCCTGACTTATGAGCGACAAACCGCTTATGGCATGGATCAGAAGTTTCTATCTCTCTAACAAAAGAAAATGTATCTTGAATTATTATTTGCTGTCTTTGGTCATTAATTAAATAATAAACATCTTGATCTGCACAAGTACACAGAAGTAGGACAGTCAACAATGCTTCAGCAAACATCCTGAAATTCATTTTGGCCTTATGAGATTAAATTAGCTGCATGCATGGTACCTGTCACATGTCAAATAGTGTTAGTAGATCAGAAAAGATAAGGATTGAGAATTGATCATTACATTTGATAGCAGGAAGATCACAGGCGATCCTGACAAGGCGAGTATTGTTGACAGTGGCAGAAGTTTTAGTAAAATGGATTAAGAGAGTAAACAGGCATTTAGAATTAAATCATTGAGTGCCACTTAGATGCAGAACCCAAAATATGACACAAATGGACTTACCTATCAAACAGACTCACGAGCAAAAAGATCAGAGGTGTAGCTGCAAGGGGAAGTGGGTAGGGGAGGCATGAAAGAAAGTTTGGGATTACCAGTGGCAAATTATTACACAGAGTAATGGATAAGGAACAAGGCTTTTACCGTCCCTGTAACAGACCATAATGGAAAAGAATACAAATAAATGTGAGTGTGTGTATAACTGAATCACTTTCAGGAACAGCAGAAATGAACACAACATTTTAAATCAACTATACTTCAGCAACATAAATTTTAGAAAATAAACACATCACATAAATGCAGATGCTTTATATTTTAACTATCGTTGACCCTTGAACAACTAGAGTTTGAACTGGGTGGGTCTACCTGTATGCAGATTTTTTCAATAAATACATTTGAAAAAAATTTTTTAGAGACCTGCAGGAACTTGAAAAAGTCTCAGATGAACCACACAGCCTAGAAATATTGAAAAAACTAAGAAAAATTTCGGGATATCGTGAATGCATAAAATATATGCAGTTACAGATGTACGTGTGCTAAGTCACTTCAGTTGTGTCCAGTTTCTTTGCGACACTGTAAAGACTGTAGCCCGCCAGGCTCCTCTGTCCGTGGGATTCTCCAGGCAAGAATACTGCAGTGGGTTGCCATGCCCTCCTCCAGGGGATCTTCCCGACCCAGGGGTCGAACCCTCGTCTCTTATATCTCCTACAATGGCAGGCAAGTTCTTTACCACTAGTGGCACCTGGGAAGCCCACAGTCAGAAAATATAACATACAAAATAAGACTTTATCAACTTTATGCTATCAAGTAAGGCTTCTGGTCAATACTTGGTTATTCGCAATTACATTTTTATAGAGTCAAAAGTTATACACGGATTTCTGATTTTGCTGGGTGTCAGCATTCCTAACGCCTGTGTTGTTCAAAGATCAAGTGTATATGAACGCCATGTTTTCTAGTAAAGATAAAGAAATGATAATTGCTATATAAAGCTAACTGGAACGTACTTTCAATCTTAGAGGAAATACCCTAAGGCCAAAGGTACTTTTTCCGTAGGATACACTCCCCTAAATCTCCAAGTAACAGAGAAGACATAATCAACAGCAAAATATTTATCTGGCAGCAAGGAGATGTAAGTTCATCCTCGCTACAACCCACACGAGGAAAGAACTGATAGATCATCTGTTAGGATATCTCAGCGGGAGTGGCTTTGGCAGCCTAACAGAAAACTTTGGTTACAAAAAGTTCCATGTCCCCAGAAATGCCAGTGAGGGCGAAAGAAAGGGAAAAAAATTCAGCCAGATACCAAGGCAAAGGGCAGAAAACTACAGCCGTAAATCAGTCAGAAGGACCAATCGGGAAGTCCGAGAGATGAACTGAAGGGTCACCAGAAACTAAGCAGAGACAGAACAAGAGGCTGATCGTTCAAGAGCCAGTAGGGCATCAGTCTTGAAAGTACTAACTTTCTCTCTATCTTCCCTCACTCAGGATTGTCACTGACTGCCTTACTTGAGGCAACTTTTTTCTTTTTCTCCCTCCCAAGGGTCTATTTCACACGAGCAAAGCAAAGCGAGCAAAGGAAAATATAAAAGGAATGCACCCAGCAACCATGAGACACACAGTCTTTTTTTTTTTTTTTGCATTGGCTGGGACCATGAGCACCTACCACTTTGTTTCGGACTCAGTGAGAAAATAAAATACTAATTGTGTAAAAGGTGCCTGGGAGTTTCTCTGGTCTTCCTTGTCCTGGATGCAAAATGACAGGCAGAGTAAGTCAGGGCTGAAATCTGTTCCTATCAGCTCTAATTTATAAGGTACAAGGCCGGGCTGGATTGCCCTTGTCAGTCACCAGCCTGTGGATCCAAAGACATCAAATCAAATACAGCTCTGTGAGTGGAAGGCCTGGATCCTTGCAAAGGTTGCCCTCAGTGTAGACTTAAAGCTACCTTCGCATGTCAATGAATCTGCGCTTTAGAGACCAAACTTGAACGGGTTGCGAAGGGGGCTCTTTGTTGAAAACACAGGAATCATTTTAAGGACCAGCCATTTTGCATCAGTTTGTAAAAGACTAAATATCTAATTGGTTTTAAACAAAAGGAAATCGATAATTGTAAACCACGGTGTCAAGAATCAGAAAAAGATTAATTGCAGGTGGTCCTTGCTGAGGGTGATTTGACAACCCTGCAGAGCAAGGTCCTAGCAATTAATAAAACAAGCAACCATGAGATTTACATTAGTGTTCAAAGGTCAGTCCATTACAATGACAGAGTGCATTCATTAGGAAAACAAATGCTCCAAGGAAATCTTATAACTGCCTCTTATTGTGCATGGCTATATTAGCCTTTCCACTGGCAAAAACCCTACACATCAACTCTTGAACTGGAAACATATGTTGGGCTCGGGGAAAGCAAACACTGGGCCCCACTTGCAATCAAACAGAAATACTGACTTCTTGTCAAGGCGAATCAAAGGGGCTAGGGGGCTACCTGGGAGATTATTAACTTATTTTTTCCTTTTATATTGAAGTGGCCAAAAAACTCATTCCATTGGAAGGAAAAATCCAAATGAACTTTTTGGCCAATCCAATGTTTTTCTCTATTTTCCCTTCATTTATTTTTTTAAAGGCTTTCAGTTCAGTCGCTGAGTCATGTCCGACTCTTTTTGACCCCATAGACTGCTGCATGCCAGGCTTTTCTGTCCATCACCAACTCCCGGAGCTTGCTCAGACTCGTGTCCATCGATCAAGTGGGTGATGCCATCCAGCCATCTCATCCTCTGTCATCCCCTTCTCCTCCTGCCCTCAGTCCTTCCCGGCATCAGGGTTTTTCCAATGAGGCAGTTAAAGGCTTTACGGAATGTGTTACAATACTGCCTCGGTTTTATGTTTTGGTTTCCTGGCCACAAGGAACGTGGGATCTTCAGCTCAAACCCATGCCCCTGAGCTGGAAGGTGAAGTCGCAACCACTGGACCGCCAGGTGAGTCCCTCACCCCGATATTTTAATTCTAACTCTATGTCATGAGATACTGCTGAAACGCATCAAGTTGGCACGGTGAAATTTCCAATTTGGAAATTAAGAAGGAAAGACTATATTTGTAGGAAAAACACTCAACTATCAATAATTGATTCTAAAATACAAAAAATATACTGCCTATTACTTACACGATAGCTTATGTGAAAAGATAAATGAGCGTAGCTTAATCATTGTTTCTACACAAATATGTCCGTGCAAACAAATTCAAGATAACATATACAACTTTTCCTTCACCACCTAAAAGCACCCTCCTCTTCCATTTCCACCGACATTCCTGAGTTAACCACTGTCTTGATTGCAAAGTTCGCATGGTACATTCTGTATGTTTTGGAAATCCCTAGCCACGGAAACATTCAAGGCCTCTTGTGTGTGTTGCTTACTTCGCTTAATATTACATGTGTGATATCCACTCATGAATATCAGATGAAGCAGTTATTCCCTTATTAATACATAATACATATAAGATAATATATCATATTACAAAAACATAGTTGATACTTTTCTGTACAGTAGAAACATAACGATGTAAAGGACTTCCCTGGTGGCTTAGACAGTAAAAGCGTCTGCCTACAATGCAGGAGATCCGGATTTGATCCCTGGGTCAGGAAGATTCCCCTGAAGAAGGAAACGGCAACCCACTCTAGTACTCTTGCCTGGAAAATCCCATGGACCGACGGAGGAGCCTCTTGGGCTTACAGTTTTCATGGGATCACAAAGAGTCGGACCCAACTGGGAGACTTCACTTCACTTCTTCACTTCTTCCAATAAAAGTTAATTTAAAAAAAAGAATATGGAACAATTCCACTATCTTAACGAGGGACAAATGGTGTCTATACGGTCTGGGGCTACGCCAAACAAAGTTTCTCTGTGTTTTCGACAGGAATATGCATTCATTTCTCATGGATACATATCTAGAAGTAGAATTCCTGTTTTATGAAGTAGGCATACTTTTCAGCTTAGGTTGATGGCTCCCCAGGTGGTGCAGGGGTAAAGAATCCACCTGCCAATGCAGGAGTCATAAGAGCCACGGGTTCCATCCCTGGGTCGGGAAAATCCCCTGGAGAAGGGCATGGCAACCCACTCCAGTGTTCTTGCCTGGAATATCATGGGCAGAGGAGACTGCTGGGCTACAGTCTGTGGGATCACAAAGAGTCAGACACGATTGAACACATACACACAGCACAGCCTATGATGAATTTTTTTTTATAATAATTTATCAACTTTGTATGAAAGTTGTTTCTATTTTCACCAACACTTGGCATTTCCTTTCTTTTTACCTGTACTCTGGTAGGAAAGAATACAATTTTGATGCATATTTGGTTAAATGAAAGCATGTTACAAATCTGACTTATTTCCATATTGTTTCTTACTGTAGACATATTGTAAAATATGAATTAAATGTCTGACATTACAGATGAGAGAGATTATCTCTTATATCAGTTCAGTGCAGTTGTTCAGTCATGTCCAACTCTTTGAGACCCCATGGGCTGCAGCACGCCAGGCCTCCCTGTCCATCAACCAGCTCCTGGAGTTTACTCAAACTCATGTCCATCGAGTTGGTGATGCCATCCAACCATCTCATCCTCTGTTGTCCCCTTCTTCTCCTGACTTCAATCTTTTCCAGCATCAGGGTCTTTTCAAATGAGTCACTTCTTCGAATCAGGTGGCCAAAGTATTGAAGCTTCAGCTTCAGCATCAGTCCTTCCAATGAACACCCAGGACTGATTTCCCTTAGGATGGAGTGGTTGGATCTCCTTGCAGACCAAGGCACTCTCAAGAGTCTTCTCCAACACCCCAGTTCCAAAGCATCAATTCTTCAGCACTCAGCTTTCTTTATACTCCAACTCTCATATCCATACATGACCACTGGAAAAACCATCTCTTATATAAACATTAACAAATGACAAAAACCAGAATGTTGAAGGTTTATGTTGCTTTCATTGGATTTAGTATGACCTGGCTGCAATTTCTATGCAACGCGCCACACCGATATCACTCGAGATTCACTAAATCTGCCTTGCTTTTTATTTCACTTTACTCCCTGACCTTTGGGAACGCGACAAGTATTTATTTATTCTCAGGTTTAAAAATTTTAAGGTATACACCCACTTTCTGCATTTAGTTCGTTTCATTTTTTGTTCTAACTGCTCTCCTTGAATAACCTCACCAATTCTGTTTCTTTAAAAGCAGTCCCCATGAAAGAACAGCGGTGTTTCAAACGCCTTTGGCATGTTTACAGACGCTGAACCAAACGGGAAACACTGAGCACATAAAAATTGGACTTCTATATGCAAATGTTAGTATATCTGAAAGGATCTTAGACCTTTTTCAAGTGATTCCTCTGGGTAGTACATTAGAAACCCGAGAATACGAATCCAAGGAGTTTCCATTTCAATCCCTAACGTATATGACCCAAGAATCCCACTACTAGGCATATACCCTGAGAAAACCATAGCTAAACAAAAGACACATGTACCCCGATGTTCATCGCAGCACTGTTCACAGTAGCCAGGACATCGATGAATTAGATGTACATCAACAGATGAACTGTTTAAGAAGCTGTGGTACGCATACACAATGGAATATTACTCGGCCATGAAGAGGAACGCATTTGAGTCAGCTCTAGCAAGGTGGATGAACCAAGAGCCTGGTATACAGAGTGAAGCTAAGTCAGAAGGAGAAAAGCAAATGTTTCACATGAAGGCAGATGTGTGAAATCTAGCAAGATGGTACCGATGAACCTGTTTGCAGGGCAGCCATGGACACACAGACGCACAGAATAGACTCGTGGCCACAGTGGGGCAGGGGAGGAGAGGATTGGAAAAGTGGAGATAGTAGCGTGGGAACAGACACACGACCATATGCAGAATAGACAGCCAGGGGGAATGGCCTGTTTGACGCAAGGAGCTCAAACCGGTGCTCCGTTGACAACCTAGATAGGTAGGATGGGGTGGGAGGTGGGAGGAGGGTTCAAGAGAGCGGAGACACACGTCTATCTACAGCTGATTGATGTGGATGCGTGGCAGAAATTATTACTAACACGACATTGTAAAGCAAGTATCCTCCAATTAAAAGAATACATCCCTAAAATCAAAAAAAATATTTACTGGCTATTTTATGCCAATAAGGAACAGCTTAATGAAACACTCCAATACAACATTCATTCATTGTTCTAAAAGTCATTGCAGAAGTATTTATTCAGTCCCTACCACAGAGCAATACTCTCTGCTGAGATAACAAATTAATGTTGATCCAGTGGTGGGACCTGAAATCAAGTAACCGAATAAATATTTAACAACATCAGTTAACTACACCTTCAGGCTTTGCTGATACGTCAAAAATCTGAGATCATTAAAGCGTAACTCAACCCACTCATTGATTTTAAGATTTTTACATCAAGCATTTCAATGGATAGTTAGTAAAAAAAAATTCATCCCAAGTTGGGTATTTAAAATAGCAGCATTCAGTCTCCTACCAACCACGATGGGACATAACTGGATGAAAATCTGACACTCACAGCCAACCTAAAACTACAGGCTGACTTGCTGCAATTCTTGTAAGCTTCACTTTGTTGAGGAGGCAATTCAAGGAAAGAGTACCATATACCACCTATCTGAAACATCTGAAGACAGTCTCACTGAGCTCTTGTATGTGGCGTACATGTCCATGAAACTTTGCCCATCACTCTGTACCTAGCTAACAGAGGGTTGCTTCATCAGCCACTGGGTCTCACTACGGAAAAGGTTTTCTTCAGTTCAGTTCAGTTCAGTTCAGTCGCTCAGTCATGTCCGACTCTTTGCAACCCCACGGACTGCAGCACGCCAGACCTCCCTGTCCATCGCCAACTCCTGGAGCTTGCTCAAACTCATGTCCATCGAGTCAGTGATGCCATCCAACCATCTCATCCTCTGCCATCCCCTTCTCCTCCCACCCTCAATCTTTCCCAGCTTCAGGGGTCTTTTTCAATGAGTCAGCTCTTCTCATCAGATGGCCAAAGTACTGGACTTTTAATTTTTGTGAACTCAGCAGCTACCGCAAGTCATTTTGCTGCTTCTGTGTTTTCCTTATAACCTCATCACCCTTCACAGTGCATTTCCCAGGATGACACGACCCATGGACGTCACTCAGACACCATTCCACCAAGCAAACTGTTGACACAAAACCACACTTCTGTTCACAGAGGCTCCAAGCCTTCCTACACAGACTGTGTTGTGTGGGAGCATGTGTGTTCAGTCACTCAATCATGTCCAAGTCTTTGTGACCCCATAGACTATAGCCTGTCAGGCTCCTCTGTCCATGAAATTCTCTAGAAAAGAATACTGAAGTGGCTTGCCATTTCCTCCTTCAAGGGATCTTCTCCACCCAGAGATCAAATCCGGATCTCCTGCAATGGCAGGCAGATCCTTTACCACCTGAGCCACCTGGGAAGCCCCTTGTATGGGAGAGTCTTTAGAAAGTGAAAGTGAAAGTCGCTCAGTCGTGTCTGACTCTTTGAGACTCCATGGACTGTCCATGGAATTCTCCAGGCCAGAACACTGGAGTGGATAGCCTTTCCCTTCTCCAGGGGATCTCCCCAACCCAGGGGTCGAACACAGGTCTCCCGCATTGCAGGCAGATTCTTTGCCAGCTGAGCCACAAGGAAAGAACCACTCACTAAAGGTGGTGGAAAGGGTCAGGACTGGCCCTTCCTGTGTTAAAGACACTCGAGCCCCTTCTGGGGAGACTTTAAATACGTTTCCTGAGATTTTCATGATTAGACACTGTGCTTCATGTAGCCTGAATTTATAAGTGGGGCTAGGGGCCAAAGGAGAAGTAAGAGACATGGGCTCAACCCCTGGGTCGTGAAGATCCCCTAGAGGAGGAAATGGCAACCCACTCCAGTAGTATTGCCTGGAGAATTCCATGGACAGAGGAGCCTGGCGGGCTACAGTCCATGGGGTCACAAAGAGTATGACACGACTGTGCTAAGGGGCTTATAAAACAGATAACAAATGAGACTCTATCCAATGCTCTGTGATGACCTAAATAGGAAGGAAATCCAAAACAAATAGAGAAGATATATGTATATGTATAATTGATTCTCTTTGCTATACAACAGAAACGAACACAACATTGTAAAGTAACTATACTCCAATAAAAATGTAAAAATAAAGAAAAAAAATTTTTTTTTCCAGTGACACCTATTCTACAGAAGAGGGCTTGCACACTGCCCCTCACAGTCTAGGTCCAGCTTGCTGCCTGATTCTGGGCAGCCTGTACCATAAAATGACTCTCAGATATTTAGTTTTCCCTCCAAAATCAATAAGTGATTTTATAACATGTGATAGACGTATAGAATTTAGAGTCCATAAGGATATACTTATGAAAGCACAGCCATGTTCATTGTTTATAAAATGCCCACGGTGAATTCTACTCTAAAAATTGTGGAATTGTTTGCGATGGACACTGGCCAGCAAAGCCTAAAGTGTTTACTCTGTGTCTCTTTGCAGAAAATGTTTTCTGACCCCTAATAAGAAGCTCTTGTCCTGGGGTTTGTCCAGCTGTGCCTCTTGAGTGAAAGACTGGGCTGTGGCTGAAAAGAGAAAAACACAGCTCAACACAGCTCTGCTTGTTCTCATGATCAAAGGGTAACTTCAGTTCTCAGCAACTTCTCAAAAGAAGATATGTGTCTGACCTTGACCCCTGTTGATTCCCAGGTCAGACCCTCTCCCCAAGTCCCCCAAGAGTTATTTCCCTTCATACAGCTCAGCGCAATCACGCAAGAATCCTATCTGATAATAATCTCTCTCACCCATGTTAGCAAGACATTCGGCTTGTTGAGTTAAGTGAAACTAAACGCTTTCAAACTGTGGTGCTGGAGAAGACTTTCGAGAGTCCCTTGGACAGCAAAGAGAGGAAACCAGGCCATCCGAAAGGAAATCAACGCAGAATTTTCACTGGAAGGAGTGATGCTGACGCTGAAGCTCCAATACTTTAGCCACCTGATGCGAAGAGCTGACTCACTGGGAAAGATTCTGATGCTGGGAAAGATTGAAGGCAGGGGAAGAAGGGAACGACAGAGGATGAGATGGTTGGATGGCATCACCGACTTGATGGACATGAGTTTGAGCAAGCTCCGGGAGATAGTGATGGACAGGGAGGCCTGGCGTGCTATGGCCCATGGGGTCGCAAAGAGTCAAGTATGACGCAGAGATTGAAAAATAACAACAAAAATGAGCTCAAAATTAAGATAATCAATGAAATCAGTGAAATGATCTTTGTTCCTAAGCAGATAGCCTGATTTCTGCCATTCCATTCCAACGCGAGGTCCGAAAGAGTCATTTATACTCACGGAATGCCGTCATACTGATGACACGGTGTTTGGAAAAGACATTAACTCATTTTCAGGAAGTCTGTGTTAAGGTGAGAGGGTAGTTCCACAGAAAGTAAACTAAAAAGAAACTAAACAAGGTTCTCTAGAGGAACAGAACATACACAATAGAAATCTATATCTACATATCTATATACATACATACATCATTTCAGTTCAGTTCAGTTCAGTCGCTCAGTCGTGTCCGACTCTCCGCGACCCCATGAATCACAGCACGCCAGGCCTCCCTATCCATCACCAACTCCCGGAGTTCACTCAAACTCATGTCCACAGAGTCGGTGATGCCATCCAGCCATCTCATTCTCGGTCGTCCACGTCTCCTCCCGCCCCCAACCTTTCCCAGCATCAGAGTCTTCTCCAGTGAGTCAACTCATTGCATGAGGTGGCCAAAGTATTGCAGCTTCAGCTTTAGCATCAGTCCTTCCAATGAACACCCAGGATCGATCTCCCTTAGAATGGACTGGTTGGATCTCCTTACGGTACAAGGGACTCTCAAGAGTCTTCTCCAACACCACAGTTCAAAAGCATCGATTCTTCGGCGATCAGCTTTCTTCACAGTCCAACTCTCACATCCATACATGACCACTGGAAAAACCATAGCCTTGACTAGACGGAACTTTGTTGGCAAAGTAATGTCTCTGCTTTTTAATATATTATCAAGGTTGGTCATAACTTTCCTTCCAAGGAGTAAGCGTCTTTTAATTTCATGGCTGCAATCAGCATCTGCAGTGATTTTGGAGCCCAAAAAATATATATATATAAAAATCAGTCAGTTCAGTTCAGCAGCTCAGTTGTGTCTGACACTTTGCCAGCCCATGAGTTGCAGCATGCCAGGCCTCCGTGTCCATCGCCAACTCCCAGAGTTTACTCAAACTCATGTCTAGTGAAATACATATATATATAATTATTATTATTATAGTGAATGGATTGACATGATTCCAGAGAAAGGCAAATCAAAAATCTGCAGACTTCATTTCCAGTTCAAATGCAAAGGCCAGAAGCAACTGTCGAACCAGGAAGAGGCACCAGTGACAACACCATCGGACACAAAATTTGCTCTTATTTCAGGGAAGGTTGGCCTTTTGTGCTAGCCAGGCCTTCAGCTGATTGCCTGAGGCCCACCAGGATAGGGAGAGCAATCTGCTTTACTCAGTCTATGGATTTCACGTTCATCTGACTCAGGACACCCTCACGGAAACAACCAGAATAGTGTTTGACCAAATATCTAGTCACCTCATGGTCCATGCAAGCTGACACATACTCTTAACCGTCACAGGAACACTAACTGACTAATCATCCCTTCTTTCATTACCCAAGGTTACAGAAGTCATGCAATAGGTCATTTCTAACTTTAGACATCCAGCATTTCTAATCAGCAATTCCAACGGGCTTGACAAGAGCTGAGGCAGTGTCTTAGATGAATACATACAAAGTCATTCAAAGTCTCAAGCTTGCTGAAGTGTGTCAGAAGTAAACAGCAAGGCACAGAAATCATTATTTCTGTTATTGGTTAAACCCACGAAACAAATAAGCCTATCCCACTTTTTGAAAGTATTTCATCCTCTGCCTAAGGTTAAGAAAAATTTCAATTTATATTGCATTCAGGTCATAAACCTGCTAATAAAGGTGTGAAAGTGAAATTTTCAGAGAAATCGATTTCAAGATGCTGAGAGATCTTATACAAAAAGCCTGTGGCACTGGTACTTCTAATACTAATTTTGCCATTTTAATAAGTGTTTTCTGTGTTAACATTCCTACATATACATTTTGATATTAATTATTATTATTATTATTCTACTATCCTAACTCAAGCTGGAATCAAGATTGCTGGGAGAAATTTCAGTAACCTCAGATATGCAGATGACACAATCCTTATGGCAGAAAGAGAAGAAGAACTAAAGAGCCTCTTGATGAAAGTGAAAGAGGAGAGTGAAAACATTGGCTTAAAGCTCAACATTCAGAACACTAAGACCATGGCATCTGGTCCCATCACTTCATGGGAAATAGATGTGGAAACAGTGTCAGACTTTATTTTTTTGGGCTCCAAAATCACTGCGGATGCTGATTGCAGCCATGAAACTAAAAGACGCTTACTCCTTGGAAGGAAAGTTATGACCAACCTAGATAGCATATTAAAGAGCAGAAACATTACTTTGCAGACAAAGGTCCATCTAGGAAAAGCTATGGCTTTTCCAGTGGTCATGTATGGATGTGAGAGTTGAACTGTGAAGAAAGCTGATCACCGAAGAATTGATGCTTTTGAACTGTGGTGTTGGACAAGACTCTTGAGAGTCCCTTGGACTACAAGGGGATCCAACCAGTCCATCCTAAAGGAGATCAGTCCTGGTGTTCATTGGAAGGATTGATGTTGAAGCTGAAACTCCAAATTTGGCCACCTGATATGAAGAGCTGACTCATTTGATCATTTGGTTTGATCTCCTTGCTGTCCAAGGGACTCTCAAGAGTCTTCTCTGACTCATCCCACCCTGATGCTGGGAGGGATTGGGGGCAGGAGGAGAAGGGGATGACAGAGGATGAGATTGTTGGATGGCATCACCAACTGGATGGACATGAGTTTGAGCAAACTCCAGGAGTTGGTGATGAACAGGGAGGCCTGGTGTGCTGCAGTCCATGGGGCTACAAAGAGTCGGACGCGACTGAGGGACTGAAGTGAACTGATCCTAACGCTCCTTATTGCTTCTGCTTTCTGACTTTCCACCTTTACTGGACTCAGAAAATCAAAATCAAACTCATACGTTCCATGTCTCTGAAGTGTGATATTGTCATTCAATCACTAAGTCAATGTCTAATCCTGTGACCTCATGGACTGCAGCACGCCAGGCCTCCCTGTCCTCTACAATCTCCCAGAGTTTGATCAAATGTATGTCCACTGAGTCGGTGATGCCATCCAACCATCTCATCCTCTGTCATCCCCTTCTCCTCCCGCTTTCAATCTTTCCCAGCATCAGGGTGTTTTCCAGTGTGTCAGCTCTTTGCATCAGGTGGCCAAAGTACTGGAGCTTCAGCTTCAGCATCAGTCCTCCCAATGAATATTCAGAGTTGACTTCCTTTAGGATGGACTGGTTTGATCTCCTTGCTGTCCAAGGGACTCTCAAGAGTCTCCTCTGAAGTACTTGGCTTTAACTTACTTTTCTGATACTTTTGAACACCCAGTTACACAGGATAGGTAAATAGGAGCATGCGGTGCTTAGTGGCTCAATCGTGTCGGACTCTTTGCAACCCCATGGACTGCAGCCCACCAGGCCCCTCTATCCATGGGATTCTCCAGGCAAGAATACTGGAGTGGGTTGCCATGCCCTCCTCCAGGGGATCTTCTCAACCCAGGGATCAAAGCCAGGTCTCCCATATTGCTGGCAGATTCTTTCCAGTCTGAGCCACCAGGGAAGCCCAAGAATACTGGAGTGGGTAGCCTGTCTCCTCCAGGGGCTCTTCCTGATTCAGAAATAGAATTGAGATCTCTTGCATTGCAAGAGGATTCTTTACCAGCTGAGCTACCAGGGAAGCCCAAATAGGAGTCTAGGTTTAGAAATTATGCAGTGAAGGTTTGAATCCTGGGACCTCGCTGGTGGTCCGGTGGCTAAGAATCTGCCTTGCAGTGCAAAGGACAGAGGTTCAGTCCCTGGTTGGGGAAGTAAGATCCCACGTGCCATGAAGAAACTAAGCCCTCACACCTACTGAGCCCGCAAACCACAACTAGAGTCTGTGCGTCTCAACAAAAGACCTTACATGATGCGGTGAAGATGGCAAATGTGCCAGTTGAGACTGGATATAGCCAAATAAAACAAAAAGATCTGAATCCCGAAAGACTGTCTACAAAGCAAACCAGGGAAATTTCTGTTTTCAGTGTAGCAAGAGAAGAGAACCTTATTCTTGTCAGCAGACACTTGGTCATGTCCAGAACATCCGGAAGACTTTTGCTCCAGGCCAAAACATCTTTGATATTTGATCGTGTCCAAAACATCCAACAGTGTATCGGGTCCATGAGAAATGGTTCTGGACAGCACAAAATATCAAGGATGTTTTGGCATGGACCAAAGGTCTTAAGGACCTTTTGGATAGGACCAAATATCAAGGACCTTTTCCATGGACCCAGTGACTCTGTGAACTTTTTGGACAGAACCAAACATGACCAAGTATCAAGAACATTTTGGTGAGGACTGGATATCTCCATGGACTTTTTGGACAGGATCAAACATGACCAAATATCAAGGAACTTTTGCTGTGGACCAAACACCTGCATGAACATTTCAGACAGAACCAAACATGACCAAATATCCAACAACTTTTGGCATGGATCAACTGACTCCACCGACGTTTTGGACAGGACCACATGTCTTGCAAGGAATTTTAAAGAAATGAAGAAAATGAGATGGAGCAGAGGTGATGAAACTTGAAGGGGAGGCCAAGAAGTTCCCATGTATGTACCCTGTACAAGGAGCTGTCCCATGCATTATCTTGGACTATTCTTGCACTATTCTGCAAAATGGTTACCCTTTTCCAACCTGTGTACAGGAAAAAACCTTGAAGCTGGAAAAGGAGGGGGACTTGCCTAGGGTCACAGAGCTCGTGAATGCCCAGATCCTCTGACCCTAAATCTCAAATCTTTTCTATCATCATAACAACGATTAAGATTGTTATCATAAACTCTCTATTAGAGTCACTTCCATCATAATGAAATTTCAGACTGAAACTATCAAAAACGATCAGAATACCGTGCCTTTTCTCCAACAGATTACCGTTTGTACAACTGAGGTAAACTTCAGAGAAGTAAATCCTAGCGTCACAAAATCATCGTCAAGAAGGCCGCCAACAGTATCCCACACTGAAAACTAATCAGCACAGGTCAGAAGATAGCGGAGCAGGAAGTGGGAACAGGTCTCAAAACCAGAATTGATTTTCTTCACCAAATGGTTGATGATGAAAGAGAGACGGTTCTTAAAACTGTAGCGCCGTGTTAATGGAAAAAATATGAGAAGGCTGGGAGTGTGCCGTTTATTTCCTCAGCAATCTGCCTCAACCTTGTGTTTGCAGGATTACTGGGGATGCTCAAAACACCGCTGGCAGTTGGAACTGCCAACATCAACTCCCTGGTCTTCTAACTTGTCGCGGATTGTTAGCTAACGGGCTACGGGTGCATAGTAATACAAGTCTCAAATATGACGGGATGTGAAACAGAGTATCAACACTTCATTGTGTCCCTTCTCTCCAGATCGTAGGGCTGTCCTCTTCCTTAAGTGAGTTTTTTTCAAGCCATCGCAAATACTTTCACTAAAAGACAGGTAGTTCTTAAGATAGACATCTAGCAGCCTCTAAGAATGACTTTAGGGTTTCACTTTTCAGACTGAAAGGGGTGAAAAGCACAAGATACTGACGGAAATCTAATTCTAGAAAGGACTCCAAGTTGCCACTATTTATTCTACCCTGTGTTCAGCCTTTTCTTCCTCCTCTGTACCTTCCCCACCCATAACCAAACTTGAAACATCCTTGATGCTTTGCAAGACACGGAATCTCTCAGCATGTCACAACTTTTGCTGTATGCGGTCTGTGTATAAGGCAGGAAGGCAGGTGAGAATCGTACCACTGAACCACCCACATCACCGTATGTAAAACGGAGAGCCAATGGGAATTTGCTGTGTGTGAACGACTCAGGGAACTCAAACAGGGGCTCTGTGACGATCTACAGGGGTGGGATAGGGTGGGAGATTGGGAGGGGGGTTTAAGAGGGAGGGGATGGATATATGCATACCTACGGCTGACTCATGTTGCTGTTTGGCAGAAACCAACACAATTCTGTAAAACAATTATCCTTCAGTAAAAAAAAAAAAAATTTAAATTAAAAAAACATAGGACTAGAAGGCACTGAGGATACAATCTTGGATTATTCACAAAGACCAAGAGAAGAAAGAAAATATTTCCATACTTTAAACAGAATATTTGAATAAACGAGTCACGCCAGTCCCCTAGTAGAGCAAGCAGCTACATTTTTAACACGTAAATGAGAAGGTGGTTTGCTTTTATGATGTGTAGGTAGGTAGATGGAGCCTCAGAGACATAAACATAGGCGCAGATGCAGACGCTAACATGTCATTTGCACGCACAAGGCTCAGGGCCCTTTCGGCGTGTGAGATTCAGCCAAGCATCCCTGCAGTGAGTTAAAATTCTCACCAGGAATGTTCAAGCTCTTGCAAACACACAGGAGCCTCTGGCTTTACCCTCATCCGTTTATACAGGCATCTTCTTCTCTTCAGAAGAACAAAAGGAAAACTGTCAAGTAGCATGTGGATGACCGGACCAGTTATATCCACTGATTTTCATAAAACTAGTTGGGCAGGGCCTTGCTCTTAGCAAACAAACCCATGGAGCTTCTAGAAATCACGATTTCATTTATCATCATCTTTTAGAGGATCTCTTCCAGAACATTAAGATTGATCGTCTAACTGACCAGACTGTAATTTCCAGAATGTTATCGTCGGCTTAAAACCAAAAATACAGCGAAAAAGAAATTGGGTCAACATTCACTCATTTCTAACTCTTTTCTATTTTCTTATGAACCAAGATCATTCAATGACTCAAGGAGCTATTAGCCTTGGTCCCGGAGTTTGATTTTATTTTATAAAGCTATGCCCTATCACTGTTTCCTCACTTATGAAATTCCATCCAACTCCGCTTGCTTTTGCAATGGCAGCCCACTCCAGTACTCTTGCCTGGAAACTCCCATGGACGGAGGAGCCTGGTGGGCTGCAGACCCTGGGGTCACTGCAAGTCGGACACGACTGAGCAGCTTCACTTTCACTTTTCACTTTCATGCACTGGAGAAGGAAATGGCAACCCACTCCAGTGTTCTTGCCTGGAGAATCCCAGGGACGGGGGAGCCTGGTGGGCTGCCGTCTGTGGGTTTGCAAAGAGTCGGACACGACTGAAGCGACTTAGCAGCAGCAGCAGCTATTTGCTTTTAACTTTAAAATGTGAATACCATTTTCTTCTGTAGGAAAGGCAAAGGAAAACCAGGCTTTGAAGCCGTGCTGGACTCTATCTGTTAATATACCACCTGCTCTCAATAACGGGCTTGGGTCTGCTGGCTTTTCCTACCCAAAAGTTAACTCCAAACTACTGTTTAGGTTTCCTGAGCATTTAAAATAAGCCGGGCATTCAGCGTTCCGAGAGTCCTCTTATTATGATCTTACCATTGCACATTTAAAGACGTTCTCTTCATTTTCAGTGTCATCAAGCAACATGTTGCCTTGCCAAGTCTTCCCAACCCCAGACCCGATGATTCCTGTCATCACAAAACACACTGTAAAACTCCCAATACGATACGAGAAAAAAGCCAGCTATGCTCCAAACAACTGCTTCTTTTGAAAACAATAAAAAAAAAAAGAGTATTTATCTTTTTAAAATTATCTTTAACTTTCATGGTGGAAAATACTGAATATATAGATGTTAAAGACAACGATGTAATGAATGGAGAAGGAACTGGCAACCCACTCCAGTATTCTTGCCTGGAGAGGCCCACGGACAGAGGAGCCTGGCGGGCTGCAGTCCACGGGGTCGCAAAGAGTCAGACACGACAGAAGCGACTTAGTATGCACGATATAATGAAATCCTGAGAAGCTTTCTCTCCTCTTCAACAATTATTGATATTTTGCCAGTCTGTCATCTATATCTCTGCCCACAATCAACTTCCATGTAACTACCATGAAAAAAACTTTTACTGTTACTAGTATTACTTTGCTGGACCATGAAGGTTGCAGGATATTAGTGTCCCAACCAACCCAACTGAACTCATGACCCCTGCATCGGAAGGAGGATTCTTAACCAATAGACCAGCAGGAGAAATCCTTATATTTATCATTTTTGCCACCGTTTTTCTGAGGTAAACTATGCATACCTTGAAATACACGACAATTAACAGCACATTTTGATAACCGCATGCAGCACCATGATCTGGAATTGTAATACCATAGAGAATGTTTCCATATCTTCAGAAAGCTCTTGCCACTGCCCAGTCAGTCCTCCAACAAAGAGGCACCACCTGTTGAATTTCTCTTCCGCTGAGGTTAGCTTTTCCTGCTCTAGCATCTGAGTACGGCATCAGATCTTCAGTAGTAGGTTTCAGTACCAGTATTTATCGTTCAGTTCGGCTCAGTTGCTCGGTCGTGTCCGACTCTTTGCGACCCCATGAAGCGCAGCACAGCAGACCTCCCTGTCCATCACCAACTCGTGGAGTTTGCTCAAGCTCATCTCCATTGAGTCTCTGATGCCAGCCAACCATCTCATCCCCTGTCGTCCCCTTCTCCTCCTGCCGCCAATCCCTCCCAGCATCAGAGACTTTTCCAGTGAGTCAAGTCGCTGCATCAGGTGGCCAAAGTATTAGAGTTTCAGTTTCAGCATCAGTCCCTCCAATGAACACCCAGGATTGATCTTCTTTAGGATGGACTGGTTGGATCTCCTTGCAGTCCAAAGGACACTCAAGAGTCTTCTCCAGCACCGCAGTTCAAAGGCATTGATTCTTCGATGCTCAGCTTTCTTTATAGTCTGACTCTCACATCCATACATGACTACTGGAAAAAGCATAGCTTTGACTTATCATTTGTTTTATCGTTAGCTCTGTGCTTCATCCAAGTTGTAGGGTGTTATCAGCAGTTTGTCCCTTGGGACTGTTGAGCACTGCTGCACTGTCTGAATATAGAGTAAACGTACGTAACAGATGAATACGACAAACCACTCAGCCCTTCTCCTATTGTGTATTTGGGTTGTTTCCACTTTGGGGCACCTGTGACTGAAGATCTTACGACGGTTCTTCCGTAATCACTTTTCATGGGCAAACACCTGAAAACAGAACTTCTGGATCAAAAGACAGATACATAACTCGTTTTAGAAGAACTTGTTCAACCTCACTCTCATGTTGCTGGACATAAGAGAGTCAGTTTCTCCCATAAAATTGTTGTTGTCATTTAAAAAACAATGTTTAGCCATTCTATTTGCTATATAAATAGTGTCTTGCTGAGCTTTCCATTTGCATTTCTTGCATAACCAGTGATGCTGAACACATTTTCATGTGCTTCCCAGCTGTTGGTGTATCATCATTAAAAATAAAAATAAAACACTTTTAATTTTGAACTAATGTCAGACTTTCTGAGAAGTTGCAAAAATAATAATTACCTCTTTGCCCTCACCCTGCCCTCTCTAATGTTAACAATTTGCTGTTTAGTCGCTCAGCAGTGTCGGACTCTTTGTGACCCCATGGACTGTGTAGCCCACCAGACTCTTCTGTCCACAGGATTCTCCAGGCAAGAATACTGGAGTGGGTGGCCATGCCATCCTCCAGAGGATCTTCCCGACCCAGGGACAGAACCCAGGTCTCCTGCCTTGCAGGTGGATTCTTTACCACTGAGCCACCTGGGAAGCCCAGTGCTGACATTTTACATAAGCCTAACTATCAGCTACGGGGAATTGACATCAATTAAATGTCAATGAAATTAGATCTTATTTGTTGACATGTATTTTGATAGGTTAAAAACCTATCTGGTTCAAAGCAAAAATTATAGTAAAATTAATTATATTGATTTAATTATATTTGAAAGACCTCCACAGAGATCCTTCCTTCTAAGAGGACCCTGCCCAGGGAACAACGAGACCACTCACGTCCGGATGCAATCAGCAAGAGGTTTATTCGAGTACCAGGTACCTGGGGCGACAAAGTCTGTCCGTAGGCTTTGCGCGCCTAACGGTTGGAGTGAGGGGTTTTTATAGGAGCGGCGGAGGCGGGAAGCGCGGGTACAGAAGCGAGAAGCTTAGTTACCGGGTCTCTATTGGCTGATTTAAAGCGAGGTCCCAATGAGGCGGTCTTTTGGGTGAGGCGGGTTACACAAGCACCTATTTCTGTTCAAAAGATCAACCTGGCAGTAGCTTACTGGTCAGTTTATACATACACGGTAGTAGCCCATTGGCCAGCTCCCCGCGCGCGGGGTTTTGGGGGGGGTTTTACCATTTTTACTCTGATTGGCTCGACTTTTGGCGCCGGCGGGACTTTCCTTAGGAGGAGTTTCTTAATTCTTGGCGCCGGCGGGATTTTCTTAGGGAGGAGTCTGTGACTCAGGTTTATGTGTTGCAATCCCCTCCTCCCTCTAGGGGCTTTTTGAGACCTGGCCCAAGATGGTCAAATTATGGTTCTCTCATTCCCCCATTTTTTTTTTTTTTTGTGAATAAGAATGGAATCTTCCATTCGAGGTTTTTAACCTATCTCTATTCATATTCACCTTGTCTTACCTGGTGGTATTGCTGAGTTAGGACCAAGGCTTGCACAACTGACAGCCTGTCTCTAATGAACTGCATTAGTCGGTTGAAAATGCATGGGCCTAATAATAGTATGAGCAGGATAATGATTAGAGGGCCCATGATGGAGGAGAGTAGGGTCGTGAGCCAGGGAGAGCGATTGAACCAGCTTTCAAACCATCCCTGTTCAGTCTCGAATAATTTCTGCCTCTGTTTGAGTCTTTCTCTTAGCTTAGCCATATTGTCTCTCACTAGCCCGGTATGGTCCGCATAGAAGCAGCATTCTTCCTTTAGGGCTGCACAAAGCCCTCCTTCCTGCAAAAATAGGATATCTAACCCTCTCCTATTTTGCAAAACTACTTCGGAGAGGGAGGTAAGTGACTTTTCTAGAGCGCTTACAGATTCTTCTAATGCTCTGATGTCCGTGTGCATGGCGGCCTGGAGCCGTCCGAACTGACTAGTTTCTATGAGTGCTGCCGTCCCCGTGCCTAATCCTGCCGCTATTCCTCCCACTCCGAGCAGCACGGCTAGGGTGATGGAAACAGGCTCTCTCTTATACCGAAACCTTTTTTCAAAATAGTTATAGACATACTCAGAACTATGGTAAGTTATTCTAGGCCATAACTCAACCAAGACACAGTAGTCAGTGGTTCTGTTAAGCACTGCGGCAGAGACACATGGGGTTAGCCCGGTGCTGCAAGCCCAATAGGTCCCATCAGGGGCTTCTAGGTAGTAGGTGCCTCTGGTTATCTTTTTGGTGATGTTACATAGGGCCTGGTGGGTTTTAGGAACAGTCCCGAGGCAAAGTCCTTTCCCAGATACTTGGGACAAGGTTAGTTTGTGCTGAGTGCCAGAAGCACATCGGCCGGAGACCTGGGTATGATTGGAGTAGTTGCCCCCGACTGCTATACCCTCGTAATAAGGGGGGCTAGACACTAAGCATAGCCAGCACTCTTGGGTCCTGTCAGGGTCAGAGGCGTTGAGGGCGAGGTAGGCTCCCTGTACCAGGTTGAACAATCGGACCCTAGTTTCTGGTGTAGGGGTCTCTGATGGTCCTGACAGAGATGTCAACTGACTAGGTGAGGGGGTGTTACTTTTGATTCCTGAGCTATTTTTAGGGACTTGGGGGTTTGGAGCTGTCAGGACGGTGTTGGGTCCGACAGCAGCAGTGGGGCCTGGTGTTTTTATGGTCTGGAGGATGGTTATGATACCCCCGTAGAAGGGGCCCCACCAGGTGGGCCCTGCATTGGTCTGAATTCCCCAGCTGAGCCCCGAAGCCCAATGGAGTTTTTTTGCTGTTTCTTGGTTGAACGTTATCTTAACTTGGGCATACTTATCTTTTCCGTCTGGGCCTGGGGAATATGCACCCTCGTCGGGGGCCTTTAGTGCAAACGAAAAGGTAATTCCATCCCTGCTTCCAACGTCCCACTTGCGGTTGCCATCATTAGAGGTCACGCAGGACCAAGAACTACACCAATAATGTTGCATGCCCCCGCAAGTTTTCCAGTTTTTCAGGTACCCTGGGCATGCCCAAAACCCGTCGGCCTGCAGAAGTCCCCCAGTCCCATCTATCTGTACAATGTCTTTGAAGTTGAAATACAGATCTGGCCACCAAGTGTTGGGGGGGTGAATCTCGGTGGTTGAGTTGAGTACCTCGCCAGTTAGCCCATCTAGAAGTTTCCAGGTTATTTGTTTTGGGGTATGGGGGTTAGCAGGGGATACAGGTGACAGGGAACTCAAGATTATAAGGATTATAGTTATATAATCTTTGAAAGTCTTATCTTGAGTGGATTTTGAGAGCGTTGAAGCTTCCATTGGGGCGGTCCGTCCGGGCTGTCTTGGCTGGTGTCGGCGGAGCCTGATGACGGGGCACGCTTAACGTGCGAGGAGTGGATCCAAGCGGCGATGCCGTCGACCTTCAGGGCGGTTGGGGTAGTCAAAAGGACTGTATAGGGTCCTTTCCACCGGGGCTCGAGGTTTTTAGTCTGATGTCTGCGGACCCAGACAGAGTCTCCGATCTGAAACGGGTGTGGGATCACGGGTTTGTTTAGCTGTTCCTGGTAGGCTGCGGCCAGTGGTCTCCACACTTCTCTTTGCACGATCTGGAGCGCCTGCAGATGGGCTTTTAAAGAAGGGCTGT